>NC_080404.1:43192750-43504875 GCF_030265065.1 Corythoichthys intestinalis | reverse complement strand
GAATAATAATATAATAATAGTAGTAATAATAATAATAATACATGTAATAATGTAACGAATTGGGTTCTAATGTGGCAGATGTATTTTTGCATGGTGTACCTGAACGCAATGTGTTTATAATGAACAACTAACTCGAGTAATTCCATTAGAAAAAAGTTTCGAATCAAATTTTGCTGTTTCGAGTACTCGTTAATTAGAGTGGAATTAAAATGGTTTGATTTGAAAGTGTTTGCATTTAGTTTTATTGATTTGGGTGGATACAATGCCCTCCAGTGGCAACAGTGACTATGACATAACTCATTTAACATGGCTGAATCCAGCTGCTTCCTGTTAAGACCAACATAAGCTATTATGTGTTTTTATGCACTCATAATTTAGCTTATAGGTATATTTAGCTGTTTTTTGTGGGAACATGTGTTTGAACGATTAAGAGTATTGTAAAAAATTTTAAAGAATGCATTTTATAGTATTTAAGCTAGCAGATTTTTGCAATGCAAGTTAGCCAATTCTTCTTTTGTTGTACTTAGATCCTCATTAATTTATTATCTATTACCGTTTGAGCCTCTGAGGCTAAGCTCAGATATTTTAATTCATTTTTAAATAAAAATGCAATTCTGCAGTTTGAAGAAACACTAGGGAATTGTATTTTGTGTTCGCATTAATGCTCTTTTGAAAGTGCAATCTTAGCAAGCCTTTGTTTTACAGCTCCTAAAATTTATTCTGCAACACATTAAATGTGCCCAATCCGATTACTCGATTATTCAAACTAACTAGTTGATAGATTAATCGATTACTAAAATAATCGATAGCTGCAGCCCTGGACTTTTTACTTTCACTTTTCATCTTCTATTGTAGGGTTCAGCTGTGGCGGACAGTACGGATGTTGAGTTGCACAACTTCTGAAATAAATGATTAAAAACTTGACAAAGCAGGTGATTTCTTTGGCGATGTTACCACAATAATAATTGTCACCCTAACTTATAAACACTGGCGAACGGAGGAGAACCGCCAAGATCGTAAACATTCTACAGCCATTTTGTCAAGCCAGTTCACAGACACGCACACCACGCTCATATTTCTCTTATCATTTCCATCTTCATTTCAATAATAAGCATCACCTTTTTCCTTTTTTCACTTCCTGCAGCACTAACATTATTGGAACCCATGTTGATTTCTCTCACAAGAAAATCCGCTGTCCGTCCGTCTTGCAGGAAAACAAAGAAACTGCAGCGCTGTCATAAATCGTCGTATTTCGAGCATGTTGTCGGCAGTGTTGTTAATAATGGCGTTAAAATATAAGCGTTATTTTCTTCAGGAGCAGTAATGTAATCAATTACTTTTCTCATCTTGGCAACGCCGTTACCGCTACTGAGGTGGGAAAGGTGTGCGTTACTATGTTGGTTGACTGACGCGAGAAAAGTCTGAGAAAGACGGACTCACGGAGACAAGAGAACAAAGCCGGAGTGGGGAGGAGGCAAGAGAGTGTGAAGCCGTTGCAAACGCGATGCTACTATGCTAGGTGGCTCCAATAATACCTGACTGGAGCCGATAGCCTATAAACTATGCCCACATGATGCTTCGGTAGATATCACATATATACAGAACTAGATGCCAATGACAGACACGACGGCATTAGCAACATGTATAATAAAGAACTAGATGCGTTAGTAAACAGCCGCCATCTTAAAGCAGTAGACTTCTCAGGAAGGCTCTGTTGTAGAGAACCTTCCTAGCTAACATAAGTAACTTTTTATCTAAAATGCTCCTAAATCGGCAAAACTTAACTTAAATCTATTTTTAAATGATGAAACAGTTTTAAAACTTATACATGTCGAAAAGAGAAGGGAACTAATGCAATAACGGGAGCAATTTTAACAACTTTAACTGTTGATTCACAACATTTAATGACTTCCACACACAGCAAAGGTTACTATCTAGTAATCACAATATCCGCAATACCCCTGTGTCTAGTTAAGTTTAGGGTAAAGAATTGGGCTAGGGCCAATTGTCCCCCAAACCCTTTAAACTTGACATTGTGTGACCTGTTTTTTTTTTTGTCTTCTTTTTTTTTTTTGAGGAAAAAAAAAAACATGAAAATTATCACCATTTACTTTGCCAAGTAACTAATTATTCTTACATTCAGGTAACTGAGTTACTAACACAATTACTTTTTGGGAGAAGTCATTTGAAACTGTAATTAATTACTTTTTTTATGTAAGATTAACAACACTGGACTCGTCGGACGTAGAAACAAATGGCGAGTCAGATTTTATGCCGTGTGTCGAAGCGATCGTATGTCGAGGTACCACTGTATTTAAATTATTACTTAAATCTGCCATTTTGCATGTACAAATTTTATGGATAAAAGTCTTCTCAGGTGCACCTTATCGAGCTCCTGCAGGTACGACAGGGCCGCATCACAGGCCTTAAGGTAACATGAAAGACTCTCCTCCTCCCTCTCCAACAGACGGATCCGAGACACTGTAGAAAGAGCCTGGTGGTCCAGAGACAGACCTGGAATGCATACAGATACCACGGTCAGGAAGTGAATATGAGCAACTACGCAAAACGGAAAGATTGTCACTTGTTTATCATTCCATTTGCAGTGATAGCAATGAGGACTACTGCCAAAGTGATATGACCAAGACCAACATGGTAATTATTCAACTGCAGAAATTTGTCTTTTTCTTTTTTTTTTTCTTTTCTTTTTTTTTTTTTTTTTTTGCAGTAATTTAGGAAGAAGGTGTGTGTTATGGAGAGACATGGACAGAGATGGACCAGACACATCTACAGACCACAAAAGGAGAGGTGGTCAACAGCGAAAGCTGATGACTGACTACAGCTGCAAAAGCAAGGCTAAATGTTGGACACTGGTGCAATTCTTGGATATACTGGACATCTAAGGATACAACACTAGTGTGAAATATAGCAAAGCTCAGGAGGTGACGCTTCTTTCTCATAAAATTTGGAAAGACTCCGGTGAGACCTTGAATCCAAAGAAGACAATATGTACTAAAAACACCTCCCACTGCCTTCTTGACAACAATATGTGAAGACCAAACAAGGTTTAGGCTCAATGACTCAGTCGTTATATATGGTAACTTTGCATGAAATGCAAAAGCTACCATTTATACTATACAGTCCCTGACAAAAGTCTTGTCGCTTATCCATTTTGTAGAAACAATTGCTAATAACCTGACTTTTAATTATCCAATTTGTTTCAGAAATGGCTCATATGAAAGCTAAGACCCTCCCAAATAATGTTGAATGTACAAAAAAAAAAACATTGTTTCACTGAAAAAAGATTTATCATTGAATGAAGACATAAAGGTCAAATTTTGGCAAGACAAAAGTTTTGCCGCCTACAGAAAGTAGAGTGAAAATTAAACAAAAAATGTACTTCAAATACAAAAATATGTTACATAACATAAGCGAATTAAGTAGCGGTGCTGTGAGATCCAAATTTAATATTTTATATGACTTACATGGGCTTCGGCAAGGATTCATACAATTTATTGATGAAGTCATCTGGAACATCAAAGAAAGCAGTCTAGCATATCTACCAGAGTTTATCAACATTCTTGGGTTTCGTCTTCCATGCTTCCTCTTTCATCCTACCCCAGACATGCTCAATGATGTTCATGTCTGGTGATTTGGCAGGCCAGTCCTGGAGGATCTTATCTTCTTTGCCTTGAGGAATTTTGAGGTAGGGAATGAAGTATGCGTTGAAGCACCATCCTGCTGCAGAATTTGTCCCTTTTTATGGTTAGGAATGTAAGAGGCAGCTAAGATTTGTTGATATTTCAGACTATTCATGTTGCCTTCCACCCTGCAGATCTCTCGCACACCCCCATACTGGATGTAACCCCAGACCATGATTTTGGTAATGATGTAACCACCAAACTTCACTGTTTTCTGAATCTCGGATCCACGCAGGCTCCAGTAGGTCTCCTGTGATATTTGTGGCGACTGTCGTATAATTCAATGGAAGATTCATCTGAAAAATCCACCTTTTGCCACTTTTCCAGCGTCCATCCTTTTGACAGGCTGAGGGCCTTGGCAAATGCCACACGTTTTTTTTAATTGTCTGCACCCTGAGAGATACCGGTAAATAGTCTGAAATATCAACAAATCTTAGCTGCCTCTTACATTCCTAACCATAAAAAGGGACAAATTCTGCAGCAGGATGGTGCTTCAACGCATACTTCAATCTCTACCTCAAAGTTCCTCAAGGCAAAGAAGATCAAGATCCTCCAGGACTGGCCAGCCCAGTCACCAGACATGAACAGGATGAAAGAGAAAGCATGGAAGACGAAACCCAAGAATGTTGATGAACTCTGGGAGGCATGCAAGACTGCTTTCTTTGATGTTCCTGATGACTTCATCAATAAATTATATGAATCCTTGCCGAAGCCCATGGAAGTGATACAAAATATTAAATCTGGATCTCACAGCACCACTACTTAATCCGCTTATATTATGTAACATATTTTTGTATTTGAATTACATTTTTTTGGTTCAAATTTCACACTACTTTCTGTAGGCGACAAAACTTTTTTCTTGCCAAAATTTGACCTTTATGTCTTCATTAAATGATAAATCTTTTTTCAGTGAAACAAATATATTTTTGTACATTCAACATTATTTGGGAGGGTCTTAGCTTTCATATGAGCCATTTCTGAAACCAATTGAATAATTAAAAGTCCGGTTATTAGCAATTGTTTCTAGAAAATGGAAGCGACAAGACTTTTGTCAGGGACTGTATATTTTTCTTTTTTGCTCAGCTAAAACTGTTAGACCCACGACACCGTTCATACACTAAAACGACCAGAGTTGTCATCCGATGCGGAATCTCTTTCGTTTGTCTCCCCAAAAATGCGTATTTTTGGAAACTAAAGTGACATTTCAAAACGCTAGTTGTCCTACAATTTTTGTCCAAATGACATCATCCATACATTTAAAAATTCAGGACGCTAAGGGGCATAAAAGTTCTGTACAGGTTTTGCTAAAAACGTACAGATCGGCCAAAATTTTCCAAAAACCTACCTAATCATTTTAAATGGCCAAAATTTTCCATTCATTCACCCTTCATTTCTATGGCACAAAAATTTTCATTAATTCCTACTGATTTCCAAATCCAGTGACCCGATCTCAACAGGAAGTGACCCCTAAATGACACACACACACACACACACACACACACACACACACACACACACACACACACACACACACATATATATATATATATAATTATTATTATTATTAAAAAAAACACATATATATATATATATATATATATAATTATTATTATTCTTAAAAAAAAATAAAAATTCGGGGAGGGCAATTTTATTTTTCAAATGATTTTTATATTTGTTTGAATTTTGTTGTTGTTGTTGTTGTTGAAGCAACTTTTGGGGGGATTTAATGATTTAGACACCAATGTCCTACCCATAATATGGCTCATACGCAAAAAGGATTGCTAAAATCAAAGAAAAAAATGTTAATTAAAAATTGAATGTGTTCAAATGCAAACATTTGAGTCTCAAATATTTTTTCACATTCAAAAATTTTTTCTACGATTGAATATTTTTTTTTTTGATTGAAATGATTTTTTGTTTGAAAATATATTTTTTATGTTTGAAGCAACTGATTTTTTGATTGAATAATAAAGACACAGATCTCCTCGCTAAAATGTGACCGACACACAAAACAACATTACTTCAATCGAAAAAATTGCTTCAATAAAAAAAAAAAAATTGACTTCAATCCCCCCAAAAAATTCAAAGAAAAATAGCTTTCAAATGCATTTTTTTGAGTTTCAAATTTATTTCTGCATTCAAATAATTTTTTTGATCGAATAATGAAGACACAAATTTACCTCCATATGGCTCCGCCCAGGGGATCCAATTTTTGACTGGGGTAACTACATTGACATGACACCGGCGGGCATACCATATTCAATGGATGACGATCTTGGCAAAAAGTATAGCTGTCCTAAGCAGTCTGATTTAGAATTCCCCTCAAGAATGATGGGAAACACAAAACGCTCATTTTCAACTTATTATTATAAATATTCTTGTAAGTTAATTTTATTGCTGACACTGCGTTTTGGGGTCATGTTGTGCCCCCCCGGCCCAAAAAGTCAAACTCCGCCTATGAAGTCTACTGCTTTAAGATGGCGGCTGTTTACTAACGCCGGCGAGTCGAGAGGGCGAGTCTGTGATTTCGTAGCATTATGTGGGCGTAGTTTGCAGCAACGTGGGTGTAGTTTGTAGCAACTGGGCGTTGTTTGTAGCCGTTGTCGGCCGCAGTCTGGTAGTATTGCCCAAAAAGGGTTTTGACTCCATACCAGAGCAAAGCAACAGTCGCTACAAACCACACCTCATACAAACCATGCCTGCTATAGGTGCGGTGGCGCATAAAATTTGTAAACTGTGAAGTTCAAAGGGTTTTTAGGACAATCGGCCCTATCCCAATTCCTTACCCTAAACCTAACTAGACACATGGGTATTGCGGACACAGGGATGTGCCTTAACAAAATTAGATTGTAACCTTTGCTATGTTTGGAAGTCATTTTAATATTATGAATCAACCGTTAAATTAGTTAAAATTGCTAACATTGTTCCCGTTATTGCATTATTGCTTTCAACATGTGAAAGTTTTAAAACTGTTTCAGCATTTGAAGATTCAAGTTAAGATTTTGCCGATTCAGTAGTATTTTAGATAAAGGTTTGCTACAACAGAGCCTTCCTGAGAAGGCTACTGCTTTAAGATGGCGGCTGTTTACGAACGCCTCCGAGTCTGTCATTTCGCATCTATAGTTTTATGTACATGTGATATCTATGAGCTGCATCAGACGCCAGTACTGTAGCATCATGTGGGTGTAGATTGTAGGGCGTGGTTTGTAGCTGCTGTCAATTGGCTTTGGGTTGCAGTCAGGTACTATTGAAACTCCCCCAAATCAACAGGAAGTGATCCTGTGAAAAACGCCCCAAATAACCAGGAAGTGACTTGAGGTTTACCTGCCAAATATACCAACATACGACAATACCATTTCTCCACAAATTGCATTTTTTAGTTAGTTTTAGTTGCTTTTATAATTAATTTAATACAAACCAGTTGAGTATAAATTACTGTATATTTGTACTATTTAAATTAACTTATTGCATGCATAACTTTTATTTAGTTATTATTTTTATGATTAAAAAGTTCTTTTTTTTAATACCTCATCTATTAGTAAAACAGGCCGTCTGTCACATAAACAAAAAAATCCCAATGCAGCTCCTAAAAAGGAAATGTTGCCTGGAATTGACTTTTTTGTCACTTGTTAACAAAATTTGAAATGTACGGTCTCATCCCTGGTCAGTAGAAACCTTCTAAGCTAGAATGAGACTTGATATGGTGAAGAGCTCCGGGCAAGACGCCAAGCCTAATTAAATAAGCAGAGTGCTACAAACAGACATCAATTGCCAAAATATTCCAAGCAGACGCACAGTAATTCCCACAACAGCGTGCCTGAATGTAAGATTGAAAGAAAGGGAGACAATCCCCATAGGAATGGGTCGGCTTTCCCATGCGACCTTTAACTTCATCTATATTAGTCCACCTTAGAAGAATTTAGGAGATTTCTCAAGACAACTAGCTTGAATTAAAATCTGCCAGTGACTGTAAACTTAATTCTGTTTCGTCTAGCAGGAAGTCACATCCACCCATCGGGAAATATTCTGTCTAATGAGATGATGGTTATAATAATGTGATTATCCAGTATGATACTGTCCTATCCAGTGGATTTTGATTTTTAAAATTTCCGATGTATCTCTAAGTACGTGTAAAGAATTCAGATATTAATTAATCATTTAAATAGTGTTGCACCAATACTGCTTGTATTTTATTGTATTGTAATGCTGCACTAAAATGACTAGTTCTTCAGGGATTCGTTTAATTAGAGTGACGTTTTAATGGTTTCTTCTGAAAGTGTTGCATTTAGTTTTATTGAATTGGGTGGGTACACTGCCCTCTCGTGGCAACAGTAAATATGCCATAACCCGTTTAACATGGCTGAATCCAGCTGCTCCCTTTTAAGACCGACATAAGATATTAGCTAATGTTTAATTATGCATTTGTTATTTCGTTTAGAAGAATATTTAGCTGTTTATTGTGGAGATAGATGTTTGAACGATTTGTTAAGAGCGTTGTAAAAAAAAAAAAAAAAAAAAAAGTTAGCATTTTATAGCATTTAAGCTAGCAGACTTTTGCTATGCAAGTTAGTCAGTGTCAGAACGAAACGACCAGGGGGACTCAACTGCGGAGTTTCAGGCAAAAAACTTTTATATAGAAAACAGAGGTTCTTCCGCTGGCATGCGGGGTCCGCTGGCATGCGGGGATGAGGTAAAGTACCAACATAAAACGCTCCAAATGGAGGAAAAAGCCAAGATAACTATGATCAAAAGTTCAAACAAAAGGCACTCCAAATGGAGGAGAAAATCTTGACAACTATGATTGCTATGAGATAAGGCTGACATGACCAACATGGGTTGTAAGACACTTCTGCACAAAACAAGGGAAACTAAGGCAATATATACACAGGCGGTAATGGGGAACAGGTGAAAACAATAGGTGATTAGGTGACCAGAGGAAGGGCAAGTACGCGGACACGAGGTGGGTGAAGCCTTCAAAATAAAACAGGAAATGACATGACATGACAGTCAGTTGTTCTTTTGTTGTACTTAGATCCCCATTTATTTATTTTTTTATATCGTTTGAGGTAAGCACAGGTATTTTAAAGTATTTTTAAATGCATTAATTGCTCTTGTGAAATAAAAGTGCAGTTCTGCATAGTTTGAAGAAACACTCAGAAATTTTATTTTGTATTTGCATTTAATGCTCTTTTGAAAGTGTAATCTTAGCAAGCCGTAATAAATGTTATTGCTAGCATAAACCTTTGTTTATTTGTTTTCCACATCCTAAAATTTATTCTGCAACACATTAAATGTTCGTAATCAAATTACTCAATTATTCGAACTAACTAATGGATAGATTAATCGATTATCTAAATAATCGATAGCTGGAGCCCTAAAAATGATGAAATCGCCGATTCCTAAGAAATAATGTGTTGTTCATTTATCTGCTGGCAACCCTCACACTTCAAATGGATTGGAAGTTTATTGCCTTTGTTGCAGATAATGAGCTAGAAAGTAGTTTTTTCATTCTCTGGTCAACATACACCCTCTCACCAGTGTGACAATATATCGAAAAGGTGATATATTGCAATATTTTGTAGGCCAAAAGGTTATCGATATGATCTCACCAAGAATCGATGTATCGTCTTAAAAATGTGTCACTATTTAAAAAAAAATGAACCAACAGGTTGCTACCAAAATATTCCATTAAAATAGTGTCTATGTTAACTCACTGGCTATCTTTGATGGCACTAGACATCCAATTTATTTTGACTGGATTGGACGTTTAGTGCCAGCAGTGGCAGATAATGGATTAAACTACAGTTTGTTCTTTCTCTGGCCAAGATTCACCCTCCCACCAGTTGGGGTGTGACATTATTTTGAAATGGTAATATATGACGATAGTTTGAAGTCCAAAAGGTTATCGATATGCTCCCACTAGGGATCGATGTATCGTTTTAAAAAGGTGTCACTGTTTAAAAGAAAAAGGAACCAACAGGTTGCTACCAAAATCTTCCGATAGAATAGTGTCTACAGTACATTTGATGCAGAGGTGGGTCGTAAGACTCGTAACGCTTTACATTACATTACATCAGTTACATTTGCTTGAGTAACTTTTCGAGAAAAATGTACTTCTTGGAGTAGTTTTACCACGCAATACTTTTTACTTAAGTAGATTTATGAAGAAACACTACTCTTACTCCACCTCTTTGTGCTACACTAGAAGCGTTACATTTTTCGTATTTATTCTACATATTGACTTTATTATTGCAAGAAATGCCGACAATGGCTGTCTCAGTTTCACCAATGAGACGTCGAAACATTAACCACATGACTCCATTATGCCAATCACAGTTGTTTTTCTCCACTAGAGGGCACTCATGCTCTTTGGACGGGTGATGTTTCATATTGTTGTTCTGGTCTGAATTTCATGATTTTTGCATCATCATTTTGGCCTAATATGGTCATGTAATAGGTTATGATACAGTATAATAAAAACAGTTCATGTCGACGAAGTTGTGCTGAGAAAAGGAATATACCAAGCTTAAAAAAAAACAAAAAAAAACACTGCAAGCAGTTACTCACAATGTTACTCATTACTTGAGTATTCATTTCAATGAATACTTGTTTTACTTGTACTTGAGTAAATTTTTGAATGACTACTTTTACTTGAGTAATATTTCCTAGACGTAACGCTACGCATACTTGAGTAAATTTTTTGGCTACTCTAACCACCTTTGCATTGATGGCGCTAAACATCCAATTAGTTTTGACTGGATTGGATGTCTAGCGCCGTTAATGGCACTGAAACCAGAGCATTCACAAAATATTAAATGTGATGGTTCACTTACTTATTTTTCCCCATTCTGTCATTGTTTGCATACTATCCTCATTAAAATATGAAAACCTATAAATGTTTGGGTGGTTATAGTTAAGGCAGACACTGTTTTTTCATCCGTGTGATTTTGACAAAGATCAGATCCCATTCGATGGTGATTTTATGCAGAAATGTGAGAAATTCCAAAAGGTTCAGATACTTTTTCATACCACTGTAGTTTACCACTTTTATTAGTATACATCCAATTCATTTGAAGTGTGAGGGAGGCAAAGAATGAACGTTCTAGTACCTTTAATGACAAATGCCTCAGCTAGAAGGCGAAGGTGGTAGGTTGGTTGATCGTCCTGCGTTAGTTCTTCCAGTCCCACCCTTGCGCACATTCCCTGGGCGTCGCGGTGGCAACCCTGCACATAGTGCACTTTGGCCATTAACAGCAGAGCCTCGTTTAAATACCGGGGCTGGAGGAGGAGATCAAAGGAGAGATTTATGTTAAGTTCTTTTGAATTGACAGAGGTTAAAAATTGTAAGATTTAATAAGATATCGAAAGCTCTTAAAAGGAAACAATATTTTGACTCACAGTCAGACGGCCTCGACTCAAGATGAGGTTCAGGTAGTTTTTAGCCCGGCATAATCTTGGCTGCATTTTGTCAATCAAAGGTGTGGATCTCCTTAGCAAGTCCATGTTTTCCTGTAGGCACTCTTCCAGCAGTGCTTCTGCCAACAGCAATGTCCCATAGTCATCTGGAGGAAGGATAGGAAAAATGTTATAATAAACACAATATTTGAAGGACAAGATAACAATTCACACACGTGTTTTTGTAACATAAATGCTTTAAAACTCAGGAGCGGAGATAGTCCCAGACTTAAAATCATTGTTTCTATAACAATGTTCTATCACCATCAATGTGTCTTTAAAGTGCCTGTGACACGAAAAAGCATGTTTATTTCATAATACATGCGGTATTTTATGCTCCTGAATGAAATGGACTGCTTGGATGTGTGTGGAAGCGATTTATTTAGTTTTTTGAATCCCGCGCCATGAAAATTAGTGACTTCCGGCTTCGGTCTTGCATTGAGGAGGAGGGGAAGGCGTCCTCTTCACTATACAGTGTACTGTTGTGTGTGAGGACTAAGGATTCAGCTGATTTTGCATAATAATACGTTTATTTTTCGCATCACGCCAGCCAAACGGCTGCAGAAAAATCCTGCTGTACGAGGGAGAGGTGTGTGCACCTTTTTGGGGCTTCAAAAGGTTCCCATTCACCGGTGGATATTGGCCAAAACAAGCGCTACTACTGTAGGACCATGGGACTTACGAGGAAGTGAGTAAACATCGTGTTTTGTATTATGTGAAATACTGGGATCACTTTTATATGTAGGTGGCTTGCATTTTGTGGCTGACATGCTCCTTGTCCCCTCGGCCGACGATCGGCAGCTTGTCGCACACCCCTCCGCTGGGAGAGCACTATACTCGGCTTATTGCCCTTTGGATGTGCCCGGTGTTCTGTCAAATTTTCTGACCGATCAGAAATTGCAACTTTGTGTTAAAAATAGCCGATAATACAGCGATTACAAAGTAAACACTACTAACTTTCTTTAAATCATTCGCTGCTCAGCCTCCAACGCCTACAGACGCACTCTGAAGCACACTCTTATCTTAACCGATAAGCGCTCAGGGCCAGCAAGCTCGACTCCCAGTATGGGTCCAAAGAATTTGAAACCTGGAGACTTAGATGAAATAAAATCCTCCATACAGAAGTTGGAGGTCTCCTTGACTGGCTTGATTCAAAACCAGAATCAAGAAATCGTCAGAGAGCTCCATTTAATTCGCGCTGAAAACGAGAAACTCAAGCAGGCGGTCGAGGAGAGAGATGTTCGCATCAAGAAGCTGGAAATTTTGGCTGACGATCTCGACCAGTGCCGACGCGCAAATGAGCTCATCATTTCTGGATTACAACTCACGCCTGGCCCAGGGGACACAGTGGCGCAACTGGCAATTGCTAAGCTGAAAGAGTATGGAATAAACATGGAACCGCTGGACATCCGTCGCTGCCTTCTGCTCCCATCTGGGGGGAGAGGACCGGCGACGGTGCTCATGAAGCTGGCAGACCACAAGACCAAGACTGCCCTGCTTAACCAGCTGCGCCACCTGAAAGGGTCAAAGATTTTCTTGAATGACAACTTGACTCGCCGAAATTCCCGAAATTGCAAGAAAAGCATGTCAACTCAAGAAAGCTGGGAAAATAGCCAACACCTGGGTCTCGGATTGCAGGATCCTTGTCAAGACGCAAGATATGAAGATTAAAGCTATTATGAGTTTTGACCAACTTACTACAATAGCTGGATAACTGTAAATACTACACAGCCAACCAGTATAACAACTCGTGGATGTGGACGGTAAGCTGAAACTTATCAATGGCAGGAGTTACAAGAATCTTGAACACATTAAGGATTATCTACCAAAGACAACAAAGGCTCTGACTTTAATTTTCACGGCTATAACATGACACAAAAGTATCGGGCATCTAAGGGGGGAGGGGTGTTGCAATTATGATTGACAATTTCCTGGAATGTATTACAATTGAACTCCTAATCCCCAATTGTAAAACATAATTATCTGCTGTGTCTACCGAGCTCCTGATTCAAATGTCTAGTTTACTGAGTATATGGAAAAGATACTGTATAAAACGAATAATAAGCATGTTTTCGTTGTGGAGACATTAATCTTGGGATAAAATATGTACAGCATGTTGTTTGATTTTCTCATACATCCATGTCTGATGAAACTTACAGTGACCTTGTGTGCGCCAATTGTTGCTACCATGTACACCTCAGCAATGTATCCTTCTAAGAGACTTACAGTGGGGAGAACAAGTAATTAATACACTGCCAATGGGAAAACCCATTGGGGAGAACAAGTAATTGATACACTGCCAATGGGAAAACCCATTGGCAGTGTATCAAATACTTGTTCTCCCCACTGTATTAGAAAAGCATTTTGAGTCGCTACTCACACCAGCTGTGATAACATGTCACACACATAGCCACAACAAAATGCCTGGTTTAGATGGCATAAAATATCGTTCGGGAGGTGCGACAGTAAAGGTGAAGTCGACAGTTTTCACCATTATGGAGTAATTTTGCCATGTCGTCTTAGATAAATGCATTTTTATTATTTCATATTCCATTTAGCACAAGACTATTATTTGTCATGACCATGCCATTTATTTAGCTATTGGGGTAAAATACTTGGATAAAAAGAATATCCTGTAAAAATATTGGAGTAGAGAGACTGAAACAATGACATTTTGCGGCTTTCTTCGTCACGTTTTCCACGTTCTGAATAATTCCCCCTCAACGGGCTGAATGGTCCTTCTCAAGCCATTTGTTTAGCTATTGGGGAAAAATACTTGGATAAAAAGAATATCCTGTAAAAATATTGGAGTAGAGAGACTGAAACAATGACATTTTGCGGCTCTCTTCGTCATTTTTTCTTGTTGTGATTTTTGTGAATAATTTCCCCTCAATGGGCTGCATACTAAATCAGATGAAATCGTGACTCCGCTGACGTCATCCACCTGTTGGGGACGCTAGAGCCCTATAATGGTAGACGTGGCTGACCGGCAGATTAAAAGACTAATTTCTCGTCATCTGCGCTTTGCTAAATTGCTGTATATAGTCGAATCGTCTCAAAATATGATTCTTATTCACATAATCAGAGGCGTCGCATCCCATTAGGCAAACCAGGGAATTGCCTAGGGCCCCCAGCCAGCAGGGGCCCACAGAGGGCCAACAGATGTAGCACACGCAGCTTTGCTGCACTGCCGCAGCGACACGTGTAGAAAGTGTTTCAATACCATGGAAATATTTGGCAGATTAACTAACAATTCTGTAATCAATCCCAATCAGCACTAACCATGTCACATAGATTATGCATGTTTAAGAAATTCCAATCAGCTATTAAAACCACATGATTGTTTAAAGAGGACTCACCAAGTACTCTCTGGAAAGTCCTTGCCGCGTTGTCTTACGTTGATTTTCACAGGCCACCTAATTATTCATGTGACTACTTAAAGAAATGGTGATTTTTTTTTTCCAAAAAAGTCTATTAATGAGTCTATCGTATTCCTCGTTGAATACTCTATAAGAAAAATATGACATATATGCATCGAAAATAATCCTAAACGATTTTATTAGCAATTTTAATACTCCTTTTAGCAGGGTTCCTTGGGTATGCGTACGTTCCCATAGCAACCAGTAATTGTTATTGTAAACTGTTATTGTCCTACGTCACAAGCGCTGCGTATTCTGGGAGCGAGAATAGGCGTAAGTTGTCATTTCGAGCAGAGGACGGCCACCTGTTAAAATGTGTGCATCCATGAATGAATGTAAGTACATCCATATGAGTCAGTGTAAAGTTGCTTAGTTTTTGCCACTTTTATGGCCAAGATGACCGCACGTACACGCAGCGCGCACTCGCACCCCCCCACCTTTGTGTTCATTATACTGCGCGAGTATGTATGTGTTTCACGTGACTCAGAGGGGCCCCATGTTACTTGTTGCCTGGGGCCCCCGGGGACCCTTGCTACGCATCTCCACATAATAATCATATTTAAGACTCAGGACCGGCCCAGGCCACTTGGGGGCCCTAAGCAAAATAATGCCAAGGGGCCCATATTTTTGGCCCACCATTTCGTCACAGTGTACTGTGAAACCCATACATGCAATCCAACCTATATGTCTATATTTTGTAAATTAATCAGATTTTGTTGCACTGCTTTCTTCAAACTTCTCACCCCAAATGTTTGTCAGTACATACAGTAGATAACGCCAAACCTTTTTCTAAAAGAGGAAAGAAAGAAGTTAAGGAAGAACTTTTATTTTTTAAGCTTGTAATCAAGTATCAAAACTCACATAAGTCAAATAAAGCAAACTGTAGTAAAAAAAAAAAAAAAAAGAATATGAATTAAACAACTACCAGATTGCCCCCTATCTGGGCCCCCTAGTGGTCAGGGGCCCTAAGCAGCTGCATAGTCTGCGTATAGGCTGGGCCAGCCCTGTTGAGATTTTTTTTCTCGTGTCATATGCACTTTAAATATCTGCAGAAATGCGAGGGCTGTCCTCACTTTTGTGATACACTGTAAGACAGTGAAGGCCCTTTATTTGGACCTACCAGCCAACAGCTGGAACTACAAGTTGTCAACAGTACAAAGTTCAACTTCTGCTCATGCCATTGACACAAATTTAAGGACTACTATAATCATCTACTTAACCAAAAAAAAAGAAATGTAGAAAAAGTAGATTGAAACCACCGTCTCCAACAACAGGATGTTAAGTAAAACTTTGGCTGACGTGAACTCACCCTCTTCGTGCATGCGCGCTGCCTGCATGTGTTCGACGATTGGGGGAATCCTGTCCCACTGGCACTCGGCCCGGTACCGATCCAGATCCGCTTCCAACCGCAGCTGGGTGAACGAGATCCGCGAGGCCATGGCAGCTCGGTCCCGGTGCTGACTGTACTCCCCGGACACGATGGGAGTGACTGCAGACTTTCAGGAGAAATAAATATGTAAACTTTGGAGCGCGCGCGCACGCGTGTGTGGAAGAGGTAGATAGGCCTACTACTGTACAGTACAATACAAACAGTTATACTGTCTTTTAAAAATGATCATAACAAAACTATATCAAGGGATTTTACAATGTCACGTGACTAAGGAGTCAGGAGTGAAGGCATGCCTGCTGTTAATCTTGTTCGTTAACACTTTAAGTGGATCAGGTAGAACGGAAGAAACAGCACTGTAACGATTTTTGTATATTACAGTGTAACAGAACATGCATGGAGACTGTGACTCATGTGTTGAAAACGATCGACATTCCCACGTACAACCACCAGCTTAAGTCATTGCCTGCCAATGACGGTGATAGACGTCCAAGGACGTCTATCGCCGTCAATGGCAGTGAAATATGATCACTCATATTCAGCCATTCATGTTCAAATAAATTAGATGTCTATCACTGTCAATGGCAGCGAATGTATTAAAGGGAAGGATCAAACTAACGAGGAGGAAGTGGGGAAAAGGGAGGTTGCAGGCATGATCACGGCAAATAAAAATGAACAGATAGTCTAAATGGGGTCGTCCTAAATCAGGAACAGGTATAAAGACATGAACTATTTAAGAAGTGAAAGCCAGCTACATTATTTAAAGAAAAGAAAAAGAAAAGAAAGAAACCTCAAGTCTTCTGAATAAAGATTTGGCGGGGTCATTTTCTCTCTGGAAACCTGACATTTGATTCAGTGCCTTTTCTCAAGTGAAGTATCTCCAAGTCGCAGTCTCAAAGCTGTATACCAACTGTGTGGCCGCGGAGGCTTCTTTGCGCCCCCTGCTGTCGAACAGAGAAGGACAAATCCTATAACGTTTACAGCGATCCCTTGTTTTTCGCGGTTAGTAGGGAGCAGAACCAGCCGCCATAAGTGAAAAACCGCGAAGTAGCGCCCCCCCCTTTTGTGTGTGTGTGTGTGTGTTCCATGTATTTATTCAGATGTAGCATTGGAAAGGGATACATATAAGACATGTTTTTTTTTTTCACTTTTTTCCCAAAGTATAATAATAATTGCAAAAAAACTATGGCGGAAAACAGAAAACAAAGACAAGGTTGAAAAAGCGGTTTCTGCTCTTGCACCCCTCTAACATAAATTGCTGTATTTTAAGCCAAAAGAACTGTTGTGTTTGATAGAAAAATATGTCTATATGCTGTCATAGCAGTTTCATGGCGCATTAAGCCCCCAAACTATTTTAAATTTGTCTCTTTTACCCTGGAGACCCCCGTTTACAGACACCACGCAACCGCTTTTGTTTTAACCCAGCTATTAAAAGAAGGTAAGTAATTAGGGCCCGAGCACTAAGCGTGCGAAGGCCCTATTGTTTTGCAAAGGATTATTTTTTTTTTTATTTATTAGGGCCCGAGCACTAAGCGTGCGAAGGCCCTATTGTTTTGCAAAGGATTATTTTTTTTTTTTTTATTTTTTTTTTTTTTCAGGGCAAATGAAAACGGCCAATTTGGAGGCCTGAACATGCACGAAAAGTCACCAAAATTTGCACATACGTCCGGAAAATTGTAAATTTCGATAATTTTGCAACGTTGCAAAAAAATATAACAAAATGGCTCAGTGGCGCCCCCTTGAAATTTTAAAATTGGCCTATAACATTAGGGTATGTCAGCGTAGAGCAATGAAATTTGGGGGGTCTATACCTTGTCCAAAACCGCTCCAAAAAAGCATTTACACGCATATTCCAAACCCAACAGGAAATTGGTTATTTTGGATCAAATATGAAATTTTTATCGATTCACAGGGTGCACATTTGAGACCTTTTCGCAGAGGGAGTTAGTTGGATCATCTTCAAAATTGGTGAGACTGTTCAGGAGACATATGAAATCTTAAGTTTTGAAAATGGTGCGTTTTCATTCACGGGTCTGACCTGGGCGTGGTGCCAAAGTCGACCATTTTTTCGGCAAAATGACAAATTCAGTAAATGACTAATAGTTCCTTGACACAACGTTCAATCTTTTTCATATTTGGCATGTATGTGTGGTATCCCACCCTTAACACGAGTGCATTGAAATATTACCCATTAGGTCTAGCGCCCCCTAGTGAGAACAGGAAATGCCTTTTTTTACGAGACAGGTTCCTCCTCCAAGGGAAAAAAATCTGTTGACCTCAAACCTGCATCAGGGGAGCCTTAAGACCTGTGTTCAGGTGCCTGATGAAAAATATTGAGGTTTCGTTGAGGCGGAGGGGTCCAAACAGGAAAGTGAAAATGAACGTCAACAATTTGTCACGCAAAAAACTTTGAACAGTCATAACTCGGCAGATATACAACATATCTGCGCCAAACTTCCCGTGTTTGTTGAGAGTCATACCCTGAAGGTTCTTGTAGGGGTCATTTGCATCAACTCTACAGTGCCAACTAGTGGCGACAGAAAGAAGTTTTAAAAAAGGCCTTTCCTATTGGGTTTTTTCAACATAGAGCAAGGAAATTTGGGGAGTACATACCTTATGCAAAACTGCTCCAAAAAGTCTCTTGCACCCGTATTCCAAATCCAACAGGAAATCGGGTATTTTGGATCGAATGTGAAATTTTCATGGGTTCACAGTAGGAGTTTACATTTGGAGGCTTGAATATGCACAAAAACTCGTAAAAATTTGCACATACATGCGGCTTTGGATAACGTTCAATAATCTTGCAATGTTACGAAAAAATGTAACAAAATGCCTCAGTGGCGCCCCCTTGAATTTTTCAAAAAGGCGTTTCCTATTAGGTTTTTTTAACATAGAGTGATGAAATTTGGGGAGTCGATACCTTGTGCAAAACTGCTCCAAAAAGTCTCTTGCACCCGTATTCCAAATCCAACAGGAAATCGGGTATTTTGGATCGAATGTGAAATTTTTATCGGTTCACAGTAGGAGTTTACATTTGGAGGCTTGAACATGCACGAAAACTCACAAAAATTTGGACATACATGTGGCTTTGGATAACGTTCAATAATCTTGCAACGTTACAAAAACATGTAAAAAAATGGCTCAGTGGCGCCCCCTTGAAATTTTCAAAAAGGCCTCTCTGTTTAGGTTTTTTCAACGTAGAAGGATGAAATTCGGAGAGTCGATACCTTGTACAAAACTGCTCCAAAAAGTCTCTTGCATGCGTATTCCAAACCCAACAGGAAATCGGGTATTTTGGATTGAATGTGAAATTTTTATCGATTTACAGTGTGCACATTTTACACCTTGGCACCTAGGGAATTAGTTTGATCATTCTCAAAATTGGCGAGACTGTTCATGAGGCATATGAAATCTTAAGTTATCAAAATGGTGTGTTTTCATTCACGGGCCTGACCTGGGCGGGGTGCCAAAGTCGGCCATTTTTTCGCCAAAACACCGAATTCGGAAAATGACTGATAACTCCCTCATACAACGTTCAATCTATTTTAAATCTGGCATGTGTGTGAGGTATACCAGCCTGAGCAGGACTGGATTGAAAATTTACCATTTGTGCTTGGCGCCTCCTAGTGGGAACAGGAAATGCCCTTTTTTTACGGGACACACTCCTCCTCTAAAGGGAAAAAATCAATCTACCTCAAAGCTGCATAAGGGAAGCCTTAAGACCTGTCTTCAGGTGCCTGATAAAAAATATTGAAGTTTCGTTGAAGCGGAGGGGTCCAAACAGGAAAGTGAAAATGACTGTCAACAATTTTTCTCTCCAAAAACTTTGAACAGTCATAACTCGGCAGATATACAACATATCTGCGCCAAACTTCCCGTGCTTGTTGAGAGTCATACCCTGAAGGGCCTTGTAGGGGTCATTTGCATCAACCCTACAGCGCCAACTAGTGGCAATAGAAAGTCACTCGTTTTTCCAATACATGTCCAGTTCTTTTCAGGTTGGTCATTGTAGTTTCAAGACCTATTAAAATACTTATTTACGGCCCATGTCCACGTGTCTCTGTCTGTTGCCGTGACGACCCTTTATTCGCCATTTAAAGGAAATACTTTTTTTCAGAGACTCAGGCAGCTTATAGAGCCACAATATTTGGCACACTTGGTCGAATTGGCCCAGTTAGAATATTAATTTTGGTTTTGAATAAGGGCTTGGCTGCACAGCTCAGTAGTACCTCCTTTTTTGTAGTACTCTCTCCACTAGGTTTTTTTTTATCTGTTAGGTGTGTGAATGTAAAGAGGCGACTTTCGAGCTTGTTAGGTTCTAATGAGATGATTAGAGAGGAGGATCTGCCACCACCCTGACCTGCACACAGTCCGAGTTGCGCTAGATTGCGAGGGCCCGTTCAGTCCTGCTTGCAGGCCTAGTTTATTTATTTTTTTTTTCAGGGCAAATGAAAACGGCCAATTTGGAGGCCTGAACATGCACGAAAAGTCACCAAAATTTGCACATACGTCCGGAAAATTGTAAATTTCGATAATTTTGCAACGTTGCAAAAAAATATAACAAAATGGCTCAGTGGCGCCCCCTTGAAATTTTAAAATTGGCCTATAACATTAGGGTCTGTCAGCGTAGAGCAATGAAATTTGGGGGGTCTATACCTTGTCCAAAACCGCTCCAAAAAAGCATTTACACGCATATTCCAAACCCAACAGGAAATCGGTTATTTTGGATCAAATATGAAATTTTTATCGATTTACAGGGTGCACATTTGAGACCTTTTCGCCGAGGGAGTTTGTTGGATCATCTTCAAAATTGGTGAGACTGTTCAGGAGACATATGAAATCTTAAGTTTTGAAAATGGTGCGTTTTCATTCACGGGTCTGACCTGGGCGTGGTGCCAAAGTCGACCATTTTTTCGGCAAAATGACAAATTCAGTAAATGACTTATAGTTCCTTGACACAACGTTCAATCTTTTTCATATTTGGCATGTATGTGTGGTATCCCACCCTTAACACGAGTGCATTGAAATATTACCCATTAGGTCTAGCGCCCCCTAGTGAGAACAGGAAATGCCTTTTTTTACGAGACAGGTTCCTCCTCCAAGGGAAAAAAATCTGTTGACCTCAAACCTGCATCAGGGGAGCCTTAAGACCTGTGTTCAGGTGCCTGATGAAAAATATTGAGGTTTCGTTGAGGCGGAGGGGTCCAAACAGGAAAGTGAAAATGAACGTCAACAATTTGTCACGCAAAAAACTTTGAACAGTCATAACTCGGCAGATATACAACATATCTGCGCCAAACTTCCCGTGTTTGTTGAGAGTCATACCCTGAAGGTTCTTGTAGGGGTCATTTGCATCAACTCTACAGTGCCAACTAGTGGCGACAGAAAGAAGTTTTAAAAAAGGCCTTTCCTATTGGGTTTTTTCAACATAGAGCAAGGAAATTTGGGGAGTAGATACCTTATGCAAAACTGATCCAAAAAGTCTCTTGCACCCATATTCCAAATCCAACAGGAAATCGGGTATTTTGGATCGAATGTGAAATTTTCATGGGTTCACAGTAGGAGTTTACATTTGGAGGCTTGAATATGCACAAAAACTTGTACAAATTTGCACATACATGCGGCTTTAGATAACGTTCGATAATCTTGCAATGTTACGAAAAAATGTAGCAAAATGCCTCAGTGGCGCCCCCTTGAATTTTTCAAAAAGGCGTTTCCTATTAGGTTTTTTTAACAGAGAGTGATGAAATTTGGGGAGTCGATACCTTGTGCAAAACTGCTCCAAAAAGTCTCTTGCACCCGTATTCCAAATCCAACAGGAAATCGGGTATTTTGGATCGAATGTGAAATTTTTATCGGTTCACAGTAGGAGTTTACATTTGGAGGCTTGAACATGCACGAAAACTCACAAAAATTTGGACATACATGTGGCTTTGCATAACGTTCAATAATCTTGCAACGTTACGAAAACATGTAACAAAATGGCTCAGTGGCGCCCCCTTGAAATTTTCAAAAAGGCCTCTCCATTTAGGTTTTTTCAACGTAGAGGGATGAAATTCGGAGAGTCGATACCTTGTACAAAACTGCTCCAAAAAGTCTCTTGCATGCATATTCCAAACCCAACAGGAAATCGGGTATTTTGGATTGAATGTGAAATTTTTATCGATTTACAGTGTGCACATTTTACACCTTGGCACCTAGGGAATTAGTTTGATCATTCTCAAAATTGGCGAGACTGTTCATGAGGCATATGAAATCTTAAGTTATCAAAATGGTGTGTTTTCATTCACGGGCCTGACCTGGGCGGGGTGCCAAAGTCGGCCATTTTTTCGGCAAAATGACAAATTCAGTAAATGACTAATAGTTCCTTCACACAACGTTCCATCTTTTTCATATCTGGCATGTATGTGCGACATCCCACCCTTAACACGAGTGCATTGAAATATTACCCATTAGGCCTAGCGCCCCCTAGTGAGAACAGGAAATGCCTTTTTTTACGAGACAGGTTCCTCCTCCAAGGAAAAAAAATCTGTTGACCTCAAACCTGCATAAGGGAAGGCTTAAGACCTGTCTTCAGGTGCCTGATGAAAAATATTGAAGTTTCGTTGAAGCGGAGGGGTCCAAACAGGAAAGTGAAAATGACTGTCAACAATTTTTCTCTCCAAAAACTTTGAACAGTCATAACTCGGCAGATATACAACATATCTGCGCCAAACTTCCCGTGCTTGTTGAGAGTCATACCCTGAAGGGCCTTGTAGAGATCATTTGCATCAACCCTACAGCGCCAACTAGTGGCAATAGAAAGTCACTCGTTTTTCCAATACATGTCCAGTTCTTTTCAGGTTGGTCATTGTAATTTGAAGACCTATTGTAATACTTATTTACAGCCCATGTCCACGTGTCTCTGTCTGTTGCCGTGACGACCCTTTATTCGCCATTTAAAGGAAATATTTTTTTTCAAAGACTCAGGCAGCTTATATAGCCACAATATTTGGCACACTTCGTCGAATTGGCCCAGTTAGAAGATTAATTTTGGTTTTGAATAAGGGCTTGGCTGCACAGCTCAGTAGTGGCTCCTTTTTTGTAGTACTCTCTCCAATAGGGGTTTTTATCTCTTGGGTGTGGGAATGTAAATAGGCGACTTTCGAGCATGTTATGTTCTAATGAGATGATTAGAGAGGAGCATCTGCCAACACCCTGACCTGCACACAGTCCGAGTTGCGTGACGTCCGAGTTGCGCTAGATTGCGAGGGCCCGTTCAGTCCTGCTTGCAGGCCTAGTTATGTTTATTATTCGAAATGTCTATCATTTTTAGCTTAGAATCTTCAATTGAGGTCCAATATTTAGCTTAAAAAAAAAAAAAAAAAACGACTATAAAAAAAATCAATCACTGGCACATATTAAACTTTTAAACAAATTACGTCACAATAAAAAAGTCTCTTGCACCCATATTCTAAACCCAACAGGTAAGCGGGTATTTTGAATTGAATGTTTGTTTGGTTTTTTTTTCATGGCAAATGACAATGGCGAATTTGAAGGCCTGAACATGCTCGAAAACTCACCAAAATCTGCACATACATTCGGCTTTGTGTATATTTTGATCATTTTGGTACGTTTGGAAAAAATTGAATCATTATTCCTTTTTTTAATTGGGGGGGATCCACCATAGACTGAGGGCACAACGTTTGAAGCGCTAAGTAGTAAGGTATACCTGTATAATAATGAGTTAAACACTATGAAATCGAAGAAATAAAAATCGAAGTGAATTATCATTGCCAACTCTCCTAGTCCAAATGATTTGGACGTCGGGCAAGTGTGGACGCCTGCTGTTTTATTAACTGTTATTGTTGTTGCTATTGCCTTTTTTTGTAATTTTCAAATATAGTCACTTGCACTACAAAGGGTTAATAGATCAGGTACGTCTACGTGTGTCACAAACACAAAATTATTATGATCAATTAATTAACAAGTAGTGGACTATAGTTAAAAACGCAGCTTTGGAGAAAAACGACTTCAACAAAGAATTGGCAACTGAATTTGCTCACTTTTTTTTTTTTTTTTTTTTTTTTTTTTGTCTTTACACGTCCAAATGTCTTAGAAACTAGTTGACGTTAAAAGTAGTTGACGTGCGTTGGGACAGAATGGGGTATCAGGTAGGGAAAATAACAGATTTTGTTGATTGTTAATCATATTGATTAAACTGTTTATCTTGTTATTTCACATCCTTTCCAGTATTATATTTACCAATGCAGATAATTTTGAAAATCCGTCAGTAATTGATGCTCTCAAAGGGTTTGTAACTGCCTGTATATGCCACAGGAGGGCAGCAAAGCGCTTTTTCAATTAAACCACGCTGATTTGAATTAAAAAACAAAATTAAAAAAAAAAAAAAAAAAGAAAAGGAACCTTAATCTTTGCCTTTTTGGCAAAGCCAGATAATGTTATTCTGCAGCTTTATTATTTATCATTATTATTAATCATCTTATTATTATCTGGTTTTGCATAGATGCTTGGTGCCAAAGCAATAATTTAGGACCACGACTCACAACCATCATTGGAAGAATAGCAATAGGGAAAGTATCACTTCTAATCAGGGGTGAAAGTCGCTAGAATTTCTTGCCAGAACTCCCCGACGTGAAGGTCGCCAGGGAACCAGAAATTGTATTTATTTATTTATTCATTTTTCTTTCATTTTTTGTGTGTTTCTTTTTTGTGTTTTTTTTTTTTGTTTTGGGGGGGCAAACCTCTTAACTACTGAAATGTAAAGAAAACTGTTTTAGCACAGTTATTTCTATAAAACAGACAAAAACTGAATTTCATTCAAAATTGTATTTTTTCAATTATTTGCAAAATAAAAGTTAACAAAAACAGAAATAACCCCTACCTCCATCTTGTAATTTTTTATTTTCCCTCATTTCCTCACATACTAAATGCCAAATCTCAATTTTAACTACTTAAGAACATAGGATGTATGATAAAATAGAAGTTAATGTAAAAAAAAAAAAACATGTTTAATAATAAAGATATAAGTAACATACATTCAGAAAAATAAGTACAAATGATTATGCAGAGTGAAATGGAATATATTTTGAAGATCGCGCAAACATAGACTTTTTTAAATCATAAGGAAATGAATAAGTAGCCTAACATAAATGAACAAATATAAGTCCAAAGTGCACATTGACAGCTAAAATGTTCTGAACCTCCCCATCAGAGCAAATATATCTAAATATGATAAATAAGCCTCCTCAACTCCTTCGTTGCTCTTAAAGATTTGATCCATTTTATGTTGCATTGCCCTTTTTTGTCGCATGTCGCATCGATTGAACAACCATATTTTTTATTCATTTTTTTTGCTGTTCCCGAAAACATGCACATTTGAACCAATCAGAGCTAACCATCTCTGCTGATCACATGTCAGTATGTCAGCCAATTGAACGGATAAATGAGTCTCGGCGTTTTGCTTTGCTGCGTGCATTCGAACATTGACTTGACTCGTCATCGTCAGACTCAGATAACTGCAGCAGCTGGGGAAACCTCCATGCCGTCCGTGGAATAAAATAAATAATAAATATCAGTGGAAACAGATTACGTTACACAAGCCCTTTATTATGCTTGTTGTTAACACTTGTGGATGTAAATCTGATGTTGGTAGATTGCTTTCTTCTTGGAGATGAAATGCATGTGTGGCAGCTTAGCATTTAAAATTTTTTTTTTTTTTTTACATAGCATTTTAACTGTTGCCGTCATATTTTCGGAAACAAAGCATCGTGTACTGGAACAGCATTCCGGCCCTGAATCTTATACTGGAACAGCATTTCAGCTCTGAATCTTATACCGGAACTGCGTTCTGGCACTGAATCTTATACTGGAACTGCATTCCTGACCGTTCTGGCCCACTTTCACCCCTGCTTCTAAAGCCAAAGTGTGTTAAATGAACTGAACCGAGGTGGGAAATGTAGCCAAAAATTTTACTCAAGTAAGAGTAGCGTTACTTCAAAATGATATTACTCAAGAAAAAGTGAAAGTATGAATCCAAAAATTGTACTGAAGTACAAGTAAAAAAGTATCCACTGAAAAGAATACTCAAGTAATGCGTACCATTATGAGTAAATGCTTATTTTTGTTTCTTTTTTTCTCTTTTAAACAATGGTATTTTTTTCTCTCAGCACAAACTTATCTATATGAACTGTTGTTGTTATGATACTGTACAATACAGTACACATAAACACTTTAAACCAAAGAAATTTTAAAAAATAAAATCATTGAGAGGGAAAAAAAGAGACTGAAATCAAACATTATTCGTCCAAAGAGCATGATTGCCCTGTTGTGGACAAAATAGTTTGTAGTTTGACGGCTAGTTCCCTCTTAGTTACTATTATGAAGTTAAAATGATCACATCTCCGGTTTTCCGTGGTCAGTCGGTGCCAAATAAAAACTGGAAGAGAGGTTTAAATCCGTGCTTTCAAGTCATGTTGAGGGCAGCGCTC
Organism: Corythoichthys intestinalis; assembly: GCF_030265065.1. NCBI lineage: Eukaryota > Metazoa > Chordata > Actinopteri > Syngnathiformes > Syngnathidae > Corythoichthys > Corythoichthys intestinalis. Next base: position 43,478,423 of record NC_080404.1, on the reverse strand, counting down.
TATGTCAAATACTTCATTTTTACGGTGCTTTAAAGACAGGCTGGCATGATCATAGAATGGCAAGCTTGTGTCTGATTGGTTTAATGGATTGATGTGATTATTGTTGCGATGTCTCATTGGTGAAATTAGAAGCACTACTCTTAGCATCGCTGGCAAAAATAAAATAAATAAATCTAATATGTAGAATAAAGAGGAAAAATGTAACGACTCTTGTGTAGCCGAAAGTAGCCGAGTAAGAGTAGCGTTTTTTTTCTCCCCACAAATTTACTCAAGTAAAGTAAAAAGCATGGCTTAGTAAAACTAGTCTTAGAAGTACACTTTTCTCAAAAAGTTACTCAGGTAAATGTAACGAAGTACATGTAACGCATTACTACCCACCTCTGTCCATGAACCACCAAATGTTTGTTTGTCATGTTCAACAAAGCAAGCATCTATAAACAACGAATGTCACGGCAAGGTCTTTTTATCTTTCATTTGTTAAATTATTTTAAGTCAGTTATTCTGCCATTCTATTCAAATCATTTTTCCAATATCCAAACAAGGACTATCCGCACATGAAAAGTGGAATTTCCCCAAGCCAATCTTTTATAACATTTACAGTGGGGCAAATAGGAATTTAGTCAACCATCAATTGTGCAAGTTCTCCTACTTGAAAAGAATAGCGAGGCCTGTGATTGTCAGCATGGATAAACCTCAACCATGAGAGACAGAATGTGGAAAAGAAACAGAAAATCACATTGTTTGATTTTTAAAGAACTTATTTCCAAATTAGAGTGGAAAATAAGTATTTGGTCACCTACAAACAAGCAAGATTTCTGGCTGTCAAAGAGGTCTAACTTCTTCGAACGAGGTCCGACGAGGCTCCACTCGTTACCTGTATTAGTGACACCTGTTATAACTCATTATCGGTATAAAAGACACCTGTCCACAATATCAGTCAGTCACACTCCAAACTCCACTGTGGCCAAGACCAAAGAGCTGTCGAAGGACACCAAAGACAAAATTGTAGACCTGCACCAGGCTGGGAAGACTGAATCTGCAATAGGTAAAACAGTTGGTGTAAAGAAATCAACTGTGGGAGCAATTATTAGAAAATGGAAGACATACAAGACCACTGATCATCTCTGGCGTCAAAATGATAACAAGAACAGTGAGCATAAATCCCAGAACCCCAAGGGGGGACCTAGTGAATGACCTACTGAGAGCTGGGACCACAGTAACAAAGGCTACTATCAGTAAAACAATGCGCCGCCAGGGACTCAAATCCTGCACTGCCAGACGTGTCCCCCTGCTGAAGCCAGTACACGTCCAGGCCCGTCTGCGGTTCGTTAGAGAGCTTTTGGATGATCCAGAAGAGGACTGGGAGAATGTGTTACGGTCAGATGAAACCAAAATAGAACTTTTTGGTAGAAACCCAGGTTCTCGTGTTTAGAGGAGAAAGAATACTGAATTGCGTCCGAAGAACACCATACCCACTGTGAAGCATGGGGTGGAAACATCATGTTTTGGGCCTGATTTTCTGCAAAGGGACCAGGACGACTGATCCGTATAAAGGAAAGAATGAATGGGGCCATGTATCGTGAGATTTTGAGTGAAAATCTCCTTCCATAAGCGAGGGCATTGAAGATGAGACATGGCTGGGTCTTTCAGCATGACAATGATCCCAAACACACAGCCAGGGCAACAAAGAAGTGGCTTCGTAAGAAGCATTTCAAGGTCCTGGAATGTCCTAGCCAGTCTCCAGATCTCAACCCCACAGAAAATCTGTGAGGGAGTTGAAAGTCCGTGTTGCCCAACGACAGCCCCAAAACATCACTGCTCTGGAGGATATCTGCATGGAGGAATGGCCAAAATACCAGCAACAGTGTGTGAAAAGCTTGTGAAGAGTTACAGAAAACGTTTGACCTCCTTTATTGACAATAAAGGGTACATAACAAAGTATTGAGATGAACTTTTGGTATTGACCAAATACTTATTTTCCACCATGATTTGCAGATAAATTCTTCAAAAATCAAACAATGATTTTCTGTTTTTTTCCCCTCACATTATGTCTCTTATGGTTGAGGTTTACCCATGTTGACAATTACACGCCTCTCTAATATTTTCAAGCGGAAGAACTTGCACAATTAGCGGTTGACTAAATACTTATTTGCCCCACTGTATCTCGCGTCCAGTTTTTGACATTTTTATAACTTAACGGTTATTGACACTGATGCAGTGGCCTATTCTTCCACATGTATGTTTACTGAGTCCATGGACTCTGATCGGGAGGTCTACCATTCATCAAACTGGTTTTCGGTGGTCAGACTAAATAAACATCTAAATTGGCACTCCTATGCTCACATGGCAATGTTAAATGCCGTGGATGCATTGAAATATACTACTGTATGCAGCCCTGTTTTTGACATTGTTATTGCTTATTCATTTATTTTGCATGTTTCATGGATAATGTCTTAGCTGTAGTTTCAGAGTGTTATGAGGGTATTATTCTGCAATTATTAGGCCTTCAAATGGATCAATCAATTAAGCAATTTTAGCTGCTTACGCAATCGTATGGTGACATTACTGTGTCATTTGCCATCATTAACTTTACTGACTAGTCAAGCTTCTGTTACTACATTATTCATGTTGAAACTGACCCAGTAATGACTCATCAGTGCATTAAAAGGAGCTTCTTCACAATACAAAGCACTCGACCCTATGTTTGGTTTAGGGCACGCGTCAATACGATGACGAGCGCATTTACTGAAGGTGTAAAAGGGTACATTCACATGAGAAGCTTTGCGATCAATATTGGCATTCATGCCACACCTTTTTTTAAAATCAGGTATTCCAGGTTTGCTTGTGGGGTCCATCGCTCTGTCTAACATAGATCAGCTTAATGTTTAGCTCAAGATACACACATATACAGACACACACACACACACACACACGTGCACAAAGGATTAAAAAGCCACACGGAAACACATACGTTGCCTGAGGATGGAGGCGAGAATTCTACATGAGAGGAGAACGCAAGGTGGTGGTCACTCAGGTGAGTTATGGCTGTTAATGACAGGGAAACTTATACATGTAATGACTGCTCATGTTTTCACTTGGTGACAATATAGCATTTATTGGCACTAGCGGAAAATCAATTGATGGAGCTTGAATACATTCTATTGAAGTTAACTGTATTCCAGGAAAACACAATTTAGATATGTGAACAAGGAAATATGTTTTAGTATTGGAAGATCTTGTTGAGTCCTAAATGTAGTAAGGCTTATTCTAAGTCCTATATTCGATAAACTGACCAACTGTCTGGTTAATCCCTATTAGAGAGGGTGCACTAGTGTGTCAGTCCTTGAGAGTTGAATGCCTGTATACAGTATGAAAATGCAATAGGGAAGTTTTGGATTGAAATTTACATACTAAAAACTTAAATGTGTTTTTATAATTTTTAAGTTCCTAAAAACAATCATAGACTTCATATTGATATTAACGGGTCACATCTGTCATACACTGCGCCTTGCCTTCAAGTAAGGGGCCTGCCCACATGAAGAGGAGTAATTCTCAAACACACGCACGCAGCGATATAACGCCAGCTTTAGGTTGAAAAAGTACGAAGCTGTACCGCGTACGAATAGGAAGGATTGTCTCAGGAGTGATTTGTTCAAAGATTCAAGGAAATAATTATAGTTTTCGTTCCATTTTGAAACTGTGAAAAAAAAAATCAATGGGAGAAATTAGCCACAACAGTATTGGCGTCATAGTCCGTAATATTAATGTAAAATACATGCTAACTTCACGTTTTGTTTTTTTTTGTGTGTTTTTTTTTTTGCTTTTAACCAAGAATCGACTTTTATGTCCATATCTATGTATAAAGAATTCAGGGATTTAAGCATTTATTCACACGAATTTTCAACAGAAAAAGCTCTTTGTTTTCATAAAGCAGCCGCAGCGTTTTCGACATATTTACGTAAAATAAATGCTAACTGCCCGGTTCTTTGCTCTTTTAACAAAAAAATAAATACTGTTTCACGTCCATATCTATAAAGAATTGAGGGATTTACGCATTTATTCACAAGAATTTTCAACGAAAAAAGCTCTGTCTGTCTGATAGTCCACAAGGTCAACTTTGACGGCCACGCCAACAATGCAAGCCCCCTATTAATCGGCCTTGTGCCCCATCTTCCGTCAATATCATTATGAAGTCTATGATATTACCTTTTAAAATTTATTTTAAAAAAAACACAGAGGCATGTATCTCCATTTAAACTAACGTAATTCTCGGACTATAGGGCGCACCTGACAATAAGCCGCCACCAACCAAATTTAACACAGCATTTGTTCATTTGTCTTTGTTTCCACTCGGTCAGCTTTGATGGAGATAGGCTCCCTATTAATCGGCCCCGCGCCCTGTGTCCCGTCAATATCATTATGAAGTCTATGAAACAACACATAATAGTACCGTAATTTTTGGAATATAAGCTGCTACTTTTTCCCCTCCGCTTTAAACCCTGCGGCTTACAGTCCAGTACGTCTTATACAGTGGGGCAAATAAGTATTTAGTCAACCACCAATTGTGCAAGTTCTCCTACTTGAAAAGATTAGAGAGGCCTGTAATTGTCAACATGGGTAAACCTCAACCATGAGAGACAGTATGTGGAAAAGAAACAGAAAATCACAGTTTGATTTTTAAAGAATTTATTTCCAAATTAGAGTGGAAAATATGTATTTGGTCACCTACAAACAAGCAAGATTTCCGGCTGCTAAAGAGGTCTAACTTATTTGAACGAGGTATAACGAGCCTCAACTCGTTACCTGTATTAATGGCACCTGTTTTAACTCATTATCGGTATAAAAGACACCTGTCCATAACTTCAGTCAGTCACACTCCAAACTCCACTATGGCCAAGACCAAAGAGCTGTCGAAGGACACCAGAGACAAAATTGTAGACCTGCACCAGGCTGGGAAGACTGAATCTGCGATAGATAAAACGCTTGGTGTAAAGAAATCCAACTGTGGGAGCAATTATTAGAAAATGGAAGACATACAAGACCACTGATAATCTCCCTCGATCTGATGCTCCATGCAAGATCTCACTTCGTGGCGTCAAAATGATAACAAGAACGGTGAGCAAAAATCCCAGAACCACACGGGGGGACCTAGTGAATGAGCTACAGAGAGCTGGGAGCACAGTAACAAAGGCTACTATCAGTAAAACAATGCGCCGTCAGGGACTCAAATCCTGCACTGCCAGACATGTCCCTCTGCTGAAGCCAGTACACGTCCAGGCCCGTCTGCGGTTTGCTAGAGAGCATTTGGATGATCCAGAAGAGGACTGGGAGAATGTGTTATGGTCAAATGAAACCAAAATAGAACTTTTTGGTAGCATCACAGGTTCTCGTGTTTGGAGGAGAAAGAATACTGAACTGCATCCGAAGAACACCATACCCACTGTGAAGCATGGGGGTGGAAACATCATGCTTTGGGGCTGTTTTCTGCATAGGGACCAGGACGACTGATCTGTGTAAAGGAAAGAATGAATGGGGCCATGTATCGAGATATTTTGAGTGAAAATCTCCTTCCATCGGCAAGGGCATTGAAGATGAGACGTGGCTGGGTCTTTCAGCATAACAATGATCCCAAACACACAGCTAGGGCAACAAAGGAGTGGCTTCATAAGAAGCATTTCAAGGTCCTGGAGTGGCCTAGCCAGTCTCCAGATCTCAACCCCATAGAAAATCCGATTAGGCCGATAAGGTGCATGTCTTTAGTAGGGTTGTTAAAGTATTGAATTATATTGATGCTGAAATGCTGTATTGGGATACGATATTTGATTACTCAGTTACAGTATCTATTGGTTTTTGGGCTATCAGAGGTTGTGAATTTTGCTGTCATGAGGTAAATTTGATTCTGCACGACTCAATAGTAATGGAGGATATTTTTGCATTTTCCCTGTTAACTCATTGGCTATACTGACTGCCTTGACGTCCAATCCATTTGAAGTGGGGGGTTTGCGAGCGAATGTGCATTCATTCACTGCTACCCACCCACTTGAAATGGATTGGCTTCCACTAGTCATAAACTCTTTTCAAGCGTTATAATTTTTCGTGAACCACAAGACTGGACGTCTATCATCGTCCAGTGGCACTGAAAGAATTCCTACAGAAAAAAATATTTCATTTTTACTTTAAATTCATGTAGTATCGAAAATGGTTCGTTTTTTTAAGAATAGATAACAACCTGAAAATATGATAGTATCGCGACAAAAGTAGTCTCTAGTAGTCTGTGACTATACCCTTGGTTTATAGTTCAGTGCAGCTTATACACGAAGAAATAGTTTTCTTGTCAAATTTGGTAGGTGCTGCTTATAGTCCATTGTGTCTTATCTATGGACAAATGCCGTTTTCGTGTCAAATTTGTGGGGTGCAGCTTATAGTCTAAAAATTACTTCACTTTTTGAGTGTCATTTGGTGTTCTATCTCCGTTTGCAATTACATCCACTCAGTTCAGTGAATAATGTTTCATCTTGTACTTCACCACCTCATGTTGCACTAACAAAACATTCTTGGCAGCAGGACATGTTGAAGACCGGGAAGAAGCAGAGCTTTCTGAGAGGGTCTCCACTTGTTCTCTCTCGGTTCTGGCTCGTCTCTATGTGTATGCATTGCATGGCTGCTTTTGTGAAGTGACTTTCACTGCTGTGTTGGACTGGTACAGCATCCAGGACCAGAGGATGATGGGATACAGCAGTCTTTGGGCGCTGCCAATGTATGCCACTGCAATTTACCTCATGGAGAGACTGAGAGGTTGGCTGCTGACTCATCATCAACCGCTGTCTGTGCGTCTGATAATCTACACGCTGTTCATCTACTTATGGGAGTTCAGCTGGGGGAGCGGGCTCAGGCTGTTGGGGGCTTGTCCCTGGGACTACTCGCATTACAAATACAATCTGAGAGGACTGGTGACTCTGGAGTATGCGTTACCTTGGGCTGTTGCAGCCTTCATCGCTGAGCAACATGTGATCAAAAACACTCTCAGGATAAGAATGTGCAATTGAACAGCTATTGCTGCCATCTAGAAAAATGAGCTTCCAACAGCTGCTACCAACCAAAGAACTTAAAACGCATTTTGGAACAAACCACAAACAAAAAATATTGTGAAACATTTTTCTTTTTTAATGAAGTGTGATTTTGAGGACTTAACTTTCTACATGTGATTGGATTCTAACTACATTTGTGTCATTATTGTTCTAAATAAAAATAAAAATAAGGGTCCTAGTCAAAGGTAGTTTTCTACATTTTCAGCCATTGTAACAATGCAAACAGAACGTGATTTTATTAAAAAGTGATTGTATAAATTGCAGATCTTGAAAGTGAATTCTTTGAACGCTGCAAGCAGTAAAATTTTATCACTGAAAAAGACAAGTTTGTATTGTTTTGAGTAAGATTACCGAAATTTAGCACCAACATTTTAACCAGAGTGATAGTCCTGGTCCCATTTGATTATCGATGCTCGCACCTACAGTACACAGGACCAATCTCATTTTATGACCAAGTTTTACAGATTGAGACACATTGAGCTAATTCCAAAAGGTATGCAATTGTAATTGTATTTTCTAATACAGTACAGTTAAAGCAACAATAAGTAACTTTTCAGTTTTGGTCGATTTTAGCGACGCCGGTGGACAAAAGCGGTGGTGTTATCCCATGAGGACCAGCGCACACTCGCACAGTGTCGTAAAATCATGATTTCCCTGTCGCCTGCAGATGGATTAAACTACATTTCTGTTTCCAGCGACTATGTGAAGGATAAATAATAATAAGTTAATGAATCCGGTCATCGCTAAAGAATAGCATATGACGATTAGCAACTGTGTGGCTAAGCCCCCCGCTCCCCCACCTCGTCAGCGTTGACCAGTTAAGTGTGTGTGTGTGTGTGTGTGGGGGGGGGGTGAGGCTCAGACCAGCGAGTGTAAATCAGCCCAATGTTCATTCTTGAGTTTCCAGGTAGCCTCTCTTTTTTTCCCCCTCCTCGGACAAAACTTTTTGTCCCTTTTGTTGCTCTGCCATCCTTGCAGAATTCTGTCTTTATAATGAATGGGGAAAGGGGGAAGTTACGTATGCCGTAAAGCAGTCAGCACATTTGTAGTTTTTTGTGTGGCAGGGTTCCTGCCATCCCCCTCAAAGTTAATTAGTGCTGGTGAAAGCGATACAGACCCCCTCAAGATTAAAAAGTGGTGTCATTTAACTAGTTGTCAGTCGACATATCATCACACATAGACTTCATAATATATTGACAAGACACAGGGAGCGAGGCCGATTCATAGGAGGCCTATCTCCGTCAAAGCTGACCGAGTGGAAACACAGACAAAGAGCTTTTTACATTGAAAATTCTTGTGAATAAATACCTGAATTCTTTAAAGATAAGAACGTAAAACAGTCTCGATTCTTGGTTAAAAGCAAAAAAACGGGCCGTTATCTTTTATTTTACGTAAATACGTCAAATGTGATGCTAGTCCGTAAGCCAATGTGGCTGCCCCCTAATCACAACAAAGAGCTTTTTACGTTGAAAATTTTTGTCAATAAATCCCTGAATTCTTTATAGATATGAAAGTAAAACAGTCTTGATTCTTGGTTAAAAGCAAAAAAAACCACGTGCCGTCAGCATTTATTTTACGTAAATATGTCAAATGTGATGCTAATCCGTAAGCCAATGTGGCTGCCCCTTTATCACAACAAAGAGCTTTTTACATTGAAAATTCTTGTGAATAAATCCCTGAATTCTTTATCGTTATGGCCGTAAAACAGTCTCAATTCTTGGTTAAACGCAAAAAAACGGGCAGTTAGTATTTATTTTATGTAAATATGTCGAATGTGAAGCTAGTCCGTAAGCCAATGTGGCGGCCCCCTAATCACAACAAAGAGCTTTTTACGTTGAAAATTCTTGTTAATAAATCCCTGAATTCTTTATAGATATGAATGTAAAACAGTCTCGATTCTTGGTTAAAAGCCAAACCCCCCCCCCCCAAAAAAAACAGGCAATTAGCATTTATTTCACTTAAATATGTCAAATATGATGCTAGTCCGTAAGCCAATGTGGCGGCCCCCTTATCACAACAAAGAGCTTTTTACGTTGAAAATTCTTGTGAATAAATCCCTGAATTCTTTATAGATATGAACGTAAAACAGTCTCGATTCTTGGTTAAAAGCAAAAAAACGGGCGGTTAGCATTTATTTTACATAAATATGTCGAATGTGATGCTAGTCTTTTAGTGAAAGTGGCGCCACCTTAGCACCACAAAGAGGTTTTACGATGAAAATTCTTGTGAATAAATGCTTAAATCCCTGAATTCTGACGTAAAACAGTCCCGATTCTTGGTTAAAAGCAAAAAACCGAGTTAGCTTCTATTTTACGTAAATATTGCGAAGTAGGACGCCAATGCTGTAGTGGCTAATTTCTCACAATGTTTCAAAATCCATGCATGGTACGAAAAATATAATCATTACCCTTGAACTGATACAAATCACTCCTGAGACCATCCTTCCTGTTTGTATGCGGTACAGCTTTCGTACTTTTTCAACCTAAAACCGGTGCGTGCGTGTGTTTGAGAATAACTCCTCTTGATGCCAGGTGTGGGCAAGCCCCTACCCGAAGACATGGCGCAGTGTCAGGGCCCCTTGTCCCATCAATAAATTATGACGTCTATGCATCACAAATGTTATGAAAATATTTTATAAAGGTTGAAAAGTTACATAGTGTTGCTTTAAATATGTGTGCAATTTATGTCTCAAAAACCTTTTGTTTAATAATTTCGAGTTTGCTTTATGTTGAAAGTGTCATTGGTAGGTATTATCAGGGTCTTTTACGCTCTGGGTTTTGAACCACAACAAGTGCAACAGCCGCCTCATGTCTCTTCCACTGGTACCTGTAGGAGAGTATACAAAGACTATGCATTAAAAATAATAACTACTGGTACGATTTATCTGAATATTATAAATAGTTAAAAAAAAACCAAGTCAAATAATAACTTACTGGGTGTGCTCAGGAATGAGTAAACTGTCTCCAGCAGAGAGATTAAACTCTTGAGCATTCATGGTTACCTGTGACGATCCCTCCTAAAAGTGAGAATGAGGGGAGATGTTGAGTTTAATAAATGTCTATACTACTAATTTAATTTTAGCTAATTGTATTTACTTTATTGTCTGGAAATAATACAATAAACTTAAAACATAATGCATTGTTTGAATCAGTGGTGTTACCAGGATGCCAGGTGTGGGTGGGCATTAGTCTTACCTGGGGGGGGGGCTACAATGCTCAAGTAGGTCGAAATCCAGCGTACGGCTACTGCACCTTAAAACGTTTTGTTTTCTCCTTGAGATAACTGTTGTTGTGATTTGGTCTAAACAAATAAAAGTTGATTTGATTTTATTTGACTTAGAACACATCCATAACTGAACAGTATGGACATGCAGGTGACAATATTTTCTTTAGGTAACCAATTTTGGTTCCTCGGTTTTATTATTGTTATTATAGTAATGCTTTGTTCCGCAGCCACCTTGAGCTCAATTTGACCCCCTTAGAATGCTTTAAAATGCACCAAAATCGGCAGGCAGGTCAAGACAGGTGCAATCTTTGATACCGTGTAAAGACAAATTCCAAATACAGGGTGACCCAAAAAAAAGTTTACACTCAGTTGACTGTTTGTTTAAAAGCCATTGAAACATATCTAAATAGTTTGTCATGCTTAAGTGATTCATTAAGGTCACTCAATGCAGCTGGTAATCTCTCGTCTCTACAATTCCTGTGCTTCTGCTGAAAATGAAGAAAACTTTTGCTGTACCTGAATTGCTGCGTGCCGGTCTGACACCTACTGAGATTGCAGCAAATCTGAGAATATCCAGATGTGCAGTCTACAAAGTTAAAAAGAAGCTGAAAGATACTGGAACAGCCTCACGAAAACCTGGGTCTGGAAGTGGCCGATCTGTGCGGACCAAAAAGTTGATTGACAAAGTGATATGTGGCCACCCCACAGTCCAGATCTCAATCCCCTGGATTATAGCATATGGGCAACTGTGGAGGACAGTGCCTGTAAGAAGCTACAAACTTCTGTGGCAGCCTTGGAGAGGTCCATTGTTAGATCTTGGGAAAAGATGACAGCATCCTACATAAAGAAGACCTGTCAAGCATTCCGCAGGCGCCTGGAGGCTGTTGTGTCACTTAAGGGAGGACACATTGAAAAATAGAGTGTACTGTACATGTTCTTTACAATAATGTATAATTTGTGATTAAATTCTAATTCTAAGATGAATAAACATGGCATTTAAGTTGTATTATGGCAGTGTAAACTTTTTTTTGGGTCACTCTGTACACTATGTAGCGTCCCCATTCTTTGTGCCGCCGACGATTTGAACCCTACTTCGACCCACTCGCAATGTTTCAAAACTCACCAAACTAAACAGCCAGGTGAACACTGGTGAAAACTTTGATAAAATGTGAAAAAAAAAAAAAAAAAAATCAAAATATGTGTAAATGTGTGTAGCGCCCCTAGGAAAAAAACAAAATTTCATTTTTTTTTTTTTTTTTTTTTCGTGGTAACAACGCAAAGGTTAAAACTTAGAACACAGCAGTACTCTAGTACCGTATTGGCCCGAATATAAGACGGCCCTGATTATAAGACGACCCCCTCTTTTTCAAGACTCAAGTTTGAAAAAAGACTTTTTGAACACCAAATTAATTTTTATACAGAAAATAATTACAGTACATCCGAAACAAATGATTATAACAATATATTTGAGAGAAAAAGCATGTTATTTTGCCTCATTCAAATCTTAATATCTGAACATTTAAATATGTAAACTAAAGTGCAATCACATTCGTAAATGAATGGCTTCTGGTTTTTGAAATGTAGATAAACCAATCTAATCTGATAAAACAACAAAATTGCAATAACCCCATTAACCATCAAAGTGAAGTCTAACCGTAACTCTAGTCTTGAAACAAATCTGAATAAGGAAAAACATTGCAATAAAATAATGCAAACTGTTTAAACTAAAGAGTAGCCGAGATCTGTCATGACAGAACATCGCGTCAATGATATCTGGCGCCATCTAGCGTCGTGAATGGGGAGAGTAGCTGAGATCTATCATGACAGAACATCGCTTCAATGAGATCTGGCGCCATCTAGCATAGTGAATGGGTATAATGTCTAGACCGCGAATATAAGACGACCCCCTCTTTTTCAGTCTTATTTCAATGCAAAAAACACCATCTTATATTCGGGCCAATACGGTATATGAATGGGATACAATACGCGTTTTCTTTGGGTGGGCAGAGCGTGTCCGTGGGTGGGCACTGCCCACCCCTGCCACCCCCTGGTAACGCCACTGGTTTGAATTGACATCTACAAAAGGTACAATGTCTAAAATCCTTCGTACAATTTCTCTAAAATGCGAATGTTCAAAAATCTACTTTCACCAAGCAATTTAGTGTTCATGCTTTTATCCAGAAACAATGGTGAACTGTTTGACACAGAACCATCCGATAACTCACAGAACATAACAACATCAAATAATAATAATAATATAGTACATCTTATTTATAGAGCGCTTTTCATGACACTCAAAGACGTCAAAATGCGCTTTAATAGAACATACCAGTTGCCAAATCCATATATCACTTTGTGGCAAGGATACATCAGACAAACCAGGTCCATATATGGTTGCCTGTCAGGGTGAGAAGCAGAAGAATTATTTCATGACAAGACAAACTTTTTAATGTTATTATTTGTTATTAATTGTATATTCTATTTTGGTGTTCAATTGTGTTTATAGTGATGAAAGGTTCCATTCCCGACTGACAAGGTTGCAACGTTGTACCTCTGTCTCAAACTGAGCCCCGAACATGTTAATAGGGTTGCTGCCACTGACAAGGAATGGCTTTTGTTTATCCAGCCAGGACTTGAAGCAGAATGGTAACATCACATTCATGTTGTTCATCTGGAATGGAGGATCCATGAAGACTTCACCTAATGTAAAAAAAAAATCTAATGGTAATGAATAGAGCTGGGAAAAAATATCATCTGGCGATATATTGCGATCCTGAATGTCACGATCCAAGCATTGATACTTTTTTATGAGTATCGATACTTTAGATACTTGTATTGTGCTGTGCCGACGCAACGCCTGCCACAAGCCAGCAAAATAGAGATGTCCTGATCATAAGCGAAGATTAAGGGGGCCCGGGGGAGCTATCCCTGATGGCCGAAAATGTCATTGCATGTAATTGACTTTCCAATACACTGTACATGAATTTAAAGTTGACTTTACCGGTAAAATGTTGTCTATAAAAGTTGTAAAGCAATAAAACAAACAACAAAAAAGTATTCTTATAATGGGTCAAAATTAATTTTCGAACAGATCTTGTGACTAGCACTTTAGAGACGGCCATTTACAGTGGGGCAAATAAGTATTTAGTCACCCACATATTGTGCAAGTTCTCCTACTTGAAAAGATTAGAGAAGCCTGTAATTGTCAACATGGGTAAACCTACACCATGAGAGACAGAATGTGGGGGAAAAAAATCAGAAAATCACATTGTTTGATTTTTAAAGAATTTATTTCCAAATTAGAGTGGAAAATAAGTATTTGGTCACCTACAAACAAGCAAGATTTCTGGCTGTCAAAGAGGTCTAACGAGGCTCCATTCGTTACCTGTATTAATGCCACCTGTTTTAACTCATTATCGGTATAAAAGACACCTGTCCACAACCTCAGTCAGTCACACTCCAAACTCCGCTATGGCCAAGACCAAAGAGCTGTCAAAGGACACCAGAGACAAAATTGTAGACCTGCACCAGGCTAGGAAGACTGAATCTGCAATAAGTAAAACGCTTGGTGTAAAGAAATAAACTGTGGGCCCAATTATTAGAAAATGGAAGATATACAAGCCACTGATAATCTCCCTCGATCTGGCACTCCATGCAAGATCTCAACCCGTGGCGTCAAAATGATAACAAGAACGGTGAGCAAAAATCCAAGAACTACACGGGGGGACCTAGTGAATGAACTACAGAGAGCTGGGACCACAGTAACAAAGGCTACTATCAGTAACACAATGCGCCGCCAGGGACTCAAATCCTGCACTGCCAGACGTGTCCCCCTGCTGAAGAAAGTACACGTCCAGGCCTGTCTGCGGTTCGCTAGAGAGCATTTGGATGATCCAGAAGAGGACTGGGAGAATGTGTTATGGTCAGATGAAACCAAAATAGAACTTTTCGGTAGAAACACAGGTTCTCGTGTTTGGAGGAGAAAGAATACTGAATTGCATCCGAAGAACACAATACCCACTGTGAAGCATTGGGGTGGAAACATTATGCTTTGGGGCTGTTTTTCTGCAAAGGGACCAGGACGACTGATCTATGTAAAGGAAAGAATGAATGGGGCCATGTATCGAGAGATTTTGAGTGAAAATCTCCTTCCATAAGCGAGGGCATTGAAGATGAGACATGGCTGGGTCTTTCAGCATGACAATGATCCAAAACAGACAGCTGGAGTGGCCTAGTCAGTCTCCAGATCTCAACCCCATGTGGAGGGAGTTGAAAGTCCGTGTTGCCCAACGACAGCCCCAAAACGTCACTGCTCTAGAGGACATCTGTGGGGAGGAATGGGCAAAAATACCAGCAACAGTGTGTGAAAAGCTTGTGAAGAGTTACAGAAAACGTTTGGCCTCCGTTATTGCCAACAAAGGGTACATAACAAAGTATTGAGATGAACTTTTGGTATTGACCAAATACTTATTTTCCACCATGATTTGCAAATAAATTCTTTAAAAATCAAATAATGTGATTTTCTGGTTTCCCCCCCCCCACATTCTGTCTCTCACGGTTGAGGTTTACCCATGTTGACAATTACAGGCTTCTCTAATATTTTCAAGTCGGAGAACTTGCACAATTAGCGGTTGACTAAATACTTATTTGCCCCACTGTACTTTGCTTAACTGAAAAACACCTCAGGATAGAAGAAACAAGATGGACATATAACCCCTAGCAAAAAGTATGGAATCACCAGTCTCGGACGAGCACTCACTCAGACATTTTATCATGAAGAACAAACTCAGATAAAAAGCTTGAAAAAAATAATGAATTAGTTCAAATGTGCAACTCTTTAGCATTCAGAAACACTAAAAAAATGAATAAAAACATTGTGGTGGTCAGTAAATGTTACTTTTATAGAGCAAGTGCAGGGAAATAAATAAAGAATCACTCCATTCTGAGGAAAAAAATATGGAATCATTAGAAACAAACAAAGAAATAACAATCAAAACACATCTCTAGTTTTTTGTAGCACCACCTCTGGCTTTTATGACAGCTTGCAGTATCTGAGGCATAGACTTGATGAGTATTCTTCATCAATTTGGTGCCAACTCGCTTTGATTGCAGTTGCCAGATCATCCTTGCAGGTCGGGGCCTTGCTGTGGACCATTTTTTCCCATTTCCACAACAGGTTTTCAATAGGGTTGAGATCTGGGCTATTTGCAGGCCATGACATTGACTGGATGAGTCTTTCTCCAAGGAATATTTTAACAGTTTTAGCTCTGTCGCATGATGCATTGTCATCTTGGAAAATGACAAACATATTTTCAATTGAAAGCTGTCTAAAATTTCAATGTAAACTTGTGCATTTATTGAAGATTTAACCACAGTCATCTCCCCAGTGCCTTTGCCTGACATGCAGCCCCATATCATCAAGGACTGAGGGAATTTTGATGTTTTCCTCAGGCAGTTATCTTTGTAAATCTCACTGGAACAGCACCAAACCAAAGTTCCAGCATCATCACTTTGTCCAATGCAGATTCTTAACTCTTGACAAGGTGATGATGCTGGAACTTTAGTTTGGTGCAGAATTACGATTGTTTAAACGGCGATACATGCCTCTGTGTTTTTATACATCTTAAAAGGTAATATGTAGAAGTATCGCAATTGAATAATCGCAATACGTATCGGATCGCCACACAGGATCGTGACAAAAGCGGATTGTCACAGCCCTAGTAATGAAATGCTGAAAAAGGCAAATAAGTGCTTATACTGTACGTCTTACTTGGATCCGGTTTTCCCGTCTTGTACTGCATTGATGACATGAACCTGAAAATAAGAAGGAATTTACTTTGAAAAGAATGCGTAGAGTGGATGATCATAAAACGTTTTTCTTACTCTTGAATTATTGGTACCAGTTGGGTTCCAAGATCCTCGCAGTAGAACCATTTCTCAAACAGGATGTCAGTTGTGTTGTCAACATAGTACCTGAAGAAATCAGCACATACTCATGTCTATACGGTGACTTGGAACCAGATAAAAATACGTACATGCACATTGTCAAATGGCAAACTGAAATCATGTGATATAAAATGCATGGAAATTTAAATGATGTCTTAATTAGCATGTTGGATGCATCACCTGAGGCAGTCAGTTTCAGTAAGTAGGCGTTTCCTCTCCACCACTAGTCCTACAGTGTTGGCTTGTCTCTGAGGAGAGTGGGGAATCCGAGCGGGCAGCAGAAACATCTGAAAATGGATAAGATTGTTTAAAGACAATCGTTATAAATGTAAAAAAAAAAAAGAAAATGCTATCTGTATTGGCTCGATTTTGTTGAACATGTTCCGATTGAGCCAATTTATCATCATTGTAGGATGATATTTCAATTCTAAAAATATCCCTCATAATTTGTGTTCTCCATTTCATATAATGTTTGTGTAAGAATCAAGTATATTGAAGGTCACCTCTCCTTCCTTGATGTGAACATCCTTCCTCTTGCCATTTTCAATCACCTTCAGACACATGTCTCCCTTCACCTGGTAGAAGAGCTTTTGGAAATGGAAATAAAAAATACACCACATACAGAGTGTTTTATTTGCATAAAAAAATAAACTTTTTAGATAAGGAGAAAAGTTCTCTCTATCAAATGAGTTTACGAAATAACCATTACTGAAAAAATTGTAAATTAGTACATACTTCCTCCCCTTCTTCTATATGGTAATCCTTCCTTGTATTTGGCCCTCCAACAAACATAATGTTTAACTGGGAAAAGTGCCTGAATGAGATAAAAACAGCTCATGTCTTGAAACAAACAGCAGTTAACCAGTTCTCAACGATTGTGGCTCTGAAATCTTCTCAGTAGTTGCACAGTATTAAATATATACAGTCCCTGACAAAAGTTTTGTCGCTTATCCATTTTGTAGAAACAATTGCTAATAACCTGACTTTTAATTATTCAATTGGTTTCAGAAATGGCTGATATGAAAGCTGAGACCCTCCCAAATGATTTTGAATGTACAAAAATATATTTATTACCAGGCCCGGATCTAGGTTTACCCACCAGAGTGGGCACTAAGAAATCTTGAGGGGGCACCCCCAATGCAGGCTTTTTTTTTTACCCACTGCATTTCTCCGGGCTTGGGCCCGGCACAAGTAGGACACTGGCTTGTGTCCCGTTTAGGCGGCATTAATTTTTGGGGCTTTATGTGTTTTTTTGTTTTGTTTTGTTTTTTTCATTCATCTATCTACTTATTCTCGCAGTCGGCGTGATGTCACGATGACATCATCTCGCATAGCAACGTGTCGCCATTTTGAGATAGGGGCACGCACAGGTAAATATCCGTAGACAAACGTTGTCTGAAATGCAAATATTTCAGCTGTGTTTTGCATCTTTTTTTCATAAAAACGTCTTAAACATGACTTATTATTATCACGAGTCACTGCCGACAGACGCGAAGAGGCAATACAATTTCAAATTAGCGTGTATTGGCCTGTAAATCTGACCATACAAAGTCACAGCTGATAGCTGGATAAACAATCCAAAGGAATTGCCTGCAGTGGAGTTCGGAAACATCTACAACTACCTCATAAAGCAGGGGTGGGCAAACTATTCCACAAAGGGCCCCAGTGGGTGCGGGTTTTTGTTGCAACCCATTAAGAGGACACCTTTTCACCAATCTGCTGTTTTACAAGTGCAATCAGTCGATTGCAGTCAGGTGCTTCTCATTTCTGCTGAAACCACATTGGTTAAACTATCTGTGCTGGGTCAGTTCGAACAAAGACCAGGACCCACTGCGGCCCTCGAGGACCGGGTTGCCCACCCCTGTCATAAAGTCACCCAGTAAGTTCACCTTTATCAATTACGTGGAATATGTACTGTGTGGAACTAAGAAAACTGGTAGTATACAGTATACCGAGTGATTATTTCTGCCGTAACCGGTAATTCTCCTCCAAGCGTTATTTAGCCTTGAACACGTCACGAAATACCAAACAAAAAACCAATTCCCACCAGGCCAATAAAATACCGATTGACCGATCAGAGCAGTTCACGGCAAAAGAAAAATAACGCTTTGCGAGTTGTCGGTTACGGTAATAATAGCCACTGCCTAGTCTATTGAATCCTAGCAGCTAATTGGGGGGGGAAAAAAATCGATTAAAGTGTTGCAGTGTTGGAAGTAACGCCGTTATAAATAACGCCGTTACGTAACGGCGTTATTTTTTCAGTAACGGGGTAATGTAACTAATTACTTTTTCCGCCGTTACAACGCCGTTACCGTTACTGACGGTCAAAAGCGGTGCGTTACTTACTCTTAATAAATTGAAGAAACTATCAGCCGTGTCGAGTCGACTCTCTGCTCTGTTGATTTGTCATCCAAGACTTGGGGTGCGTTCAGGTTCGAGAATAGCGCACGTACTTCTGACTCCAAGCTGTTTGTCCCTGCTCATTCAATTAGACAATGCTTTCCAAAAGTTTGGTAACGTTTCTCTGTTTGCTACACCTGATGCTAGCCTCGTTCCCGTCTCCCACTGCCAGCCAGCAATAATTCTGCTTCCATCTTGAGGACGGCAGACTCTTTGAAGGTGACGTGAATTGTCGGGAAACGAGCCTACCTAAATGCAGCCCCTCGAGAGATGCGATGGAAGTGATAGGCTGAGGGTTAGAGTCATGTGTCGTAGTAAGCCAATCAGAGCCGGTGATTTCACAAGCAAAACGGAACAGCGCGTGCGGCAAACACACACACGCAAAACAGATGCACAGGGTCGGATGGCAGAGCATTCAGAAGAAAAATTGTCCTTTAAGAGGTGGAGATATAGACACTATTTCAAGTTTGTCGAAATTAAAGGAAAGAACCTGTATGTAATATGTAATTTATGTCCCGGGGCAAGGCTTTTGTCGACGTCTGTGGTAAGCAATTCAAATCTGCTGAAGCACCTAACAAGTTAACTACCTGTCTTTCTCTATTCCACTGACTCGAATACTGCTCAGAAAATTTCAAATTCTTTGACATACAACAAGTTCTTTTTAAAGTAACGGAAATAGTTACTTTCGCTGGTAACTAGTTACTTTTACTATAGAGTAATTCAGTTACTAACTCAGTTACTTTTTGGAAGAAGTAGTGAGTAATGTAACTAATTACTTTTTTAAAGTAACGTGCCCAACACTGCTCACCAGTAATAAAATGTCGGCTGCAAACGTAAATGTCCCCGGATTTAGGTTCCCACTGGCTAGAATGGTCCACGGAACCGTCTTCTTTTACTGTTCCTCGATTGATTGCTTTCAGCCAATTGCTTGTCCTTTTCTTCTCATGAGGAAGAATTAAGAACTTCAAATGCGGCTCCGAACTCTTCCTTGTGTGACAACCCGCAACACGGCAACTTTTAGTCATTCCGACGGAAAAAAAGACCGGAAATAAGAAAAAAGTTGAACGCGTTTGTACCACAATGCACGACAGATCAACTGCTTGTGACTCGTGTTTTGCCCCCATTTCAATACGGTGACGCTTTGTTATGGCTCGTGACGTCATTAATGCCCGGATGTCCGACTGCGAGAATGTGTCTGGAGGAGAGAGAGGAAGTGCGCGGATAACAAACGAGGTTGGAAAAACAGCTTGCTTTGGTGATTGCTTGTTCGGCGTGGTTGCGGTCAACAGTAACCGTTAATCCTGCAATAAAAAAGTAGGCGAGACCAACTCTCCGTGCGTTCTCTATATCCAGTGCGACGCTACAATAGATATTCCCTACATTTTGACTGGGTGGGCACGACTCACGTCTGGCCCCATTTATTACATTGAAAAAATATTTATCATTTAGTGACAATGATTTTAGCACCACCAAACTTCACTG
This sequence comes from Corythoichthys intestinalis, assembly GCF_030265065.1. NCBI lineage: Eukaryota > Metazoa > Chordata > Actinopteri > Syngnathiformes > Syngnathidae > Corythoichthys > Corythoichthys intestinalis. Next base: position 43,458,282 of record NC_080404.1, on the reverse strand, counting down.
TTTTCTGAGTGAATCTCAGATCAATGCAGGCTCCAGTAGGTCTCCTGCAATATTTGCGGCGACTGTGGTGTAATTCAATGGAAGATTCATCTGAAAAATCCACCTTTTGCCACAATACAGTGAAGTTTGGTGGTGGCAAAATTATGGTCTTGGGTTACATTCAGTACGAGGGTGTGCGAGAGATCTGCAGGGTGGAAGGCAACATAAATAGTCTGAAATATCAAGAAATCTTAGCTGCCTCTTACATTCCTAAACATAAAAAGGGACAAATTCTGCAGCAGGATGGTGCTCCATCGCATACTTCAATCTCTACCTCAAAGTTCCTCAAGGCAAAGAAGATCAAGACCCTCCAGGACTGGACAGCCCAGTCACCAGACATGAACATCATTGAACATGTCTGGGGTAGGATGAAAGAGGAAGCATGGAAGACGAAACCCAAGAATGTTGATGACCTCTGGGAGGCATGCAAGACTGCTTTCTTTGATGTTCCAGATGACTTCGTCAATAAATTGTATGAATCCTTGCCGAAGCCCATGTAAGTCATATAAAATATTAAATTTGGATCTCACAGCACCACTACTTAATTCGCTTATGTTATGTAACATATTTTTGTATTTGAAGTACATTTTTTGTTTAATTTTCACTCTACTTTATGTAGGCGACAAAACTTTTGTCTTGCCAAAATTTGACCTCTATGTCGTCATTAAATGATCAATCTTTTTTCAGTGAAACAAATATATTTTTGTACATCAAACATCATTTGGGAAGGTCTTAGCTTTCATATGAGCCATTTCTGAAACCAATTGAATAATTAAAAGTCAGGTTATTAGCAATTGTTTCTACAAAATGGATAAGCGACAAGACTTTTGTCAGGGACTGTATATTGTTAATTAATTAAGCACAGTTTACTCACATGAGCTTGTTGCACACTGGTGGCAGGAAAGCATTCTGGTTCTCTGCTAACCACTTCTCCACATTAACAAGAAGATGACAATTACTCATTATTCGAATCAAAGTGTGTGATCCTACTCCTGCGTTATGCCACTCTGGCCTCTTTTCCCTAACTACATCTACTGACTATGAAAGTCCAAAATGCAAAAGTGGGAGTAGGCAACTAGGAGGAGTTTTGTCACGGTGAAAGGTCACTTGCTGTTTATAATGAAGTCACTTTTTCTTACTTGGATCAACCCAGTTGTTTTAAAAAGAAAAAATGAAGAATAAGAATTTACTGATAAGGGAGAAAAAAAGATGTCTTTCAGAATTAATTTGATTTTTCCTTAGTGCACAGTATGATTAGATTTTATCCACCCAACTCGTTGGCCGCCATTGACGGCCTATCCATTTTAACTGGGAGGGACTGGTCGGTAATGAAATACAGTGATCCTTCGCTACCAGGTCCATGACGGCTTTTTTTTTTTCAATAAAAAAAAAAATACAGATGAGCTGTCCAGATCCGATCATGTAGTCTTACTCTCCTTCCTGCTCCTTTTCTTGATGAGGCAGTGCTCCACAGTTGTTTATTAAAGGTAATGATGATTGACAGACATTCTTGCCAGAGATGCTTGGAAGCCAAAACTTCTAAGCGCTGCATGTGTCAATCATCGTTTAACTTGTCAAACAGTTACTCTGCCAAATCATTTTGCGTAAGGGGCAGTTTACATGGCGACTCTACGACACCAAGACGCAATGACTGTGTTGCGGAATGGCCTCGCCTTTATATGGTGTCGGCAAAAACAGAAGGCGAAGATGCAAACCATTGAATCCGGGCTCCAAAGTGGAAGGATTCGATTGCGGGGGCTTTAGGGGGCTTGCTCCGCATGCATATCAATGGAAAGCTCCTGCGCCGATAACGTCAGCACTCGCGCACGTCGCAGCGGGTGCTACTAAACATTATAAACAGCAAATACGGAATGTCGACTTTAATTTACTGTTTTGCTAATATTTTTAATTTAAACATGCTGAATGTTTCCATTTTTGTGCCTTTTGGAGCAAAAGAAAAATGTCATTGCTTGGAGTGGGCGGGTATGTTGTCTTCCGGGCTGAGGAGGTTGTTAGGGTCAAAGTGCATAATTGGCTGTCGCCTTGTAAATGTGCATTGCCCCCTAGGGCAGAATACTACATCGTTTTCACGTGGAATTGCGACATTGGTCAAATGGAGACGGAACCATATAAATGCAAATTTGAAATTTTTCATATTGTCGGAGAGTCACCATGTAAATGGCCCCAAAGTGAGCAGCTTGAGCGGATATAAGTGGACTCACTCAATGAAATATTTAACAAAGACAAGAACTTTTCTATTTTATTACTGTTTAAAAATAATTCGGTGGGACAGTAACATGTTTAGAGCTTATTATAATTATTATAACATTTGAAGTGCTTAAAAAAACATATATTAAAATATATAGTGATCCCTCGCCACTACGCGCTTCAAGCTTCGCGCCCTCAGTCCATCGCGGATTTTTTTTCCAATTAAAAACAAAAACAAAAACAGCTGAACTGTCCTGAGCCAATCGCGTAGTCTTACTCTTGCTCCCTCCCCCTTTCTCCCTGCTCTTTGTTCGTCAGGCCGTGCACTGGAGTTTTTTAAGTTAACGATGTTGAAAGATTTTTGGGTATGATCTTGCCACAGATGCTTGTAAGCCAAAGCTTCAAAGCGCCGCATGCGTCAATCATCGTTTAACTTGTTAAACAGTTGCTGTGACAACACATTGTGTGTAAGTGAGCAGTGTAGTGGAGTGAGTGGACTCACTCAATGAAGAATTTAATTAAGCCGATCATTTTTCTGTTACAGTACTTTATTCTCGTTTAAAAATAATTTGGCGGAACAGTAACATGCTTGAAACTTAACATAATTATTACATTTGAAGTGCTTAAAAAACAATTATTATTAATATATACATTTTCTTTTTTAATTCTTTGGGGGAAAAAAGGAAAAATCATGTCTTATACTGTATGTATCTCTTTCCAATGCTAAATCTGAATAAAAACATTGAACACACAGACTCATTTTTTTTGGAGGGGGGGGGGCGCTACTTTGTGGTTTTCCACTTATCGCGGCGGGTTCTTGTGCCCATTAACCACGAAAAATGAGGGATCACTGTACACAGCAGTACACACATCAATGATGTGACCAAAAATTTAAAGTCTTGAAAGAATATTCTACAACTCAGAATATTCTACAACATACATTTTTGCAAAGTTTTTAACCAGATGTATTTTGTACTAACTGGTCAAGCCTTTTAACAACATTGTGTTTGCATATTTTTAACCTGCATATACACTTTTTGCTGGGGACGGGACATTGATGAGACCAAACAGATTAGGTGAAAGGGGGTGAGGGCTACATTTATTACAAGTATGCTGATGTGTGTAAAAATGAAAAAAATGAAAAAAGTAAAAACTGTTATTTTGGGGGAAACCTTTCTTCATATAAAGGAAAATTACAGTAGTTGTGTTTTTGTGGGTTTTTTGGGGGGGGGGGGGGGGGTTAAAGACATGTCTGCGTAGTAATTCTTTTTAATTATTTTTTATTTTTAAATGAATGATGGAGAAAATAAATATATTTTAATTAATTAATGAGTGCACAGTTGAATTCACGTTGATAGTAGAAAACGCATACAGTACAGGAGGACTGTAAGCTGCGGGTTGGCAAGTTCACACAGTTTAATGTTATGCTAACTATGATGCAAATCGGACTTTTAGTAGCAAAATTAGTGGCGTGTTACCCACCTCCACAACATTGACGTCTACTTAGTGGCTGCTGCTGCTGCTGCTGCGGCTGGCCCAAAAAAAATTCTAATATCCCTAAAGGGGGTGGATGAGGTGTCATGTTGACATGTATTTCTGTCAGAGTTGTGTGAGTGTGCGTGTTTGTTTACGGAGGGAAAAATGGGCCGGCACATTTAGCAAGTGAAAAGGGGTAAATGTAAGTCCGAACATAATGAAAATACACTAATTCACCGAATAATGGAAGGGTCAATTCTATTCTTACAACATATGGGAAGACATAAATTATCATCATTAATAATCATCATCAATTATAATCATTATATAATCCAAATAAGGTTGCTTAAAAGTTGGTGGGGACAATTTGAGCATCCTGAAAAGTTGGTAGTGTTATGTCCCTACTGTCCCTATGCAAACCTACGCCTTTGCATACAACTGAAGTCAAAGCAGATAATCAGACAAGTCAAGGAGAGCTTTATAAAACTAATCGTGTCCATATTTTTTATATCAAATGTACAATCTATATCGTAATGTCTATATTCCGTATTTTAAACGTATCTGTATCTTTTAATTTACCCATACATTTATTTTTAATATAGACTGCTAACTCATCGTCAAAACTGAAGAAAACGTGCCAAAAAGGATGGGAGGTGTTCATCTTGTTTCACTTGCGTAGTCTTTTCTAATGTCAACCAATTAGAATGCGATGTCGTGTCCAAGTGAAACTACGGCAAGCGAGTGGCTCGAACTGCCTCTCAAACGTGTGATTATTCACCGTTAACAGCCACCTAAAGAAGAAGGTTCAAAAGTCAACGGGAATTCAGGTAACTTCAATAAGAATGTATATGCGGCTGTGTGATAACGGAGGTCTGAAAACTCATTCCACTATTAAATTCTTGCGAGATACAACGCGCATTGTAAATACTGTCGGTTGTGAGGTAACGTCATTTGAATGGATTTTCGTAATTTCCATTGGTTAATTCCAAAACTATGCATGCTACACAGTTTCTGATTACATCGTTTACTATACCTTTTGTTTTGTTGTCCATCTTTCTTGATTACTCTTTATACAGTTTTTCCCAATTTACATCGATTTCCCATGTTTACATGGAGAAAACGACACATCGGCAATGTAAAACGTGTACTGTACTAACTACAACTGCTACCATGGTGAAGAGCTTCTCTCTAAGTACACACACAAAAAAAAAATGTATTCAGGTAAATCTGGTGAATGAATAGCAACAGGTGGCTACACAACATTTAGGGTGTCATTGTGAATGACGGTTTGATTGGACGTATTGTAATGATAAACTCAGTTAAATTAAATTCTCTGCAGAATCAACTGAAATGTACTTATACAAAATAAAATACAGTAAACTACTGTACAACAAAAATGAAAAAAAAAAAAAAAAAAAAACAACGCATCACGCTAAAAATGTAATGTGTAAAATATAATAAAATAAAACGGTTAAATCCCGAACACATGAAACCTTTAAAGAACAGGCTATCCTAGTCAGGAGAAAAAGCTAGTCTAAAAAAGATAGTCTTTAACCTAGATGTAAAAATGACTAGATTAGTGATGTTGCAGATGTCAGGGGGCGGGTTATTCCACAGCCTGGGGGCAACAACTGCAAAAGATCATACCTAGAAACTAAATTACGAATGCGTTTAAAAACATTAGTTCAAACAAAAACAACAGGTTTATGTTGGTCTTAACAGGGAGCAGCTGGATTCAGCCATATAAAATGAGTTATGTCATATTCACTGTTGCCACTAAAGGGCAGTGTATCCACCCAAAATCAATAAAACTAAATGCAAACACTTTCAAAACAAAACATTACAACGCCACTTTAATTAAACGATTACTCAAAGCAGCAAAATTCGAATCTTTTTTCTAATCGAATTACTCGCATTAATCATTGCAGCACTAAATTAGAGACACACCGATTATCGGCCAGGCCGATTGTCTTCGCCAATGTTTGGAAATTTGACGTATATCGGTTTCAGCTTTTTTTTAAAATCCGACGTGTAGTTTAGTATCTTGCTCAAGGATAGTTAGGCGAGGTCATCAGGGTTTTCTTTTCTGTGAAAAAAATTCTGAGAGCTATTCATTTAACCTTTTATTCAACTTTATAAAATATGTTTCTGAGTCTAGGAAATTGAGGCACTTCTAGAGCTATTATTTTCTATTTGTGTGATTCATTGAACATGCTTTTGGCATTTCAATGAAGTTCAGTGTTTGCATTATTCCATATTTTTACACCACTTTTGACACTTTTACTGAAAATGAATATCGGTTCCAAAAATCGGTTACAGGCTAACTACTAATAATCGGTATCGGTTCTGAAAAACCCATATCTGTCTATCTCTAGACGATAGTACAGGAGTAATATGTTGACGGCTGGAGGAAGGATAAAAAGAGACACATAATTGGACGTCTATCATCATTATCAATAGCTCTGAAAGAGTTCAAATTAATATACTAGCCCTTCTAAAAAAATAGCATATTGTGATAAAGTTCATTATTTTCTGTAATGTACTGATAAACATTAGACTTTCATATATTTAAGATTCATTAAACACAACTGAAGTAGTTCAAGTTTTTTATTTTTAATATTGAGGATTTTGGCAAAAAAGTCCAGAAAAAACAAAAATCCCTATCTCAAAAAATTAGCATATTTCATCCGATCAATACAAATGTTTTTTTTTCAATACAAAAAAAAATCAACCTTCAATTAATTATATCAGCTGTGCACTCAATCCTTGGTTGGGAATCCCTTTGCAGAAATGACTGCCTCAATGCGGCGTGGCATGGAGGCAATCAGCCTGTGGCACTGCTGAGGTGTTATGGAGGCCCAGGATGCTTCGATAACGGCCTTAAGCTCATCCACAGTGTTGGGTCTGGTGTCTCTCAACTTCCTATTCACAATATCCCACAGATTCTGTATGGGGTTCAGGTCAGGAGAGTTGGCAGGCTAATTGAGCACAGTAATGCCATGGTCAGTAAACCATTTACCAGTGGTTTTGGCACTGTGACCAGGTGCCAGGTCGTGCTGAAAAATAAAATCTTCATCTCCATAAAGCTTTTCAGCAGATAGAAGCATGAAGTGCTCTAAAATCTCCTGATAGCTAGCTGCATTGACCCTGCCCTTGATAAAACACAGTAGACCAACACCAACAGCTGACATGGCACCCCAGACCATCACTGACTGTGTGTACTTGACACTGGACTTCAGGCATTTTGGCATTTCATTCTCCCCAGTCTTCCTCCAAACTCTGGCACATTGATTTCCGAATGACATGCAAAATTTGCTTTCATCTGAAAAAAGCACTTTGAACCACTGAGCAACAGTCCAGTACTGCTTCTCTGTAGCACAGGTCGGGCGCTTCTGCCACTGTTTCAGTTTCAAAAGTGGCTTGACCTGGGGAATGCGGCACCTGTAGCGCATTTCCAGCACACGCCTGTGCACGGTGGCTCTGGATGTTTCTACTCCAGACTCAGTCCACTATTTCTGCAGGTCCCTCAAGGTCTGGAACTGGCCCTTCTCCACAGTCTTTCTCAGGGTGCTGTCACCTCTTCTGGTTGTGCAGCGTTTCCTGCCACACTTTTTCCTTCCCACAGACTTCCCACTGAGGTGCCTTGATACAGCACTTTGGGAACAGCCTATTCGTTCAGAAATTTGTTTCTGTGTCTTAGCCTCTTGCTTGACGGTGTCAATGATGGCCTTCTGGACAGCAGTCAGGTCGGCAGTCTTGCCCATGATTGCGGTTTCGAGTAATGAACCAGGCTGGGAGTTTTTAAAAGCCTCAGGAATCTTTCACAGGGGTTTTGAGTTAATTCGTTGCTCCAGATGATTAGGTTAGTAGCTTCTTTAGAGTACCTTTTCATGATATGCTAATTTTTTGAGATAGGGATTTTTGTTTTTTCTTGACTTTTTTGTAAAATCATCAATATTAAAACGTTAAAAGGCTTGAACTACTTTAGTTGTGTGTAATGAATCTAAAATATATGAAAGCCTAATGTTTATCAGTACATTACAGAAAATAATGAACTTAACCCAATATGCTAATTTTTTTTAGAAGGGCTAGTAGTTTTTGCCAGAGCAGCACAATGATCTAAGTAACACGCGTTTCTGTGCTCCCAACAGAATGAGACGCCACAGTCTCCTCATTTTGGTTTCCTGCTGTCTTCTGTGTGTCCACACTCATGGGGAAGCTCAGCAGCAGGGAGAACCCCCCATTGTGGAGAGTGCAGCTCACTTATCGGCTCACGGACGGCTCGATAAAAACATGGTCCAGGATAAAGAGTGAGCAAAGCCTTGAGATTGCATGATTCGCTTGGACTTTGAGCACATATGTCAAAAGTGTACAGCAATTTGTCTCTTGTCTTGCAGCCATATTATGGAGCATTTGGACGGTGTGATTGACAAACCAGAGAAAGACATGTCCCCTCAGGAGCTTCAGCTTCACTACTTTAAGATGCACGATTACGATGGCAACGACTTGTTAGATGGGCTGGAGTTAGCTACAGCCATCACTCATGTCCACAGAGAGGTAGGTACTGTGCTGTTGCGCACACATTTGCTTTTCCTCTTTAAAGTGCGTACGACAGGATAAAAAAGTCTTAAATAGCATTATTATGTGAATTAAAATCATATTTTGAGACGATTCGACTATATACAGTATATGGCAAAGCGCAGATGATGAGAAATTAGTGTTTTAATCTGCCGTCTAACCACGGCAACCATTATAGGGCTCTAGCGTCCCCAACAGGTGGATGACGTCAGCGGCAGAATGGTTTCATCTGATTTAGTATGCAGCACATTAAGGGGGAATTATTGCAAAAAAATGCGACGAAGATAGCCGCAAAATGTCATTGTTTTAGTCTCTACTTCAATATTTTAAAAGGATATTCTTTTTATCCAAGTATTTTTCCCAATTGCTAAATAAATGGTATGGTCATGATAAATAAATACAGTGCCCTCCATAATTATTGGATTTATAATAATTATGTGTTTTTTAGCTTCTAATTATTATTTTTTTCTTAAATAATATGGGACCTTAATGGAAAAAAAGGCTACGTTCATACTACAGGTCTTAATGCAGGAATCCGATTTTTTCGTGTTTTTCCGTCTCGAGTGAGGCATTAACTTGACGGTCTGAACGTGACAAGTCGCATAGAACTGGACCATTTCAAATCCGATCTGGGTCACTTTCGTATGTGGTTCAAATCCGATCTGGGCCACATTTTTCCAGACTGTTGCGGTGGTCTGTACTGTCCACTCTCCCAAATCGGATTTCATGCAGCAATTACGTCATCAAATAGCGAGAGAGACGCTTACCGTAGCGGTGCCGCTGTGCAATATTAGCGCCTAGCTTGCAGTGAAGACGGCTTTTGGGGAAGGGCTGGGCTTGACAACAGTCATAAAAAATAAAAATGGGTTGAGGATAAACCTGAGAATGCTCAGTTTTCTCTTTGCTCCAAGTGAGCAATATTTCAACATTGCCTACACGGCCGAGAGTCGGGGCAAACTGCGCATATGTGTGTGTGACATGCAGGGACAGTGCGTGCATGCTATCGATCCATATAAACTTTGAATATAAGCCTAAACGGGGATTATTTATGTCTGTTATTTGTGTCCTCCTTTTGAAAAGCAAAATATGATATCCCTGGAATGACGGATGACATGTGTCATTTGTTTTGATGCTTCTGCGCATGCGGGTCTTCATGCTCAGCGCGTGTCAGACTCCGAACTAGTGCGCATGCGTAATACTTGAACGGTCTCAATGGACAAAGTCAGTCTGAACGGGCACGCCAAAAAAACGGATATGACAAAAAATCGGATTCGTGCATTAAGACCTGTAGTATGAACGTAGCCAAAGAGAAAAATCCAACCTTCAATACAAGTGCATTTATTCAGTGGGGAAAAATCCCACATAAAGAAATAATTATTTGACATCAAATAATGTGTGTCACAATTATTAGCACCGCTGGTGTTAATACTTTGTACAACCCCCTTTTGCCAACAAAACAGCACCTAATCTTCTCCTGTAATGTTTCACAAGATGGGAAAAGACAGAAAGAGGGATCTTCAGCCATTCCTCTTTGCAGAATCTCTCTAAATCATCCAGAGACCTGGGTCCTCTCCTCTGTACTCTCCTCTTCAGCTCACCCCACAGGTTTTCAATGGGGTTGAGGTCTGGGGACTGAGATGCCCATGGGAGGAGCTTGATTTTGTGTCCGGTGAACCATTTCTGTGTAGATTTGGCCATATGTTTAGGGTCATTGTCTTGCTGAAAGACCCAGTGACGACCCATCTTCAGCTTTCGGGCAGAGGGCCCACAGCATCACTGACCCACCCCTATACTTTGCTGCTTTTCAACATGCGCATCTTTCGTGGCACTCCAGACCCACTTAGAGTGTTTGTTGCCAAAAAGCTCAATCTTGGTCTCATCTGACCAAAGCACACGGTCCCAGTTGAAGCCCCAATACCGCTTGGCGAACTCCAGACGTTTGTGTTTATGATTGTGAGTGAGGAAAGGTTTTCTCCGTGCATGCCTCCCAAACAGCTTGTTGGCGTGTAGACAGCACCTCATACCCACTGTGAAGTATGGGGGTGGGTCAGTGATGCTGTGGGGCTGTTTCGCTTCCAAAGGCCCTGGGAACCTTGTTATATTCTTTGTGTAGAATCTGAAGTATATGCGATTGCCTCTAGAAATCTGAACATGTCATGCCTGAAATGTTAACCAGAAGTACGTTTGCTAAGCCACTAACCGTAAGCTTTACATTCGGTAAAAAACAAAAATACACTTCTCCTTCTTCATGCATGTTGTATCAGTAAAGATCCCCCACCCTCCCCCACCCACCCATTTGTTCGCATCTCTTGCAAATCCTTTAATCCAGCGAGTTTTTATGTTTGGTGTCCTCTATTAACTGCAATTTTGCATTGTGGAGAAGACTGTCAATGATTTATAGTAGACTAAAGTGGTTAGTACGAGGAGTGGGAACCTCATGGTACCTCACGATCAAATTTGCCATACAAAGCTTACGATAACGATGATCTCATGATATGCCGATACAACGATTTTCGATACATTGGTCAGTAAATCGTCTAATAAACCTAAAAACAAGCTTCTGTTATAGACATTCAATCCATTTGAACTGGAAGGGTGGCAGCGAATGCATGAATGGCAGCGAATGATTCGCTGCCATCCCTCCCACTTCAAACAGATTGAACGTCTATGGCCGTCAGTGACAGCCAATGCTTGGCTGCAACGAGGTAATTTGGGGGGGATTTCAGATCATTACCGTGTTGATTTTCAGTCGCTTCCTGTTTATTTTGGGGCATTTTATGAGTCACTTCCTGTTGATTTTGGGTTACAGGACAGGAAGTTACCCAGGAATCTCTCAAATGAATAAGCAGTGACCCAAACTCAACAGGAAATGACCTGTAAATGCCCTAAAAAGAACCGCAAGTGACCTGTAAATGCCCTGAAAATCGGACAGAATGACTGTGAATTAGTGATGCACGATAATACATTTTTCAACCGATAACCGATAATTTCCTCCTCATTCCAACCGATAATGTCAAGCTGATAATTCTATTAAAAGATTTATGTAAAATTTTAAAGTATACACAAAAGAAAATATTGCTGTGCAAAAATATAATTTATTGCTCTTTTTTTCAACATAAAATATGAACAAGTCGTCAATTCAAACATCTAAATAATGACAGATTGTCTGACATTGTGTAATGGTAAACATTTGGCAACAATTACTTACAGAGTAAATACCTATGTTGCACAAAAATGCCTTTAAAAGTAAGCCATTCCTAACATATATAACATTAATACACTACAAAACACACCTCCTTAAAACTAGTCAGTTTTAAGTGTAAATCAATAAGTGAAATTATCTGCCATCGCTTCAAGTGTATTTCTCTCAGATTTCTTGGAAGAAAAATAGCTAGCTGAAAATAATCTTAACAGCCTTGTTTTAAGCAATACATTATTATACTTAATCCTGGAAAAAAAAAAAAAACTTGGAAGAAGGAAAGATTTTGAATAATATTTGTGGCTACAGAATATTGATTTAAGAATTTGATTATCTACTGTGACTAATTGAGCAGAAAAAAATAAGTTAAATAATTTGAAAAGTGATTGCTAATGTTATATGCTTTTTTGCACACTGTGAAAATGATTAACTCAAAAGAGCGAGATGTCATGTACCCATTCTGCAGCGCTTTGTTTACATTTGCGGCTTTCACGACATTTGCTTTACAGCAGCTAAACTGCTACACGGCAGTACTATTTGGACGGAGTTGGAGCTCGCATCCGTGTGCGTGTTGTTTTGTGCGCGAGTTTTGTTAAGCTGAAAATAAAGGCAGTGTAACAAAGTCATCTGACCGCTCGTCATTTTACATACTGAATGCATTATTGACTGGCTGACTTCGTTTTCTCCATGTTTAAATTATCATCTAACCACTGTGCCGTCATGATAAGCTTGCGTACTGGACATCACTATTTCATGAAGAATGGTGGTCGTATAAACTGCATTATTTTTTTATCCAGGGCTTTGGTTCTCGGGTCATTTCGGTAAAAAAAAAAAAAATCTTGCCTCATCTCGGCGGCGGCGGCAGCCATAGGGCCTGCCGGACCGGTCAGAGCGGCGGGCTCCGTCGGAAGACAGCTACTTGCCGACTATCGGTCTCCAGTCGTGCCGGTGTTTAGCCTTAGATGCGAATTTACCACCCGTCTTGGGCTGCATTCCCAAACAGCCCGACTCTGTATCGTCACAAGCCCTGTAGTTTAACTTAGTGAGTGTTTACAATAGCTTTAGCATTCCCGCTAGCAGCAGCCTCGTATTCGTTCCAAAAATCTTTGTGATGCAGTTTTAAATGGCTGCTGGGTTAGTGGTTTTGAATGAGGATGCTTTCTTTCTGCCTCGTGGAACTTCTACGGTACATGTTTCGCAGATGGCGAGAGCGTCGTTTCGTTTTTTTAGTAACAGCCGCCATAATATTCAACTACTTCTTGTCGTCTAACTCCGCCTCCTCAAGCCCTCTTCCCTCAGGGGCTTCAGAGAGGGGAGGGGTTGAGGAGGCGGCGTGCTGAATTCTTCGGTTGCGCACATTTGGAGTCTAAATCAAGTATATAATTATCGGATTGCATTATCGGTTGAATTTTTTTATTATCTGGATTATCTGTGTGACGTCATAATTGCCATTATCGGCCGATAATTATCGGTGACCAATATTATTGTGTATCTTTACTGCGAATGCTCTGGTTTATAATGAACGAACGTTCCCGGTCTAAATGGATTGGACGTCGTGCACTGTCAATGCAGCCTTAGAGTTAACTGAGACACTATTATGGTGGAATATTGTGGTACCAACATGTTGGTTCCTTTTTATTTATTTATTTATTTTTTCGACATTGACAACTTTTTAAAACGTTATCTCGATTCTTGGCAGGAGCATAGCAATAACCTTTTCAGATACAAAGTATCACGATATATCACCATTTTGATATTTTATCACACCCCTAGTGTACTTTTTCAGGTATACATTGACTTTTTTTTTTTTTTTGCTTCACTTTTAGGAAAGCGGAGCAGACACCCAGGCAATGCGTGAGGAAGATTTAATCAAGCTCATTGATGATGTTTTAAGGGATGACGACAAGAACAATGACGGTTACATTGACTACGCAGAGTTTGCCAAATCACTGGAATAACATATCAGCTCAAACAATACTGCTGTTAATTTCTTTGTCCACCAAAAAAACGTTAGGAAGCTGCTGAGACTACCGGAGTTGCAAAGACCAGCCAGTATTGTAGGGTAACAAAAATAGTTGTTGGACCCTTCTGAAGCAGCAAACTGTCACCTCAAAACAGCTGAATGTGTAAAATATACAACTTTTTAGGTTTAATTGTGAACAAAATTTCTGCACTTTCTATCCTTTTAGTTTCAACAAATAGTGCCTTTCAAACACAATTCAAAAGGTTTTTTCCCCCCAGTGTTTGGCCAAGGTTACGTACCTTAATTTGGGTCTGTCTCTGGGACAGTGTTTTTGTTTTTGTTATGTGAACCAATAGTACAACATCAGTGCATGAACCTTGTTAAGGTGAAACTTCCTATTTCTTCCTAAAACGTGTAACAGATTCTTGAATTGTCACGCAAATGAGCCAACGACTGTCTGAATGTGTTCATGCATCCAGCAGATACATGAAAGGAAAATGTCATAGCAGAATGAATGTAAGCCAGTTCTGTCTTGTCATGCTGCCTCTATCACTGGATAAGACTGACTTGCTGCTGTCTGTAAACTCATAAAGATAAGCTCACACGCACTTAAGTTCATAATATGCCAGCTGCCTCCATACAAAAACACCTTTGTCGAATCCATTTGTGATTTTTGATGTACAGTTTGCTATTAATTAGTTGTATGAATATATATTTTCCCATCTTGTATTGATACTTCTCTTGTTAAATACAAATATTTAAAATCCCTAATGAGCATGCGCTTCTTTTGTATTTTTATTGACAACCAGTGTTGTTTTTGGCAGCCCTTTTAATTTTTGTATTAGTCTTTTGGATGAAAATACTCTTTAGTCTTTGTGTATTTTCAGTTATTAGCAGGGGTGAAAGTGGGCCAGAACGGTCAGGAACGCAGTTCCGGTATAAGATTCAGGGCCAGAACGCAGTTCCGGTATAAGATTCAGAGCCAGAATGCTGTTCCGGTACACGGTGCTTTGATTCCGAAAATATGACGGCAATTGTCAAAAGGCTATGTAAAAAAAAAAAAAAAAATGCTAAGATGCCACACATGCATTTCATCTCCAAGAAGAAAACAATCTACCAACATCAGATTTACATACACAAGTGTTAACAACAAGAGTAATAAATTGCTTGTGTAGCGTAATTCATTTCCACCAATATTTATTATTTATTTTATTCCACGGACAGCATGTGATCAGCAGCGATAGTTAGCTCTGATTGGTTCAAATGTGCATGTTTTCTGGAACAGCAAAAAAAAGGTTGTTGAATAAGACAAAAAAAGGGCAATGCAACATAAAATGGATCAAATCTTTAAGAGCAACGAAAGAGTTGAGGAGGATTATTATCTTAATTAGTTTTATTTGCTCTGATAGGGAGGTTCAGAACATTTTAGCTGTCAATGTGCACTTTGGACTTGACTATTTGTTCATTTATGTTAGGCTACTTATTCATTTCCTTATGATTTAAAAAAGTCAATGTTTGCGTGATCTTCAAAATATATTCCATTTTACTCTGCATGATATACAGTAAGTCATTTGTACTTATTTTTCTGAGTGTTTGTTATATCTATAAAAGTAAATGTTTACATCACTTTACATTACTTCAATTTTAATATACAATACATCCTATGTTCTTAAGTAGTTAAAATTGAGATTTGGCATTTAGTATGTGAGGAAATGAGGGAAAATAAAAATTAGGAGATGGAGGTTGGGGTTATTGCTGTTTTTGTTAACTTTTATTTTGCAAATCATTGAAAAAAATACAATTTTGAATGAAAATCAGTTTTTGTATGTGTTAAAGAAATACAGTGCCTTGCAAAAGTATTCGGCCCCCTTGAACCTTGCCACCTTTCGCCACATTTCAGGCTTCAAACATAAAGATATAAAATTTTAATTTTTTGTCAAGAATCAACAACAAGTGGGACACAATCGTGAAGTGGAACAAAATTTATTGGATAATTTAAACTTTTTTAACAAATAAAAAACTGAAAAGTGGGGCGTGCAATATTATTTGGCCCCCTTGCGTTAATACTTTGTAGCGCCACCTTTTGCTCCAATTACAGCTGCAAGTCGCTTGGGGTATGTTTCTATCAGTTTTGCACATCGAGAGACTGACATTCTTGCCCATTCTTCCTTGCAAAACAGCTCGAGCTCAGTGAGGTTGGATGGAGTGTTTGTGAACAGCAGTCTTCAGCTCTTTCCACAGATTCTCGATTGGGTTCAGGTCTGGACTTTGACTTGGCTTTTCTAACACCTGGATACGTTTATTTTTGAACCATTCCATTGTAGATTTGCCTTTATGTTTTGGATCATTGTCCTGTTGGAAGATAAATCTCCGTCCCAGTCTCAGGTCTTGTGCAGATACCAACAGGTTTTCTTCCAGAATGTTCCTGTATTTGGCTGCATCCATTTTCCCGTCAGTTTTAACCATCTTCCCTGTCCCTGCTGAAGAAAAGCAGGCCCAAACCATGATGCTGCCACCACCATGTTTGACAGTGGGGATGGTGTGTTCAGGGTGATGAGCTGTGTTGCTTTTACGCCAAACATATCATTTTGCATTGTGGCCAAAAAGTTCAATTTTGGTTTCATCTGACCAGAGCACCTTCTTCCACATGTTTGGTGTGTCTCCCAGGTGACTTGTGGCAAACTTTAAACGAGACTTTTTATGGATATCTTTGAGAAATGGCTTTCTTCCTGCCACTCTTCCATAAAGGCCAGATTTGTGCAGTGTACGACTGATTGTTGTCCTATGGACAGACTCTCCCACCTCAGCTGTAGATCTCTGCAGTTCATCCAGAGTGACCATGGGCCTCTTGGCTGCATCTCTGATCAGTTTTCTCCTTGTTTGAGAAGAAAGTTTGGAAGGACGGCCGGGTCTTGTTAGATTTGCAGTGGTCTGATGCTCCTTCCATTTCAATATGATGGCTTGCACAGTGCTCCTTGAGATGTTTAAAGCTTGGGAAATCTTTTTGTATCCAAATCCGGCTTTAAACTTCTCCACAACAGTATCTTGGACCTGCCTGGTGTGTTCCTTGGTTTTCATAATGCTCTCTGCACTTTAAACAGAACCCTGAGACTATCACAGAGCAGGTGCATTTATACGGAGACTTGATTACACACAGGTGGATTCTATTTATCATCATTGGTCATTTAGGACAACACTGGATCATTCAGAGATCCTCACTGAACTTCTGGAGTGAGTTTGCTGCACTGAAAGTAAAGGGGCCGAATAATATTGCACGCGCCACTTTTCAGTTTTTTATTTGTTAAAAAAGTTTAAATTATCCAATAAATGTTGTTCCACTTCACGATTGTGTCCCACTTGTTGTTGATTCTTGACAAAAAAATTAAATTTCATATCTTTATGTTTGAAGCCTGAAATGTGGCGAAAGGTTGCAAGATTCAAGGGGGCCGAATACTTTTGCAAGGCACTGTAACTGCGCTAAAACAGTTTTCTTTGCATTTCAGTAGTTTAAGAGGCTTGACTCGCTCCCTAAAAAATAAATAAATAAATAAATAAATAAAATTTCTGGCTCTGTGGCAACCTTCACGTCGGGGAGTTCCGGCAAGAAATTCTAGCCACTTTCACCCCTGGTTATTAGGGCCCGAGCACTACGCGTGCGAGAGCTGCTTGCAGGCCTAGTTTCAAAATGTTTTGTTTTTCGTCTAGATTTAGTCAATGAAATCTCATACAAATTTCGTTTTAGTCGACAATTACTCAAAATATTTCCGTGTGTAAAATTCAAATTTGAAGTTTCAGTCCAAAAATAAATAAAGCTTTCCAACAGTTTTGAATGACATAGACAGATGAGCACATATTGAAGCGTCTGCAAAGACAACGCCAACTTCGTGATGATAATACACCAGTGGCGTGGGGAGTGGTGCAGCATCCCCCTGCTGTTTAGGAGAAAAAAAAGGGTTTTGGTGGATTTTTTGGGTAGTAAAAACAAATAAAAACATTGTAATACAGTAATAGCATATTTAATTTTGGGATTAAATATACAGTCCCTGACAAAAGTCACTCTCAGGTTGCAGATAATTAAAAAAAAAAACGTGTGGCATTTGCCAAGGCCCACAGCCTGTCAAAAGGATGGACGCTGGAAAAGTGGCAAAAGGTGGATTTTTAAGGTGAATCTTCCATTGAATTACACCACAGTCGCCGCAAATATTGCAGGAGACCTACTGGATCTCGCATGGATCCGAAATTCACTCAGAAAACAGTGAAGTTTGGTGGTGGCAAAATCATGGTCTGGGGTTACATCCAGTATGGGGGTGTGCGAGAGATCTGCAGGGTGGAAGGCAACATAAATAGTCTGAAATATCAACAAATCTTAGCTGCCTCTTACATTCCTAAGCATAAAAAGGGATAAATTCTGCAGCAAGATGGTGCTCCATCACATACTTCAATCTCTACCTCAAAGTTCCTCAAGGCAAAGAACATCAAGATCCTCCAGGATACTGGCCAGCCCAGTCACCAGACATGAACATCATTGTGCATGTCTGGGGTAGGATGAAAGAGGAAGCATGGAAGACGAAACCCAAGAATGTTGATGAACTCTGGGAGGCATGCAAAACTGCTTTCTTTGATGTTCCTGATGACTTCATCAATAAATGGTATGAATCCTTGCCGAACCGCATGGATGCAGTCCTTCAAGCCCATGGAAGTCTTACAAAATAATAAATTTGGACCTCACAGCACCACTACTTAATTCGCTTATCGTATGTAACATATTTTTGTATTTGAAGTACGTTTTTTGTTCAATTTTCACACTACTTTCTTAAGCGGCAAAACTTTTGTCTTGCCAAAATTTGACCTTAATGTCTTCATTAAATGATAAATCTTTTTTCAGTAAAACAAATACATTTTTGTACATTCAACATCATTTGGGAGGGTCTTAGCTTTCATATGAGCCAATTCTGAAACCAATTGAATGATTAAAAGTCAGGTTAGTAGCAATTGTTTCTACAAAATTGATGATCCCTCAGCACAGACCTTTAAAGGCTAAAGCAACATTGCATATTCTCTCTTGCCAAGAAAACAAATCTTACCGTGTTTCCGAACAAGCAAGATGAAGCGCAGCCCAGCTTGACACACATCCTAAACTCCGGTGAGGAGGGAGAGGCCCAGCACATATCACATGAGTGACATGGCCCAAACACTGCCACGGTGCAAGCTGACGTACAATCTGAAAATATCATGCATTGTGAACATATGACAGACACGATGTCCATAGGCGGAGTTTGACTTTTGGGGCAGGGGGAAATGCAGCGTCAGCAATAAAATTAACTTACAAGAATATTTATAATAATAAGTTGACAATGAGCATTTCTTGTTTCCCATCATTCTTGAGGAGAATTCTGAATCAGGCTGCTTAGGCAATACTTTTCGCCAAGATCGTCAACCATTGAATATGGTACGCCCGCCGGTGTTCTGCCAATGTAGTTACTCCAGTCAAAAATTGTATCCCCTGAGCAGAGCCATATGGAGGTAGATTTGTATCTTTATTATTCAATCCAAAAAAAAAAAAAAAAAATTGCTTCAATAAAAAAAGTTGCTTCAATCAAAATATATATTTTCAATCCAAAAAAAGTCACTTCAATCAAAAAAAAAAGTGTTTGAATGCAAAAATAAATTTGAAACAAAAAAAATGCATGAGAAAGCCTTTTTTTTTATTGATAATTTTTTTGTATTGGAGTCAAGTTTTTTTCATTGAAGAAACTTTTTTGATTGAAGTAATGTAGATTTGTGTTTGGGCCACATTTTGGCTAGGACATTTTTGTCTTTATTATTCAATCCAAAAAAATAAGTTGCTTAAAAATATATGTATATTTTGAAAAAGAAAAATCACTTCAATCAAAAAAAGGAAAAATTTCAATCATAGAAAATGTTTTTAAATGCAAAAAAATATTTTAGATTGAAGAATTTGCATTTTAACGCTTAATTTTTCATTGAAAAAGTTTTCTTTGATTGAAGCAATCCTTTTGTGTTTGGGCCACTTATGGGTAGGACATTTGTGTCTAAATCGTTCAATCTCAAAAAAAAAAAAAAAAAAAAAAAAAAAAAAAACATTTTCAAAGAAAAAAATCATTTTAAAAATAAAATTGCCCTCCAGTAATTTTTGGGGGGGAAAATTATTTGCCTGGCTCTGCCAGACTATTCTCCCTATATTTTTCAAACACTGAGAGAAATAGTCTGGGAACCATCCCATTAATGGCCTCTTGCGCAGGTACAAAATCAATCGACAAATCAGATTCATTTATTTGCGTGACGTGTTCTTAACGAGCAACGTCACTCTTGCGCGTCGAAAGTCGTCTCCACAACACAGATGGTCAACGGGAGAGCCGAGAATATGTTCCAATCCACGGTAAAATCAGTTTTAAATTACCAAAAACACATCGACACGAGTCATTGACAACAGTCTGTCTCGCACTAGCCATGTTGAATAAATTCCGCTCTCTTCGTATGTTTACTTCCGCGCGCAAGTCCCTCGTCCTTCCCTCGTCAGTTTACTAACGTCACGTCTGCCCGTTGCTGATTGGTCCACTCCGCTGTCTGTTTGCTGTGGCTTGCTCCGTCCTGGAAATTGTATCCGCTTGAATGGTGGCCAGACTCAATAGCTGGAACAGCGGTGAGTCTGGTGTACCAGGCAAGGAAATTATATGCAAAGCAAATGACCGTCTGAGGTGCTAGTCACATGATCTGTTCGAAAAAATAATTTTGACCCATTATAATTTTTTTTTTTTTTTCATTTCATTCATTTTTGTGGCATTTTTATTGCTTTACAACTTTTATACTGTATATACACAGTGGGGCAAATAAGTATTTAGTCAACCACCAATTGTGCAAGTTCTCCGACTTGATAAGATTATAGAGAGGCCTGTAATTGTCATCATGGGTAAACCTCAACCTTGAGAGACAGAATTTGGGGAAAAATCACATTGTTTGATTTTTAAAGAATTTATTTCCAAATTAGAGCGGAAAATAAGTATTTGGTCACCTACAAACAAGCAATATTTCTGGCTGTCAAAAAGGTCTAACTTCTTCTAACGAGACTCTGCTCGTTACCTGTATTAATGGCACCTGTTTTAACTCATTATCGGTATAAAAGACACCTGTCCACAAACTCAGTCAGTCACACTCCAAACTCCACTATGGCCAAGACCAAAGAGCTGTCGAAGGACACCAGAGACAAAATTGTAGAGCTGCACCAGGCTGGGAAGACTGAAT
The DNA here is from genome assembly GCF_030265065.1 of Corythoichthys intestinalis. NCBI lineage: Eukaryota > Metazoa > Chordata > Actinopteri > Syngnathiformes > Syngnathidae > Corythoichthys > Corythoichthys intestinalis. The sequence continues at coordinate 43,437,556 of NC_080404.1, read as the reverse complement.
CTGCAATAGTTAAAACGCTTGGTGTAAAGAAATCAACTGTGGGAGCAATTATTAGAAAATGGAAGACATACAAGACCACTGATAATCTCCCTCGATCTGGGGCTCCATGCAAGATCTCACCTCGTGGCAGCAAAATGATAACAAGAACAGTGAGCAAAAATCCCAGAACCACACGGGGGGACCTAGTGAATGACCTACAGAGAGCTGGGACCACAGTAACAAAGGCTACTATTGTCAGGAATGAGCGGGCAGGCAGGTGGTGTGGACCCAAATGCAGGGAAACAAAAAACGGCAGCAAGGCAGTGAACTCAAAAAACGTTTTAATAATAACTAACAAAAATCACAAAGTACAAACAAAAGGACTATGGATCAACAAAACTTACTTAAACGGATGGACAGGTACGCGAGGGCTTGGATGGGTCTTGAGTTTGGTAAAGACAGACATAGACACTGACATAGACAGTGACGCAACAAGGAGTGACAAGAAACTGGGTCATTATATACGCAGACAAGGGGTAACGAGACGAGGAACAGCTGGGTAACACAGGTGGATGCAGATTGCAGGATACACTGGGAAAACACACACAGGTGAGAGCAATGGGTAATCACAGGGACAAGTCACACAAGGAGAAACCAAACACAAAACCTAACAACTATCAGTAACACAATGTGCCGCCAGGGACTCAAATCCTGCACTGCCAGACCTGTCCCCCTGCTGAAGAAAGTACACGTCCAGGCCCGTCTGCGGTTCGCTATTGAGCATTTGGATGATCCAGAAGAGGACTGGGAGAATGTGTTATGGTCAGATGAAACCAAAATGGAACTTTTTGGTAGAAACACAGGTTCTCGTGTTTGGAGGAGAAAGAATACTGAATTGCATCTGAAGAACACCATACCCACTGTGAAGCATGGGGGTGGAAACATCATGCTTTGGGGCTGTTTTTCTGCAAAGGGACCAGGCCAACTGATCTGTGTAAAGGAAAGAATGAATTGGGGCCATATATCGAGAGATTTTGAGTGAAAATCTCCTTCCATCAGCAAGATGAGACGTGGCTGGATCTTTCAGCATGACAATGACCCCAAACACACAGCCAGGGCAACAAAGGAGTGGCTTCGTAAGAAGCATTTCAAGGTCCTGGAGTGGCCAAGCCAGTCTCCAGATCTCAACCACATAGAAAATCTGTGGAGGGAGTCGAAAGTCCATGTTGCCCAACGACAGCCCCAAAACATCACTGCTCTAGAGGAGATCTGCATGGAGGAATGGGCCAAAATACCAGCAACAATGTGTGAAAAGCTTGTGAAGAGTTACAGAAAACGTTTGGCCTCCGTTATTGCCAGCAAAGGTTACATAACAAAGTATTGAGATGAACTTTTGGTATTGACCAAATACTTATTTTCCACCATGATTTGCAAATAAATTATTTAAAAATCAAACAATGTGATTTTCAGTTTTTTTTTTTTTTTTTTCCACATTCTGTCTGTCATGGTTGAGGTTTACCCATGTTGACAATTACAGGCCTCTCTAATATTTTCAAGTGGGAGACTGCACAATTAGTGGTTGAATAAATATTTATTTGCCCCACTGTATAGGAATGTCAATTTCATGCAATCACACTTTTTGGCCACCTTAAAATCCGCTTATTTTCATCACGTCAGACAAAACTGCCATTCGTCTAGTTATGTTCTAGTTTCCTAAGCTATGTTTTTAGCTCGTCATCGTCTCGTCATGAAAAAAATGGTTTGCCGAAGAAATGTTTCCGTTATCGACATTGTTGACGAAAACAACTCTGCTAACAACTCATATTTCAAAGGATACATTTATTAAATTCCAAATTTTCAAGCCATAGAGCATCTAATGAGTATGATAAAGAAACAATTTGCTGGAGTAAACACAACGTGATTTTGGTTTAATTATTATTATCTAATGGCCGATGCTTAACTCCAGTGAGAGGAAGGTTCAAGGTTCTGCATGGATGACAAAGATAACATTGTTGAGGTCAGGTTGCTTCTCATATGGTTGTACCATTCTTCATGCTGGTGCTGAGAGGTCGCCAGTGGTGGGATGGATGGGCACGGGCTAACCGGACCTTGGGGGTGGTGGGGGTACACCCTGGCAGGGAGCACTGTAGCTACGTGGGGAATGTGGGCCAGGGGCTGGGCGTAGTACTGCCGAGCCACAGGAGTCGTGACGTGCATTGTCCCCAGTAGTGCCCTGCGGCCTGACATCAGCCCCGATGGGTTCGATTTTTGGGAGACCCGCTCGTGTTTGCGCTGTTTGGCTCTTCTGTTCTGAAACCACACCTGCTGACACATGGATGGATTTTTGTCGATATCACAAATAAAGGGCTTTTGATCGATGTTTCGATCTCAATCGATTTATCGTTACACCCTTATACCTGAATTCGAGCCTCGTTGAGTTTTGTGATCCGTGCCAACTCCTCTCTGAAGTAGATATCAGGATACTGGTTCTGTCCAAAGGCCATCTCCAGCTGTTCCAGCTGCTTGTGGCTGAAGGTAGTGCGCAGGCGTCTCCTCGCTGGAGAGTGTAGGGCTCGGCTCCGGCGGCTAACACCCGCACCGGCGGAGGTCTCGCATGGTGACCCCTTGCTCAATGAATTTCCAATATCTGTTTTCAGGATGAACAAAGGTGAGGTCTTATGCCTTTACCTGGATTTAAAGACCATTCTTCAGCTCCTGTGTGTCCCCGGTTGGCATCTTGCAAAAAGCATGACTTAACACGTTAAGTCAACGATGACTTTTTCCATTAAAGAGGACTTACACAGACTCGGTGGTTCCCACTGCCATGAGGCAACCTGAGAGCCAGAGAGGTTTTGCAGGCAAACACTAACTCGCGAGAAAGAGATACCAGAAACGGAGGGATTTGATGTAGATTACTACTACATCAACCAGCAAAGCGACTAATTTGTCGGAGTGGGGAATTGAGCTAACCTCTCGTTTTCACTTTAAAAAAAACAAAAAAAAACCAATTTGATAATTGGTCCAAGTATAGCAGCACCGTTGTGACTTAGCTGTTTATTTTTATAGCAATGGTATCTTTTTACACTCTATTTAGACCAGCAACCAAAGGAGCATATGTGCCAAACAATACAGATGATATATTTATTGTTTGATAATATATATATATCAAAGGACTGTCAATGCTTATTTTTGGGAGTCATTCAAAAGTAATGTATGTATTATTTATACAAACCGAGGAAAATATTTTCTTTCAACAGTATTAGGGAAGTTATATGGATGTAAGGGTGCCCTTCCCCACTTTCTTTATGTATATTAATTAGGGCTGTCAAAATTATCGCGTTAACGGGCGGTAATTAATTTATTAAATTAATCACATTAAAATATTTGATGCAATTAACGCACATGCCCCGCTCAGATTAAAATGGCAGCAGTATAATGTCCGCTTGTTACTTGTTTTTTTTTTGGTTTTTGGCGCCCTCTGCTGGCGCTTGGGTCCAAATGATTTTATGGATTTCAGCACAGTGAGCGAGCATGGTGTAATTATTGACATCAACATAGGCGAGCGACTAGTTTATTTTATGATTGAAATTTTTACAAATTTTAATAAAACGAAAACATTAAGATGGGTTTTAAATACAACATTTCTATAACTTGTACTCACATTTATCTTTTAAGAACTACAAGTCTTTCTATCCATGTCCCTTTAAGAGAATGTTAATAATGTTAATGCCATCTTGTTGATTTATTGTTATAATAAACAAATACAGTACTTATGTACCATATGTTGAATGTATATATCCGTCTTGTGTCTTATCTTTCCATTCCAACAATAATTTACAGAAAAATATGTCATATTTTAGAGATGGTTTGAATTGCGATCAATTACGATTAATTAATTTTTAAGCTGTAATTACCTTGATTAAAAATTTTAATCGTTTGACAGCCCTAATATTAATATATAAGATATCTTATTGGTTTTTTTTGGTTTTTTAAATCAATTGTACACAATAGATCAGGGTGTCCGCGAGTTCTTAAAAAGTCTAAAAATGTCTTAAATCCAATAATTAGAATTTTCACAATACTTGGTAGGTTTTCGGTTTTGGTCAATTTTAGCGACACCGGTGGACCAACCCGGTAGTGTTTTGCCTTGAGGAAGACGGCGTTTCCCCGCGCACTCCCGCGCAATGTCGTAAAACCATCAATCAATCAAAAATCAATCTCCCTGCGGATGGATTAAACAACATTTCTGTTTCCAGCATCTGTGTGAAGGATGAATAGTAAGGAGGCAATGAATCCAGTTGTGGCTAAACAATAGCATATGACAGTTAGCAATAAAGAAGTCCTGTGCTAAAGAGAAAAACAATCGCAATGACAAAGTTTTTAACATGTATTTTACAAATGTAATGCCTCAATGAAATTTTTTTTTTCTTATGAACGGTTTTCAAAAGCTTTATTGATGGATTTTCTCAAGTTAAAGCACCACTCAGAAATTAATAAAATGAATTGCATATTATTTTCAAAATCGACCGGATCCACTGTATTTTTACATCAGTGACTTCCGGTCTACCTAGTAGTATTGACACAGGAGGGTCCTGTCAAATAATAAACTCTGCCATTCGTTTCGATTGCGTCGCTTTGAACCGCTCATAGGACGCTTCTAAAATGCGGCTGCACCGCGACTGACTTGACTTGAATGGCGGCGTTTCACTGCATTGACCCGGCGGGTGTGTTCCAGCCTTAAGTGTAGTTAACCCCCCACCCCAAGTTCGGTTGAGGGGGGCGGTGTCACGCCAGCGAGTAAGATCCGGGCCAATGTTTATTCTGTATATGGTGGAAAACACAGACAAGACTGAAAAAGCAGTTTCTGCTCTTGCACTCCTCTTGAAAAGAAACTGCGGTATTATAAGCCAAAAGAACTGTTGTGTTTGATAGAACAATATGTTTATATGCTGCCATAGCAGATTCATGGGGCATTAAGCCCCTGAAATATTTTTGTCCGCTTTACCCTGGTAACCCCTGTTTACAGACGTCGCGCAACCGCGTTTGTTTCAACCCAGCCATAAAACGAAGGTAATTAATTGTATTTATTATTCAAAGTGTCTGTCATTTTTAGCTTAGAATCATTAATTGATGTCTAATATTTCATTAAAAAAAAAAAACTTAAAAAAATTATTCACTCACATATTTTAAACTTTTAAACAAATGACGTAACAATGAAAAAAGTGGCGTCTGTAAAAAAGTCACTGATATCTACCTCATAACTATCGCTTAATTGTATTTTTTTGTTACTGTTTCATTTTCTCCGATATCTTAGATGATGAATAATCGATCCAAACAATGAAAAATTGAAAAAAAAAAAAAAAAAAAACATTTAAATCCTTAAAATTATATATGAAAAAGAAAATCTCAACCACTCCTTGATGTCTGCAATTTCTGCATCACGACCCTTGTTATTTTACCATGTTTCACCCCTAAAATCCCCAAAAAATCCAGCTGTGGCCATTCACAGCTGTGTCTTGACACTATGTGATACATTCTACAAAGAGTTTTTGGATCGAAACAAGGTAAGTACGCGACAATATCTTGTTAAAGTCATGGCGTCTTTAATTCTGCTCTCGAGTGCTCTCACCTCCAGTTAGGGTTTTGCTGTTTAAAAAAATATATATATATTAAACGCCCTCCTGTTCAAGATTTTTCTTTCCCCAGAAATTTGAGATTTTAAGCTTTCCAATGTTGTATCACACATGCATATAGGGCAAAATCTGAAATTTGGCCAAATTGGGGGTCTCAGAGCGGAACTTCAAGTCACCTGAGTGTTTTCTGCCATATAGTGGTACAGCCTCTCTTTTTTTCCTCCTCAGAAAAAACTTTTTGTCTCTTTTGTTGCTCTGCCATCTTTGCAGAATTCGCGTGAAAGCGTTCACATCAACTTCCGTCTTTATAATGAATGGGGAAAGAGGGAAATGACGTATGTCATAAAGCAATCAGCACATTTGTAGTTTTATTTGTGTGTGGCAAGGTTTCTGCCACCCTCCTCAAAGTTAGTTAGTGCCGGTGAAAGCGATACAGAAAAATATAAAAGAGGTGTCATTCAACTAGTTGTCAGTCGACATATTATCACAAATGTTATGAAAATATTTTACAAAGGTTGGAAAGTTACCTAGTGTTGCTTTAAGGCCTTAAAATGTCTCAAATTCTCCTAAAATCTCACAAAAGATCTAAAATACGATTTTGAAAGGTCATAAAAATTGATAGAAATTACTTTTATTGAGAACATGCATAAACTTCAGTCTCGCTTTTAAATGTTTGATTTTTGAGGACGCCAAAACAAAACTACGAAGCGGAACTACCTGTGCTCCCTGCTTATTTTCCATTAAGTCTTTTTTTGTATGTTTTTTTGCCGGTATTAATGTGAAATGGGTCTTAAACTGTATTCAATATGGTCTTAAAAGAAGTCTTAAATTTGGCCTGTTGAAACCTGCAGAGACCCTGCAGATAGATAGATTTTATTAACAGACTCAAGGTCCAAATTACAACAACACAATACAAGCAAAAACAATGATATTAAATAAAAGTGAACTACAGTTGATAGAGCACTGGGTCTCCTAGCAACCCACTTTTAAAAAGCACCTATACCAATGCTTCCAGAACTTTGACAAGCAGCGTGTAGAACTGTGCAAAACTAATAAAATTAAACATCAACATCCTTAAAACAGACTGGAGAGTATTCACCTAAAACATTTCTGAAGCACTACTCCATCTGGGCGTTTTCAAACAAGATTCTTAGAGAGTCTCCAAATTTCATATTCTGTATTTAATCGATTCTATTTACTAATAGGCCTTTGTTCCAAATTGTAAAATGAAAATATAGCAATGAATATGGTTATTCAAACTTACCGGCCGTGGAGCTGACAGTGGCCATATTGGAGTACCTGTCAGCACAGTCCTGGTGGCTCCTTAATGCATCCACTGTGACTTTTACTTGGGACATCACTGCACTGCTCATGGATGTGGTGAGAAGTGTTGGCTAGCCAACACTAAGACACAACCCCCCACCAGTAACTCTGATGTCACATGTCTTTTTTACTTTTGTGGAGGTGTGGACGGTGGGACTAATGCAACTGCGATATGATTCGGTGATATGACAAATTGTTCTGATGTGAAGCTTTTGGCATAATGACTCGAGAATGATGTGTGCTGTTTTTCAATCAGAAGCTGGACCTTCTCACTCAGCACTGATAAAAGTACAGTGGTATGAAGGATAGACTAAAATACTACTGCTCGTCTACAAAACATTTAATGGCCTTGGACCAAAATACATGCTTGATTTGTTAGATTTCTATGAGACATCTAGACCCCTAAGGTCGTCTGGAACCGGTCTTCTGCATGTTCCAAGAACAAGAACCAAGCAGGGTGAGGCAGCATTTAGTTATTATGCTCCTCACCTCTGGAACAAGTTACCTGAACGTCTGAAGTATGCTCAAACTGTTAGCTCTTTTAAATCAGGGCTAAAAACGCTTTTGTTTCGCACTGCATATCCATAACTGTCTATATATTTCAATCTACTTGCTTTCTATTCCTCTTGTGCTTATCTCCATTGCTGATTTCAATTATTATTAGTAGTAGTAGTTTTTGTTTTATTTATTTATTTTTATTTTATTTGTTATCAAATGCGATTTTTATGTATAATTTTATTTCCGATTTTGATTGTCTTAAATGTGATTTTTATGATCTTCATGTGATGTAAAGCACTTTGAATTGTCTTGTGTTGAATTGTGCTATATAAATAAATTTGCCTTGCCTATGAAAAAGTATCTGAATTTTTCAAATTTCTGCATAAAATCACCATCAAATGTGATCTGATCTTTGTCAAAATCACACAGATGAAAAAACAGTGTCTGCTTTAACTAAAACCACCCAAACATTTACAGGTTTTCATATATTAATGAGGATAGTAGGCAAACAATGACAAAAGGGGGAAAAATAAGCAAGTGAGTCATCACATTTAATATTTTTTGCCTCCCCCTTTGGCAGTAATAACTTCAACCAAACGCTTCCTGTAGCAGCAGATCAGTCTGGCACATCAGTCAAGACTAATCTTGGCCCATTCTTCTCTACAAAACTGCTGTAGTTCAGTCAGAGTCCTGGGATGTCTGGCATGAATCCCTGTCTTTAGGTCATGCCACAGCATCTCAGTGGGGTTCAAGTCTGGACTTTGACTTGGCCACTCCAGAACCTGTATTGTGTTCTTCTGAAACCATTCTGAAGTTGATTTACTTCTGTGTTTTGGATCACTGTCTTGTTGCAGCATCCATCCTCCTTTTAGCTTCAACTGTCTGACAGACGGCCTCAGGTTTTCCTGAAAAACATCCTGATAAACTTGTGAATACATTCTTCCATTAATGATTGCAAGTTGTCCAGGCCATGAAATAGCAAAACAGCCCCAAGTCATGATGCTCCCTCCACCATGCTTCACAGTGGGGATGAGGTGGAACATTGGATTTATCAGTCCACAAAATATTTTGCCAAAACGTCTGTGGAGTGTCCAAGTGCCATTTGCGAACATTAGACGAGCAACAATGTTGTTTTTTTAGACAGCAGTGGCTTCCTCCGTGGAGTCCTCCCATGAACACCATTCTTTGCCATTGTTTTACAGATAGTTTATGTGTGCACGGTGATATTGGACTGTGCCAGTGATTTCTGTAAGTCTTTAGCAGACACTCTAGGGTTCTTGTATACCTCTCTGTGTATTCTGCGCTGAAGTCTTGGCATCATCTTTGGTGGCCGGCCACTCCTTGGGAGAGAAACAGCATCCAGACTTTTAGAGATAGTTTTGTATCCTTTCCACGCTTTATACAGATCAACAATCCTTAATCGCAGGTCTTCAGACAGCTCTTTTGACTGAGCCATGATGCACATCAGACAATCCTTCTCATCAAGACAATTCTTACCAGGTGTGTGGTTTATAGTGGGCAGGGCGTATTCAAACCACTCACCAGTGATTGGGCACATACCTGACTTAAATTGTTTGGTAAAAATTGGTTTCAATTGCTCTTTAAGTCTCCTTAGGCAAAGGGTTCACTTACTTATTTTCCCCCTTCTGTCATTGTGTGTGATTTTGACAAAGATCAGATCACATCTGATTGTGATTTTATGTAGAAATTGGTTTAGATACTTTTGCACACCACTGTATATACAAATCTGGAGTTTGATACAAAAAAAAATTGAATGTCTACGATAGACAGTGGTTAAGTCCATGTATATCATCATCATTTAATGTTAATTTTGTGCATAATTTTATGTGTGTTTTGGGATTTTTATGTGATGTAAAGCACTTTGAAATACCTTGTGTTGAATTGTACTTTACAAATAAATTTGCCTTGCCTTGGCTTGTCATGTCATGTCACGTCGTTTACAGCCACCGTTTTGTTTTTCTTCATTTTGGTTATATTTATGGTGGCCTGCGTTATCTATGGTCACGTTTTGACTTGGCTTAAGTGACTTATGAGCAGATAATAAAGCCATTCAGGACAACGTGTGCAGATGCATCATTGTACTGTAGACGATGTTTCCAACAAAAATCCAGAAAGATGACACAAGTTGGAGGTCAAATTAAATGGGGAAAAAAATCTAGCATCATTATTTTAATTATTGATATAAAATTTTATGTATATTTCTTTATTTCAAATATTGATATATAATTATATATATATATTTTAAATTCATCCGATTTGTCAAATCCCCATTTTTTTTTTTTCAATTAAATTTGAAAAATCGAAAAAGAATGTTGACCAATTTTTCCTTCTTTTTTGTTTCTTAAAAATTGTATATATACTGCAAATAGGTATGAATAAATAAACACAAAAAAAATTTTTTTTTGGTTTTTTCTGATTATTAAGAAAATGCATTTAACAAAAAAGAAAATACTATTTCCCCGTTTTTTTTTTTTTTTTTTTTTTTAAACGAAATACATAACAAATTGGTATTGGGAGACACACAAAAAAAAGATCATTTTCTTTTTTGTATTTCACTTAAAAAACGTGGGCAATAGTAAATATTTTCACTTTAATTTTTTTTTAATATTCAGAAAATATAAATATAATTTATTTTATGTATTTATTGACTGATTTATTTATCATTTTTAGCTTTGATTATTTTAAAGATTATTTATTCATCATTTTTAGCTTTACTTTTTTTTTTTTTTTTTTTTTTTAATTGGACGTCGAGCTCTGTCAATGACAGCCAAATAAGAGTACAGTAGATATTTATATATGGGTTGGCAACGGGCAATAGGCATGACTCAACGAAGATCAGAAAACGGCCGCGCGGGGGCACTGTACTATCAAAATAGGACTTCAAACCACTTGAGTCCCATCCCATATATCGGGCAATATGATTTTTTTGCAAGAGGCTTCATCAGATTAGCAGAAACAAATTCTTCATTTTACAAGCTTTGTGTGACGGCAACGACTTCTTAGTATTCTCTTTTCTCTGTATTAGCCTCACAAAATTGCTAGAACCATCCAGCTAATTCAGCCGTGACACTTATGAAAGACAGAATGGCGTGACCAGTAAATCAACATTTGTTTTAATCCACTAACCACAATTCTGCTTTTGATTTAAAAGATTCAAACCCTGTAACTGCATTATTCCACACTGGGTCAATAAAGTTATTTCAAAATATATGGTAGTATATGCCATTGCACCGATGATGGGTGCTATCATAGGCGGAGTTTGCCTTTTGGGGCAGGGGGGGCACAACATGCTGATGACCCCAAAACACAGTGTCAGCAATAAAATTAACTTACAGGAATATTTATTAAAAAATGAATTGACGATGAGCGTTTTTTGTTTGTTTGTTTCCCATCATTCTTGAGGGGAATTCAAAATCAGGCTGCTTAGGCAATACTTTTCGCCGAGATCATCATCCATTGAGTATGGTACGCATGGCCGGCGCTAGCTATTTTGGTGCCCTAGGCATAAATGCTTTGTGGTGCCCCCCCCCCCCCCCAACAATAGAAATGAACAATATCTGAACATTTGTCAGTATTGTTTTATTTTACGAAATAACTTAGTTGTCAACGGTAATATTTCACAAACATTCGCATTCACGGATGTCGCTAGAGAGGCCTTAGGGACGCCAAACTGATTCGCTGTCAGCCTATGGGCCTACTCTGCAGTTAGCAAGCTTGTGTAACGCAATCGTCACACTCGCATTTGAAGAGGTGCAGTGGGACAACTTCAAGCAAGCATGGGTTTTTGGTAGACATGGAGGAAGGCTTATGCTGCGACCAAGAGTTTTACGTCATGTACTTGGAAAGAAATCGAACTATTGACTTAACACGTAAACCAGGTTTTTCCTGATTATCACATCACTGAAGTACACGTAAATGCGTCAATCTCTCATTATTGTCATTACCTGGTTATTCCCAGTTATCAGATTATTGTAGTCATGTAAACGTAGCAGATAATAAATAAACAATTGTTTAAAAAAAAACAAAAAAACATTCTTACCTGCAAGTGATGCGCGGGCATCATCTCGCTGCTTTTTCCTCTTCCTTTTTTCCGCCCCCGACTCTTGTTGTCTTTTCGATGACATTTCCTTTCAAGAATAAACTTCTGCCAAATTTGCGACTGAAGCATAATGGAGCAAACCACTATGGAATTGAGGGGGGGCACCAAAGGTAGACTGATGAGAGGGCCGCACAGGAGATTCTTTTTTTGTGTAAATAATGAGCCTATGTTACTTATATTTGTATTACTTGCATTTATCAGGCTTTACAAAGTTTTATTTTAAATACTATATATTGTTGTTATTATTACTATTTTTTAGGATTTTTTTACAAACTTGATTTTTTTTTTTTGGTGCCCCTTCAGGGAGTTGGTGCCCTACGCGCAGTGCGTGTTATGCGTATGCGTATGCGGAGCGCCGTGTCTGATGGTACGCCTGCCGGTGTCGTGCCAATGTAGTTACCCCAGTCAAAAATAGTATCCCCTGGGCAGATCCATATGGAGGTAGATTTGTGTCTTTATTATTCAATTAAAACAAAGTTGCTTCAGTAAAAAAAAAAGTTGCTTCAATCAAAATATATATTTTCAACAAAAAAAAAGTCGCTTCAATTAAAAAAAAATGTGTTTGAATTCATAAATAAATTTTGAACTCAAAAAATGCATGTGAAAGCTATTTTGATTTGATTTTTTTATATTGGAGTCAAGTTTTTTTTTTTTTTGATTGAAGCAATTTTTTGGATTGAAGTAATGTTGATTTGTGTTTGGCCCACATTTTGGCTAAGACGTTTTTGTCTTTATTATTCAATCGAAAATAAGTTGCTTCAAAAAATACATTATTTTCAAAAAGAAAAATCACTTCAATCAAAAAACGAAAAATTTCAATCATTGAAAACATTTTCGAATGCGAAAAAATATTTGAGATTGAAAAATTTGCATTTGAATTCTGAATCAGGCTGCTTAGGCAATACTTTTCGCCAAGATCGTCATCCATTGAATATGGTACGCCCGTCGATGTCGTGCCAATGTAGTTACTCCAGTCAAAAATTGTATCCCCTGGGCGGATCCATATGGAGGTAGATTTGTGTCTTTATTATTAAATCCAAAAAAAGTCGCTTCAATCAAAAAAAAAAAAAGTGTTTGAATGCAAAAATGAATTTGAAACAAAAAAAAAATGCATGTGAAAGCCTTTTTTTAAAAAAAATTTTTTATCTTTGATTGGAGTCAAATTTTTTTGATTGAAGTAATGTTGATTTGTGTTTGGGCCACATTTTGGCTAGAACGTTTTTGTCTTTATTATTCAATCGAAAATAAGTTGCTTAAAAAAAAAAAAAAAAATCTAAAAGAAAAATCACTTCAATCAAAAAACGAAAAATTTCAATCATAGAAAACATTTTCGAATGCGACAAAAAATATTTGAGATTGAAAAAATTTTATTTGAACACTTAATTTTTCATTGAAAAAGTTTTCTTTGATTGAAGCAATCCTTTTTGTGTTTGGGCCATATTATGGGTAGGACATTTGTATCCAAATCATTCAAACCCCAAAAGAGTTGCTTCTATAAAAAAATATTTTCAATCAAAGAAAAAAATCATTTGAAAAATAAAATTGCCATCCGCTATTTATTTATTTAAATTAAAAAAAAAAATTATATGCAAAGCAAATGACCGTCTAAGGTGCTAGTCACATGATTTGTTTGAAAAATAATTTTGACCCTTTATAATTTTTTTTTTCTTCGTTCATTTCATTCATTTTTCTTGCAGTTTTATTGCTTTACAACTTTTATATACATAGGAAAGTCAACTTCATGCAATGACACTTTTTGGCCACTAGGCGGGGGCCAGACCCCCCCTTAAAATCTACTTATGGGTGCTATCATGTCATATTTTAAATATTGTGGAGTGGACCAGTGATTCATGATGCTTTTTTCTCCGGATTTTGCTATTTCACACCATGTGGAGCACACTTATGGGGGGAAAAAAATCAAAGCATATTAAGCAAAAACCTGAGGTCACAAAGGATATCATTCCAAGTCTCTTTGCACTGTTTGCTGTGATGTTAGAAGTCATTTTTGTGCTATGTGTTACATTTTGAATGTTCACCTATTAAAGTCAATATGCAAAATTGTCTCAATTGCCCCTTTCCCCCCCAAAAAAATGCTATGTTCATCAATTAAAATCGTTTTGAACTCTAAATAAAGATGAAAGTGGCCACACACATTTTTTTTTTAAATCATATAAGTTACAGCCATATGTTGTCCAGCTTTGTATTGTCCTCAGTGACAGTTTTATAAGTGCCAGATGGCCATGTCATGATGAATTGCACGTGGCTGATTGTGATCAAGATTCTGCAACAGCCACGCTAGCATGCGGCTTGGGGCGCGTGTATTTAGCTTCCTTCACTTTATCACCTGACCTAGGGTGACCACATTTAGATTTCCAAAGAGAACACTCGGCCCGGCCTCGAGATACTTAAGTTTGACTCGAAGTTCACTCAAAGATGCCTGCCTTATCACCTTAATATATTAAAAAGTGTGAGTCCTCCGTCTGGATAGAAAATTCATTTTTATAATAAGATAATAGCTATATAACCAAAGACACACATTCAAATTGTCAGAGGTTACTCAACAGGCTTTATTATACCTAAAATAATAAAACTATGGAATAATTACAGTGGGGCAAATAAGTATTTAGTCAACCACTAATTGTGCAAGTTCTCCCACCTGAAAATGTTAGAGAGGCCTGTAATTGTCAACATGGGTAAACCTCAACCATGAGAGACAGAATGTGGAAAAAAAAACATAAATCACATTGTTTGATTTTTAAAGAATTTATTTGCAAATCATGGTGGAAAATAAGAATTTGGTCAATACCAAAAGTTCATCTCAATACTTTGTTATGTACCCTTTGATGGCAATAACGGAGGCCAAACGTTTTCTGTAAGTCTTCACAAGCTTTTCACGCACTGTTGCTGGTATTTTGGCCCATTCCTCCATGCAGATCACCTTGAGAGCAGTGATGTTTTGGGGCTGTCGTTGGGCAACACGGACTTTCAACTCCCTCCACAGATTTTCTATGGGGTTGAGTTTTGGAGTCTGGCTAAGACACTCCAGGACCTTGAAATGCTTCTTACGAAGCCACTCCTTTGTTGCCCTGGCTGTGTGTTTGGGATCATGCTGAAAGACCCAGCCACGTCTCATCTTAGACGCCCTTGCTGATGAAAGGAGATTTTCACTCAAAATCTCTCGCTACACGGCCCCATTCATTCTTTCCTTTACATGGATCAGTCGTCCTGATCCCTTTGCAGAAAAACAGCCCCAAAGCATGATGTTTCCACCCCCATGCTTCACAGTGGGTATGGTGTTCTTCAGATGCAATTCAGTATTCTTTCTCCTCCAAACACGAGAACCTGTGTTTCTACCCAAAAGTTCTATTTTGGTTTCATCTGACCATAACACATTCTCCCAGTCCTCTTCTGGATCATCCAAATGCTCTCTAGCGAACCGCAGACGGGCCTGGACGTGTACTTTCTTCAGCAGGGGGACACGTCTGGCAGTGCAGGATTTGAGTCCCTGGCGGCGCATTGTGTTACTGATAGTAGCCTTTGTTATTGTGGTCCCAGCTCTCTGTAGGTCATTCACTCGGTCCCCCCGTGTGGTTCTGGGGTTTTCGCTCACCGTTCTTGTTATTATTTTGATGCCACGGGGTCAGATCTTGCATGGAGTCCCAGATCGAGGGAGATTATCAGTGGTCTTGTATGTCTTCCATTTTCTAATAATTGCTCCCACCGTTGATTTCTTTACACCAAGTGTTTTACCTATTGCAGATTCAGTCTTCCCAGCCTGGTGCAGGTCTACAATTTTGTCTTTGGTGTCCTTCGACAGGTCTTTGGTCTTGGCCATAGTGGAGTTTGGAGTGTGACTGACTGTGGTTGTGGACAGGTGTTTTTTATACCGATAATGAGTTAAAACAGGTGCCATTAATACAGGTAACGAGTGGCGCCTCAGTAGACCTCTTTGACTGCCAGAAATCTTGTTTGTAGGTGACCAAATACTTATTTTCCACTCTAATTTGGAAATAAATTCTTTAAAAATCAAACAATGTGATTTTCAGTTTTTTTTTCCACATTCTGTGTCTCATGGTTGAGGTTTACCCATGTTGACAATTACAGGCCTCTCTAATCTTTTCAAGTAGGAGAACTTGCACAATTGGTGGTTGACTATATACTTATTTGCCCAACTGTATTTAAAAATAAAATAAAATAAAAAATAAATAAAAAGCCTCTTCTGGATTAGGGGATCATCCTTGAACAAAGTAATAGCTGTCTTTTCAATTCTTAATGTACAAATAAATAATCTGAAATAATATTCTAAATAGTACCTTTTCTGTACAAAATCTAGTTTTAAAGTGCCTGTGACTCGAAAAAGCATGTTTATTTCATAATACATGCAGTATTTAATGCTGCTGAATGAAATGGACCGCTTGGATGTGTGTGGAAGCGATCGCTATATTTATATAGTTTTTTAACCCCGCGCCATGAAAATGAATGAATTCCGGCAACAGTCTTGAGTTGAGAAAGACAGCGCTGTGACGTGTATGGCGGAAGGAGTCCTCTTCACTATACAGCCTGTACTGTTGTATGAGAAGGACTAAGGATTCAGCTGATTTTGCGGATTAATACGCTTATTTTTCGCATCACGCCAGCCAAACGGCTGCAGAAAAATCCTGCTGCACGAGGGAGAGGTGTGTGCGCCTTTTTGGGGTTTTTGGTCTTACTACTGCGGGACCATGGGACTTACGAGGAAGTGAGTAAACACTATGTTTTGTATTATGTCAAATACTGGGATCATTTTAATACATAGGTGCAGGGCCGGCCCAGCCTATACGCAGACTATGCAGCTGCTTAGGGCCCCTGACCACTAGGGGGCCCCCAATCTGGCAATCTGTTTAATTCATATTCTATTTTGTTTACTACAGTTTGCTTTATTTGACTTTTGTGAGTTTTGATACTTGATTACAAGCTTAAAAAAATAAAAGTTCTTCCTTAACTCCTTTCTTTCCTCTTTTAGAAAAAGGTTTGGCGCTATCTACTGTAAGTACTGACAATCATTTGGGGTGAGAAGTATGCAGTGCAACAAAATCTGATTAATATACAAAATACGGACTTATGGGTTGGATTGAATGTATGGGTTTCACAGTACACTGTGACGAAATGGTGGGCCAAAATATGGGCCCCTTTGCATTATTTTGCTTAGGGCCCCAAAATGGCCTGGGCCGGCCCTGCGTAGGTGGCTTGCATTTTGTGGCTTATCGACTCGGCTGACGACACCGGCAGCTTGTCGCACATCCCCCCACTGGGAGAGCACTGTACTCGGCTTATTGTGCTCATGTGCCCAGTGTTCTGTCAAATTTTCCGACCGATCAGAAATTGCAACTTTGAGTTAAAAATAGCCTCGAATACAGCGATTACAAAGTAAACACTACAAACTTTCTTTAAATCAAGGACTACTTATGTTTGATCATGGATGGGGATGTAAAAAGCTCTCCTCATACACATTAGCTGCACATGTTAGCTGCACAACAACTGCAGCCACTCTGATATGACTCTCGCAGTTCATGTCTTCGCCATGTAGTAAAGCATTATTTTGCCATATTCGCGTTGACTTTTTGGCAGCTACACGCTTCTCCGACATCGGCCGGTTTGTTCAGCGGTCATTGTCAAGCTCTTCCCCGGCGAGCTCTCCTGTCCGTAGTAGCAGGGGAACCAGCTGTAAATTGCTCTCCGCCGGGCGGTTTGCCGATCGGCAAAGACAATCGACAACCCAGTCGTCATGTGAAATGATCCGTGCCAGTTATGTGTGATTTTCCACTTCGAAGACTTTGAAACATCACTCGGTTCGGGTTAGCATGTTGGCTAGCTGTCACGTCTCTTGGTTTGTTTACATTCTCCGAAGCCGGGGAAGGAAAATGACATAAACCCGATTTAGGTGGCATGAAATATCGTTTGGGAGGTGCGACAGTAAAGGTGAAGTCGACAGTTTTGACCATTATGGAGTAATTTTGCCATGTCTTCCTGAATAAATGCATTTTTATTATTTCATATTTCTTTCAGCACAAGACTGTTATTTGTCATGACCATGCCATTTATTTAGCTATTGGGGAAAATACTTGGATAAAAAGAATATCCTGTAAAAATATTGGTGTAGAGAGACTGAAACAATGACATTTTGCGGCGCTCTTCGTCACGTTTTCCTCATTTTGAATAATTCCCCCTCAATGGGCTGCATACTAAATCAGATGAAATAGTGACTCCGATGACGTCATCCACCTGTGGGGGGACGCTAGAGCCAGCAGATTAAAAGACTAATTTCTCGTCATCTGCGCTTTGCTAAATTGTTGTATATAGTCGAATATTCTCAAAATATGATTCTAATTGACATAATAATCCTATTTAAGACTTTTTTCCCCCTGTCGTACACACTTTTAAAAAATGCTTTTGTTATCCTCATAAGAATCATTTTCTACACATTGAAACAGAAAAATAGAAAAGTGGAAATGACGGATGATCTGAGTTAAATTTGCTTTTGCAAGGTGAACTGAAGCCAACACGATGACATGGATAACAGCAGTTCAAATCACAAGTTTTGTGCAATATTCGAGGAAGCATTTCTGAATTGTACAACTTTACTTGCTATTAAGTGTTTTGAGAATATGGCGTGAGGCCTCGCATTCTTCTCTTCAGACAAGATGTTTTTGTGTTCGTGGTATCAAATTGCCCTTTGGGCCCAATACTTTTGTCAAATGACTATTTCGCAAAGCCCAAACCCAAAACATATTCATCCTTCTTTTATCAGGCTGCAATAAGGACTTAGAATGTTCTGGAACCTCAGAATAGTTTTTTTCCCCCTCTATGCTGCAGTTTGATCTCAACATCTTGAACACAAAAGCCAATTCACACATACACGCAGGAGCGAAAAACCACTATAGCCGCAACATAAATTTGTCTTGGTTTAATCAGAGTCCTAAAGAATCTCATATGAGGTTATAGTTTAGTCAAAATGGAAGTGAGTATATCGTCTTCAATTGTCTATTACAAGGGCGTAGGTCTGCATAGGGATGGTAGGGACAAAACACTACCAATTTTTCAGGATGCTGAAATTGTCCCCACCAACTTTGAAGCAACCTTATTTGCGTTATATAATGACTTCAGTTATATACAGTAGTTATATATTTAGATTGTCTTCCCATATGTTTTAAATGTTGTAATTGACCCCACCATTATTAAGTGAATTACTTTCATTATGTTTAGATTGGGGCTGTCAAACGATTAACATTTTTAATCGAGTTAATCACATCTTAAAAATTAATTAATCGTAATTAATCGCAATTCAAACCATTTATAAAATTTGTCATATTTTTCTGTAAATTATTGTTAGAATGGAAAGATAAGAAACAAGACGGATATATACGTTCAACATACTGTACATAAGTCCTGCATTTGTTTATTATAACAATAAATCAACAAGATGGCATTAACATTATTAACATTCTGTTGAAGCGATCCATGGATAGAAAGACTTGTAGTTCTTAAAAGATAAATGTTAGTACAAGTTATATAAATTTTATATTAAAACCCCTCTTAATGTTTTCGTTTTAATAAAGTTTGTAAAATTTTCAAATAAAAAATAAAGTAGTAGCTCGCCATTGTTAATGTCAATAATTACACAATGCTCATGGATGGTGCCATAAAATCAATTGCACCCAAGCGCCAGCAGAGGGCGACAAAACACAAAATAACACAAGTAACAAATGGACATGACACTGTCATTTTAATCTGTTTGAGCGGGGCATGTGCGTTAATTACGTTAAATATTTTAAAGTGATTATTTTAAAAAATTAATTATCGCCCGTTAATGCGATAATTTTGACAGCCCTAGTTTAGATGTACATGGACTTCTGTTGACTTGCTGAATATGCCGGCCCATTTTTACCCTCCTAAACGCACATTTGATTGGCTAATGACTTGATCAAGAGAGCCATGACATTATGTTCTTCACAAGTGTATGTAAACTTTTGACCACAACTGTACATTCAACATACTGTACATAAGTACTGTATTTATTTATTATAACAATAAATCAACAAGACAGCATTAACATTCTGTTAAAGCGATCCATGGATAGAATGACTTTAGTTCTTAAAAGATACTAAATGTTAGTACAAGTTTTAGAAATTTTATATTAAAACCCCTCTTAATGTTTTCGTTCTAATAAAATTTGTAAAATTTTCAATCAAAAAATAAACTAGTAGCTCACCATCAGGGCCGGCCCAGGCCATTTGGGGGGTCTAAGCAAAATAATGCAAAGGGGCTCATATTTTTGGCCCACCATTTCGTCACAGTGTACTGTGAAATCCATACATGCAATCCAACCCATACGTCCATATTTTGTATATTAATCAGATTTTGGTGCACTGCATACTTCAAACTTCTTACCCCAAATGATTGTCAGTACTTACAGTAGATAGCGCCAAACCTTTTTCTAAGAGAGGAAAGAAAGAAGTTAAGGAAGAACTTTTATTTTTTTAAAGCTTGTAATCAAGTATCAAAACTCACAAAAGTCAAATAAAGCAAACTGTAGTAAACAAAATAGAATATAAATTAAACAATTGCCAGAGTGGGGGCCCCTTAGTGGTCAGGGACCCTAAGCAGCTGCATAGTCTGCGTATAGGCTGGGCCGGCCCTGCTCACCATTGTTGATGTCAATAAATACACAATTCTCATGGTCCTTAAACCCATAAAATCAGTCGCACCAAAGCGCCAGCAGAGGGAGACAAAAAACACAAGTAACAAGTGGCCATGACACTGCTCTCATTTTTAAACTGTTTGAGAGGGCCACGTGCGTTAATTAAGTCAAATATTTTAACGTGATTAATTACAAAAATTAATTACGCGATAATTTTAACAGCCCTAATATTAATATAATTTACGTTCAAATAATGCAAATTAAATTTGCTCATGAAATCCGGACATTTTTTCTGGAAGTTTTCAAAATGTTTCTTTAGTATTTTTTCTTTTTTTCTTTTTTTTTTAAAACAAAGGTTTGAATTAGGCTCGAGCGTATGATGTGGCACTCGCGAGCTCTCCGCCGCTATCGCCATTTTGGAAGGGGTAAACATAAACAGTGAGGCATTTCAACACAGGTCGCTCTTTAAAAATGGTTGGAAATTATTGTGCGGTAAAGAATTGCAACAACCGATCGAATAGAAAGGAGAATGTACAGCTCAACGGAACACCATTGAGTTTCTTCCGGATCCCTACATGGAGAAAAGGCGAGGGAAAGGTCATATCTGAACTTAACAAACGTCGAAGAATGGCATGGGTGGCTTCGATCAGAAGGAAGGGCATAACGTTTGATTCTCCAGTTACACACAGAGTTTGCTCTATGCACTTCCACTCCGGTAAGTTAATTTCGTTTGTTTACGCAAATTTCGGTAACTTTGGGCCCTAAGTCGGTCTGTTGTTAGCTATAGCTACAGCTAAACAACTAGCATGTATACATGTGCATTGTCTTCATAAGACATAATTCCTGCCGTTGCTAAATGAAAAAGCTGTAATATTTTGACGTGAGAGAGTGGCAAAGAATTTGTACACAGGCTACATTTTCTGCAACAAAAAAATTGTACATCCGTGGTCACAGACTAATGTAAACACACATTGCCTACCTTTGCTAGAAAGATGGTGTTGCCGTTTACTATGGTCATAATGTGCAGATCCTGCACCCATCCGCAGCAAAACTGTTTGTAGCTTTGTAGCGATTTGTAGTTTTGGAATTGCTGATAAGTGTAGTAACTTACACCAAACACTAAATACAGCATGATGTCCATTTCGCGTAGTGATGGAAGCTTGTCGACATCTTTATTCCATTTGTGTTCGGCTTGCTCGTAAGGGTCAACATTGTTCTCATCCTTAAAATTGCTCACATATCTGTCCTTCGCCGTGGTAACAAGTTTGTCTCTGTATCGAACTGGCAAG
Source organism: Corythoichthys intestinalis (assembly GCF_030265065.1). Lineage (NCBI taxonomy): Eukaryota > Metazoa > Chordata > Actinopteri > Syngnathiformes > Syngnathidae > Corythoichthys > Corythoichthys intestinalis. Next base: position 43,416,037 of record NC_080404.1, on the reverse strand, counting down.
TTTTCCTTACTTTTTTCCATCTTTGACACTCGAGTTGAATTGTATTTGCCGTTAAATTTAAATGTCCCGTGATGCAGACGTGCTTCCGAAATGGCTGCATTGTCGCAAATCTCGCATGATCCCGTGCTGCTGTGACGTAAACGCTCGAGCCTAATTAAACGGTGTAGGCTGAACCAATACACATAAAAATGTAAGTCAATAAAGATTTATTTTGCATTGATCATTAAGATGTCCCGTTCCCAGCAAAAAATGTACATGCAGGTTATGCCATATCATCCCTACAAATGTAAAGACCAAACCTATGCCCTTGGTCTATTATTGTCAGTGTGCGCATGATGTGGATAAAATTGACTAAAAATGCTATTATTTTTCTCTCTATCTGCAGGTCACACAATCCTTCCATCTTTCCAACCTTGCACTTGGGATTGAATAACAATGTATGACATACAATACCATGTGCTTGGTTACAATTATCACATACACACACGCTGTGAAAAAAGTCCATTATGGACACATTTAGGAAATTCTTCCCTCACAGTTTCCCGTGGCTGAACTGGGAGTGACCCGGTTGGCAGACGCACAGATCGATGGAAGGAATGTAACCCCACTCCTCTAATCCCATTTAACCCCCCCAGTCTCTAGCCCTCCTCTCGCATCCAACAACCTTCCCACTCAGAGAAACTATAGCGTGAGAAGGATGCCTTTTATCGTTTAGCATTCATGAAACCGATCACCACTTTTATTGGGACTTGTAACAACAAATAGCAACGTGATTTTGCAACCAAATAGATATCAGTGACAGGAAACGAATAGCAAGAATGGAAAATCAATCTGCCTGTGATAGATCATGTTGGAATGTCTCACATGGGCACAATAATTCATTACTGTCTCCTTTGGATCATGCGCCACATTTCCATCCTTTGAAAAAGTAGTCTTCTTTGTTTGTGTAAGCCTGCTAATTGCTGCAGCCATTACTTAACGTCTTGGAAAAAGTTCAAATAACTAAATTTATTCTGATCAAAAGCAGAGTAAATAGGGTGGTAAATTTTATTTTAACTTCGGAAACTCCTCCATCAAAGGGGCCACCATCATCCCCCCTGGACCCAGGGTGGGCCCCTGGACCATCCGCGCCCCCGTTAACCAGCCTTCAGGGAAGGGATGAGGGGACGTACCACTGCCCCCCATGACCGCCCCCACCACCGCCTGCCCATCCAGACCCCGTGCCACCAGCCCAACCCCCCCAACTGATGCACAACACTTCAGGACCCTCACGGCCCACTACGTTTTTTTTTTCTTTTTCTTCTCCGTTCGGATTTTGTCACCAGTTCGGCAACGAGACAATGTGCGTTACGATGCGTTACTATGTTGGTTGAGTGACGCGAGAAAAGTCAGAGACACTGAGAGAGAAGAGTGTTATGACGCTGTAGCAAACGCAATGCTAGGCTAGGTGGCTACAATATTTCCTGACTGTAGCCGACAGCCTACAATCTATGCCTAGATATCAAATGCTTATAGAACTACATGCTAAATGACAGACAGCGGCGTTAATAAACAGCCGCCATTTTAAAGCAGTAGACTTCTCAGAAAGGCTCTGTTGTAGTGAACCTTCCTAGCGAACTTAAAGGGGAAATGTGAACTAAGGTTGGCCAACCATGTTTTTGAATAATATCAATGGCTAAACAATTATGAGCATATTTTCATTATTTTTTTTAACGCAACCCTTCCAGAGCAACGCCCCTGACAACGAAAATGCTTTTCTTCGGCAGTCTTCGGAAATGATGTCACACGAGGAAAGTCCGCCATAGAACAGTATGGTTTGTTGCATTGCTTCTCGGTAACATGCCACGGCGGTGTGTGGCGATGTTTTGTTCTCACTCAAACAAAAAGTTGTATGAGTGGCCAAAGGATAGCAGAGCACGTAAATGGACGTCTTTCGTTCGCGCGAAGCGAATTAATTTCACGCAATCATCGAGTTAGTGTTCTCTGCTGCAAAAACTTCGAAGATGCCTGCTTCCTTAACCGGTCTGCTTATGATCAAGGATTTGCCAAAAAGTAAGCTTGATTTTTGGATAGATGACTGATGAATTTGTCAAAGCAGAGCTGCCAACTGTTGTGGAATGTATAGTAGAAGCTAGCGACGTTAGCCGAAAGCCAACTCGTGGCAATAGTCGTGGCATAGTTGTTGTTGTGTTCGCTAGTGTTACGTCCCAAGGACGACTCACGAAGGGCGTAACATAAAACGAGCCACACAATTTCACAAGTGGCACAAAATTTACACAACAAACTCGCAATGAATATGGTAAATGGTGTTATACTTATATAGCGCTTTTCCACCTTTCAAGGCAATATGTACAGGGTAAGCCCAGGCCAAAACAACAAACAAAAGGAATCTACACTTGAACCCCTACCGCTAACTAAACCCTGATCTTGAAAAAGAACGAAGAAAAGACAGCCACTAACCTAGCTTCTTACGCTAAAAAAAACAGGAGAAAATGGGTTGAACGGAAATGGCGACTTACCCCTTCTTGCTTCAGTGCTCTTATTTACAGTGGTAAACAAAAACGATCCAATAACGAATAAACACAAAAGACCTCATTGAAAAAGCGGGAGTGTATCAGACTAGCGATCAAATGCAAACGAGCGTGAATGGCGAGCTAACAGCTGGCGAGGAGGACCGCGGCAGAATGCTGTCAAATGTGAACGTTGACAGCTCAAGTCCCGCAGTGAATCATGGGAAATGTAGTCTCGGGACAACACTGAAGTGGTACTTTGTAATCTGTTCGCTTGTGTGAAAAAACTACATTTCCTCACGCCATTAGACGCCACTTCCTGCCGATAGCCCCAGGAAGTAGTAGTAGCTGGTAGTACGAGGCGAGGCGGAGATGAGCGACAGGCAAAACTTGGCGGACGAATGTGGCGGCAGTCCGCTATTATTTTGTTTTCTTATTGTTGCCACAATAAAGTGGAGAAAGCCATCAACAACTCACCCCCCCCCCCCCCCCCAACGTTTTTATATTATTGTTTTATATGCATGAGCGCTGCCGGATCTGCCAAAATGAACATGCAGTCTGATTATTATTTTTTTAAACAATGTCATCAGATAGACAAAAACATAAAATTATGTGCAAATGCCTGCATCTTCAAATCATGAAAGTAATAACAGCCTATATCTTACCAATCTTGTAATCTCGATGGGTCTTGTCTCCATTCGATGTCAGGTAGTCTGGGCACATTGTTTGCATCCTGATTAGCGTCTGGCTAATACATGTACGATCCAACATAAAATTCCAACCTCCTCCTCCTCCAGCTCTTCAAAAACTTGGGTCTCCTCACTTGCGCTTGATCTATCACTTATATCGCTGTTTAAAGCATTGTTTGAAGGGCTTTGTAGGGCGGCCATATGTATGGAGCGCTCCCATCGCTGTTCTCGGTGTGACGTATCACTTCCGGGTTCGTCCCCTTTCAGGCTCGAACTTCGGAAACGCGATTATTTTGTCAAATATACAACATATAAATTATTTTTTCATGCTTTATTTGTTGGACAATGTTTAATTACTTTAATTGTGACCCTATTTGGCATGTTATGAAATTACTTCACATTACAGCTTTAACTCATTGACTATCATTAAAAGCGATAGACGTCCAATCCATTTGAAGTGGGAGGATTGGCAGCGAATGAATGTTCATTGAAATTCACACATTCAAACTGTAATTAATGCTAGCACGAGGCTACATGCCATGAAGACGTTTTCGAAGTTTGGCTGTTTGACAGAGAGCCCGCAAGGATTTGCAGAGTTGTCGTCTGGATGCCTCCTGCCCCAGACTCTTCGGAGGTGTCACCTTTCCCTCCCGGCACCCTCTTATTGGCATTATCGGCCTCCTGTGATTCTTAAAGACTCTCTGTAAGATCATCCCTGCCACCCTGACTTTGAATTTAAGTGCTACCTTAAGAGCTTGAAGCAGTATGTTTAATTTAGCTAGCTAACTACACCCTTATCGTTACGGTACAAAAATTCACACTGACCATTGCCAGCATGTTTCCAAATCCTGCGATTTTAACTTATTGTTGGTGTGTGTGGGAATGTATGCCTATGTTATATTACCTCATGGTCATTTGTGCTAACGTTTAGCAACTAAACCCCGCTCTGATCCCGGGCACGCCACCCTGAGCTCACACACATCAGATGCCTGGACATCATCGGCCACTCGTATGACGTGACTCACACGCTCCCTGCACTTAACACACATGTCGTATGGCTGTATTTTAAGCTGCAAATTCATTTGCGTTCTCCCAACAGAGATGAAGACTTATCTGCACACTCCATGACTTCCAAGCTTGTTAAGTATGTCATCTTGTTTATATCTGTATATATATATATATATATATATTGTAGTATCGTCTGTTGCCCATTTGTGGCATAAATAAGAGTTTGCACATGTGCAATAGTAATGCCACTTGCTTTTGAAGTATGGTAATATAAGTTAGATATACTCCGGAATATTCCGACAAATCACCAAGTCCATACTCTTGCTAAGCTTCTTCTTAGATTAGTACTGTATAGTTGTTTTTATAAAGCCTCAGCGCTTGGTTTTTGACATGCTGGAAACTACATTTTACGACAACTCTGTCATCAGAATATGATGTCATTGTTACATAATATATAATGGTATGTTGCAGTTTTGTCTGCAAAGTTTACAGCGCCAGATATAATAACAAACTCTCAACTTTGTCAAGCTGAAAGAGCTAGAAAGCAAGTGCCATTTTGTATCCTGTACTTAAAATGAGCAAATCAGAAACAGCTGCAGTAGTGTATCTGCAATATTATTGTCACAATTTGCATTGAATTAAGAAATGCGTTCCAACCATATAGTTTCTCTATCGCTCAACATGGGGTTGCGGTTCAGCTGGAGCCTATCCCAGCCAATTTTTGGCAAGGAGTAAGGTACACCCTGGACGGCACCGATTCCACACAATCTCGGAAATTTAGAGTCCTGTATAGATAACCACCACCAGGAACATGCATTTTTTTTTCGAATGTCAGAGGAAGCCAGAGTAACTGAAGAAAATCCACTCAAGCACAAGGAGGATATGAAAACTCAAGATTGGCACCCCGTATGTAAGAACTACAGTGGGGCAAATAAGTATTTAGTCAACCACTAATTGTGCAAGTTCTCTCACTTGAAAATACAGTATTAGAGAGGCTTGTAATTGTCCACATGGTTAAACCTCAACAATGAGAGACAGAATGTGGGGAAAAAAACAGAAAATGACATTGTTTGATTTTTAAATAATTTATTTGCAAATCATGGTGGAAAATAAGTATTTGGTCTATACCAAAAGTTCATTTCAATACTTTGTTATGTACCCTTTGTTGGCAATAATGGAGGCCAAACGTTTTATGTAACTCTTCACAAGCTTTTTACACACTGTTGCTGGTATTTTGGCCCATTCCTCCATGCAGATCTCCTCTAGAGCATTGATGTTTTGGGGCTGTTGTTGGGCAGATTTTCCACAGATTTTCTATGGGGTTGAGATCTGGAGACTGGCTAGGCCACTCCAGGACCTTGAAAAGCTTCTTACAAAGCCCCTCCTTTGTTGCCCTGGCTGTATGTTTGGGATCATTGTCATGCTGAAAGACCCAGACATGTCTCATCTTCAATGCCCTTGCTGATGGAAGGAGATTTTCACTCAAAATCTCTCGATACACGGCCCTATTCATTCTTTTCTTTACACAGATCAGTCGTCCTGGTCCCTTTGCAGAAAAACAGCCCCAAAGCATGATATTTCCACCCCCATGCTTCACAGTGGGTATGGTGTTCTTCAGATGCAATTCATTATTCTTTCTCCTCCAAACACGAGAACCTGTGTTTCTACCAAAAAGTTCTATTTTGGTTTCATCTGACCATAACACATTCTCCCAGTCCTCTTCTGGATCATCCAAATGCTCTCTAGCGAACCGCTGACGGGCCTGGACGTGTACTTTCTTCAGCAGGGGGACACGTCTGGCAGTGCAGGATTTGAGTCCCTGGCGGTGCATTGTGTTAATGATAGTAGCCTTTGTTACTGTGGTCCCAGCTCTCTGTAGGTCATCCACTCGGTCCCCCCGTGTGGTTTTGGGATTTTTGCTCCCCGTTGTTGTTATCATTTTGACGCCACGGGGTGAGATCTTGCATGGAGTCCCAGATCGAGGGAGATTATCACTGGTCTTGTATGTCTTCCATTTTCTAATAATTGTTCCCACAGTTGATTTCTTTACACCAAGCTTTTTACCTATTGCAGATTTAGTCTTCCCAGCCTAGTGCAGGTCTACAATTCTGTCTCTAGTGTCCTTCGACAGCTCTTTGGTCTTGGCCATTGTGGAGTTTGGAGTGTGACTGATTCAGGTTGTGGACAGGTGTCTTTTATACCGATGATGAGTTAAAACAGATGCCATTAATACAGGTAACGAGTGGAGCCTCATTAGACCTCATTAGAAGAAGTTAGACCTCTTTGATAGCCAGAAATCTTGCTTGTTTGTAGGTGACCAAATACTTATTTTCCACTCTAATTTGGAAATAAATTATTGAAAAATCAAACAATGTGATTTTCTGTTTTTTTTCCCACAATCTGTCCCTCATGTTTGAGGTTTACCCATGTTGACAATTACAGGCCTATCTAATCTTTTCTAGTAGGAGAACTTGCACAATTGGTGGTTGACTAAATACTTATTTGCCCCACTGTAAATGTTGCTAGTCCAAATGACTCAAAAAATAGTGTGAAGGCTTCCTGGCGAACCACAGTTGGGTGTCAATTGGATTATCACATAATACTTCATTTCAATTGTCAAGGACCCTTTGTTGCTATAAATGACTTATTAGTGAGGCTGTAAAAAGATGTAGCTTAATTTAACTGCCATGCATAGCATCACTCAACTGTTTAACAGGTGATTGGTCCAAAAGTGGGTAGGTAATGGGAACGCGTTTAGCCCTGTTGGCTCGTAGAAGGGGAATGTGTGATTGTATGTGTGACAAGTGAGCACGGAAAATAATATTTTACACAAAATATAATTGTGAGTCCTTGGAAAAAAAACACACACATATAAAAAACACATTTCCGTGCACACAAAACACATTATTGTGCAGCCAAAACATGTACTTGTTGTAGAGATATTTATTCCCATATTTGTTTATTTTACTTGATACATTAATCTCTATATTGTCTGTCTTTCTGACTTTATTTGGATAAGATAAGAGTGCAGCTCTCAGCTTCTCTGAAGCAAGGTCATAAATAGTTAACACACCTGCCTAGAAAATTCAAATTTCTTGTGAACCACTTCATAGGTTACCATGAGGGCCTGCATATTTGCACTTGGAATTTTAAAAAAGTACATGCGTTGAAAGGTTGGACAGATTTTCTCAAAGGCTCCCGGGGCATTCGAGGACATTTGTACTGGCAGGCCAGCTTTTAATTGTCCTTTTCATAATAAATGTATTATATATATAGGTGATGATTGCTTTCTTTTTGTTCTTGAATTCTTTGTTGACGTCTCCTGTTCATTTAGAAAATAAAAGAACCCGTGAAAAAAGAAAATCAACTTTTTTCTAGGGCTGTCAAACGATTAAAATTTTTAATCGAGTTAATTACAGCTTAAAAATTAATTAATCGTAATTAATCGCAATTCAAACCGTCTATAAAATATGCCATATTTTTCTGTAAATTATATATATTTTCTGTAAAATAAATTGTTGGAATGGAAAGATAAGACACAAGATGGATATATACATTCAACATACGGTACATAAGGACTGTAGTGGGCATTTCACTCTACTGTCATTTAAATCTGTCTATGCTGTCCTCACTCCGAAGCGTCTACTTTTTCCAAAGCTAGACAGCTAGTGAACGACGCCTTAATAATTCTTCTTCCTTTTTCATCTGATTTATTAATAAAATGGCCTCAAACCATTGTCCTCTTTAGACCGTCGTAAAACTACAAAATAAAAGTACACAAGCATTGCATTAGCAACAACGTTAGCTTAGCACGCTATACAGGTTCACTAAACAAACAAAAAGCGTCTCATACAAAAAATATAACATTTCGCTTACTAACATAATATGTACATTCTTTACAACAACCATACTTACGGACAAATCTTGTCCAAGGATCATATAAGCACAACATTATCAGCCCGAGACGTCGTGCAGCCATAATGAACTGGTAAGAAAACAATAAACCATGTCGCAAAGCGACCACAAGAGTTCGCTGTTGGACAGCATAAAAAGCCTTGCTGTAAAACTTACCAAAAGGCAGAATACTTTCTGAGCGGGACATGTGCGTTAATTGCGTCAAATATTTTAACGTGATTAATTTAAAAAAATAATTACCGCGCGTTATAATAATTTTGACAGCCCTACTTTTTTCTTCTTCATTTTCATTCAAAACATGTGCTGGGTATTTCCCCATTGCGTACATGTAATTGTGGCACAAATATTAACTTCTCTAACCACACTTGCACACTTATGTTTTTTTTCTGACTTGTAAAATATATGAAAGGAAATATCTTCATATCCTAACACTCAACTATTTGCACAGAACGTCTCTCCAGTAGAGCCAAAGCCCAATATTCTTATGGTGCCAGCAGCAGCCACACCCAGAACAGCTGGAATGGAGACAGACGCACACAGTTTGGAGGGGAAGAGAGCCATGTGTCAGCACAGTTCCACTTAGGGGGGTGGGGGTGGGAGCGAGAGAGATGAAATGAGATGCTTTGAGAATATGTGTGCAGGTTTCATGCATAAACTATATTATTACTGCAATGTGGCAGTGTACTCTAAACAATTGGGCCCGCCCATCTCATCCATGTGCTTTGTTGACATGTCTTCAGCAAACTGTTTGCGGGCTTTCTTGTGTACCGTCTTCAGAAGAGGCTTCCTCCCGGGGTGACAGCCATGCACACCAATTTGATGTAGAGTGCGGCGTATGCAGAGGCGTAGCAAGGGTCCCCGGGGGCCCCAGGCAACAAACGACATGGGGCCCTTCGAGCGTGTGCAAGTAAGAGGGACAGTTGGACTTGGAGCAATAGCATATTTAATAAAAGTATAATAACGCCTCAGTCTCAGTGAGCGCTTTTTACGACACTCAAAGTGCCCGGCTTCTACTACATTAGGACATAAAACTACAGTAACTTAGTACACTCACCGCTGTCTTGCTTCCTTTTTTTTTTCTTTCATTTGTCGCTTTCAGAAGGATACCTTCTCTTCATTTTGGATATACGCAATTTAAAAAAAAAAGCCAAATCGCCGCTCACTCTCACTCTGAGTCACGTGGTGGGGGGTGTAGAAGGAGTGAAGGGGCCCCTTCAGGGAACTCAGACACAAGGCTTTCACTGGCACTGTCGCACTTGTTGCTGTGACAGTGCAGTAAAGCTGCGTGTGCTAAATCTGTTGGCCCTCTGGGGGCCCCTGCTGGCTGGGGGCCCTAGGCCATTGCCTGGTTTGCCTAATGGGACGCGACGCCTCTGGGCGTATGGTCTGAGCACTAACAGGCTGACCGCCCACCTCTTCGATCTCTGCAGCAATGCTGACAGCACACCTGTAACGAGTCACATGAAATTTTGGAGGGAAAATGACAAGCAGTACTCAATTTGGACATTTAGGGATGTACGTTTTTTCATAGTGGTGTGCTCACTTTTGTTGCCAGGGGTTTAGATATTAATGGCTATATTTTGAGTTATTTTGAGGGGAAAATCGAGCAAATCGAGCAAACGCTGATAAGATGCGTGCTAACTACACGTACAATAAGAAAATATCACACATTGTGAACTTATGACGGAAACTGCGGCAAATTTTCATCTCATTCTCGTCTCGTCAGACAACAACAGGCATCCATCTCGTTATGTTTTAGTTTCTCAAGACATGGTTTTAGCTTGTCATCTTGACGTCAATGTCATGAAAAAATTGTTCGTTGATGAATAATTTTCGTTATTGTCATCATTGACGAAAACGACACTGATTACCCAGATAGCAGACCGACATTAAATAAACGTTGATCTTCCATCAAAATCATCAGTATGGTTGTAGAGCTGAAACGAATACTCGAGCAACCCGAGTAACTCGAGTTTAAAAACTGATCCGGGTAATTTTATTACAATCGTTTATTTTGACAGCTCAAAGCATCACGTTTTGCTCGGACTACTTTTAATGCGGGACAACGCGCTGATGTCACGTGCGTAGAGGAAGAAGAAAAAAAAAAAAAAGAAAAAAAAAACTTAATGCAACCGACAGCCGCTACAAACGACGCCGACGTTGCTAAATAGTAGCCAGCACGATGCTAGGTTGGTAGGTAGCGTCTGATGAGTCTCATAGAGATCACATGTATGTTGAACTAGATGCGAAATGACAGACTCGGCCGTGTCTAGGCAGCGTTAGTAACCAGCCGCCATCCTAAAGCAGTAGAGCGCTAAGCGCTAATAAAGAGCGCTAAGCGCTAATAAATAAAGATTAACGTTACTGTCACTAACTCAAGCAACGTTAGCCCTGCGGAGGGCTATGTTTCTATTAATTATGACCACTGTCGATGCGTGGCTAGCGTGTCTTACATACAGGCTTTAACATAACATAGCGTTGTGGAGTGATGAGGGTGTAAAATAAAAACTCAATCATGCTAACTATCAATTTTAGCTCAGTAGGCATTGCTGGATAAAACACTAAGTAGCACTGGTCCCTAATGTGCTCCAATACAGCCTGTATCATACATTTATTTTGAACACTGCAAAAACTCAAAAACCTATCAGGACTTACAGTTTAGACTAACCTTAAACTTAACTAGAACTTAAAAATGGCTTGACACAAATAGAAATCCAATTGAAACACGTGGGAAAAAATCCTAACTTTTAAGTGATGTGTGTTATCAAGCGTAACGGCATTTTTAGGTATATACATATATATATATATATATATATATATATATATATATATATATATATATATATATATATATTTTTTTTTTTTTTTTTTTTTTTTTAATAAGATCTAAAGGTTTTTGAGTGAAAGCAGTGAATGTCTTTTTTTTTTTATTCTAGTTACATCTGAGATGCAATTGTTGGCAGTTTTCAACAATATACATCGAAAATAAAGACATTGATTGACTGAAAATGGTTCAAGATTAGATGAAATGTCTTGTTTTCTCATGTATATTTATAATTGCTCTTCACCTAAAAATATATTTTGTTTTATCCGATTACTCAATTAATCGATAGATTTTTCAGTCGATTACTCGATTACTAAAATATTCGATAGCTGCAGCTCTAGTTGACATCGAAATTTTCAACGTCAAGTGAAGCTGAAACAACGTTATCCTATGGCAGACATGTCCAAAGTCCGGCCCGGGGGCCAAATGTGGCCCGTGGTCAAATTCCATCCGGCCCCCAGCCTCTGTCATTAAATCAATAACGTCTAGCCCGCACACAGACTTAATAAATTGGTCAGCAGTACTGCTACCAGCATACGACGTAGTTTACACACTAAATGCTGCTCCTCATTTACCCACTAAAAGGCAGCAGCACTCTAAGCAACATCAACATACCCCGCGTGAATCTACCCTCCCAATTTTCTAAAATGGCGACAATTAACAAAAAAATAAAGTTGACTGCGATGGCCGACGCTTCAAGGATAGATGGAAATTGGACTATTTCTTCACTAAAATACGCAACAACTGTGCCTCATTTGCAAAGAGGCCATCGCTGTTTTTAAAGAGTTCAATGTGAGGCGATATTACCAAACATGACACACTGACATGTACGACAAGATTACAGGGAAGATACGTAGTGACAAATTGAAGCAACTTGAAGATAGTTTAATTTTACAGCAGCAGTATTTCACAAGAGCCCGAGAGTCAAAAGAAAACGCCGCAAAGGCTAATTGCGAGATTGTTGAAATTATTCATTAAAAAAAAAATAATAATCTGGCCCCTTTGCAAAAAGTTTGGACACCCCTGTTCTATGGTATGTCAGGCGATAGTTGAGTTAACATTGTTTTATAGTTGATAAACTAATGTTGACAAATAGTAGATTCATGATTGACCGGGAAATATGATTGAAAAGTCATTGAATTATGGATGAGAGGGCGTTTTGCACGAAAACATAACTTTGATTCAGCGTTGTTCCAATATTATTAATAATCGAAAAGACGTTTAGGTTTTATCAGGATTTCAAAGTTGAAACAACATTTATTGAGGGTGCAAAAGTGACGTTGATTCAACGATATAAGATCGACAGCGGAATGTTGAGCCAACATCTTTTCAACGTCCGTCTGCTATTTGGGTATTTCTCTGCGGCCCGGTCCGGTAGCAAATGTGCCTCGGACAGGTCCCCGGCCCAGTGGTTGCGGATCTCTGCATTAGAAGACTATCCAAAAGGAAAAGTTTGCTGGCTCAAGCAAGTAAAGACAATCAAGTTTTCATGCCCCCCAAAACTAGGAAAACTGAAATATGAATAGAAATTTTAACATTATGTCCTCAAATTTCATAGACATGAATACAAAGAAAAAGTGCATTGCCATTTTTATGCTTGTGCAAGCCTCACTGTTTTTGGAATTTGTCAGAGGATTTAAACTTAAGTATGTGTGAAAATTGGGAGCAGTCGTGACCTGTGACCTATTGTCTACATGCTGTATCCAACTGCCCTATGAATGCTGTGATGTCACCCTAACTACAGAACGGGCAGTGCTGGAAGAAGAAAAGGCTGAAAAAAGAACTGCCTAGAAGAATAATTATATGAGAGAAGGAGTGAATCAGGAAATAGCTTTTGGTTTGGGGAAGCCAAAAGTTCAGAGGAGCACTGCCAGGTGCTAACTCATAACAGAATTTAAAGAAGGTGAAAATTCAAATAAAGCCAAAACGTGTTCTTTCGTCACCTAAAACAGCTGAAATTTTAGCCATTTGTCAGCAAGGAGAGCAAAGACTTCCCCCCTGGTGATTCTTTCTTTTAACTTTCCTCCAATTAACTAATTTCCATCCACTCCTTAGCTTTCTATTCTTTTTCATTCCATGTGCGCAGTTAGTTGGCAAGTGCTAGCCTCTTTCCCGGTCCCTAACACATTTTAATGGGTATCTTCCCAATCACTTTTTTATAGCAGGAAATTTCAGCACACCACATTGCGTGAGCAGAGCTGAAGGAGTGCTCCATTCTTAGCTCGGCGCAGCTGAGTGCCAGGCTCTGTGTGTGTGTGCTAGAAAAGGGGGAGGTGAACTGGAGTGGCATTGGTGTCAGTTTGTGTTCCAAAGCTCCAGCCCACAGAAACCCCTTCTTTCGTCTTTTGTTCACAAATGTAATGTCAGGGTGGAAACGCCCAAGCAGTGCGCCATAGCTTCAGGAATCTTACCCCATCACCTTCATCCCACTTTTCACTCCATTGGCAAGAGTTTCAACTCCGCATCTCTCCTTTTTGTCAGTCTTTCTTCCTTCAAGCAGCCAAATGGTCTTTTGTTTTAACACTTTCAGGGACAGTGGTCACTACGGAGGACAGCTAGTCAAAAGTTGACACTCAAAAGACCTTCAACCCTTTATTGAGCAAATGACTAATTTCGCTAATCAAAACAATTAATATGAACAATTATTATTCTATATATTTTTTTAACAAATTAATCTTTATGAATCAATTTATGATGTAATACATTGCATAGACTTCATAATACAGTGGGGCAAATACGTATTTAGTCAACCACTAATTTTGCAAGCTCTCCCTCTTGAAAATATTAAGGTCATGACCAACATGAGTAAACCTCAATCAACCATGAGAGACATCACATTGTTTGATTTTTAAAGAATTTATTTGCAAATCATGGTGGAAAATAAGTATTTGTTCAATACCAAAAGTTCATCTCAATACATTGTTATGTACGCTTTGTTGGCAATAACGGAGGCCAAACGTTTTCTGTAACTCTTCACAAGCTTTTCACACACTGTAGATGGTATTTTGGCCCATTCCTCCATGCAGATCTCCTCTAGAGCAGTGATGTTTTGGGGCTGTCATTGGGCAACACGGACTTTCAACTCCCTCCACAGATTTTCTATGGGGTTGAGATCTGGAGGTTAGGCCACTCCAGGACCTTTAAATGCTTCTTACGAAGCCACTCTTTTGTTGCCCTGGCTGTGTGTTTGGGATCATTGTCATGCTGAAAGACCCAGCCACGTCTCATCTTCAATGCCCTTGCTGATGGAAGGAGATTTTCACTCAAAATCTTTCGATACATGGCCCCATTCATTCTTTCCTTTACACAGATTAGTCGTCCTGGTCCCCTTGAAGAAAAACAGCCCCAAAGCATGATGTTTCCACCCCCATGCTTCACTGTGGGTATGGTGTTCTTCGGATGCAATTCAGTATTCTTTCTCCTCCAAACACGAGAGCCTGCGTTTCTACCAAAATGCTCTATTTTGGTTTCATCTGACCATAACACATTCTCCCAGTCCTCTTCTGGATCATCCAAATGCTCTCTAGCAAACCGCAGACGGACCTGGACGTGTACTGGCTTCAGCAGGGGGACACGTCTGGCAGGGCAGGATTTGAGTCCCTGGCGGCGCATTGTGTTACTGATAGTAGCCTTTGTTACTGTGGTCCCAGCTCTCTGTAGGTCATTCACTAGGTCCTCCCATGTGGTTCTGGGATTTTTGCTCACCGTTCTTGTTATTATTTTGACGCCAAGGGGTGAGATCTTGGATTGAGCCCCAGATCGAGGGAAATTATCAGTGGTCTTGTATGTCTTCCATTTTCTAATAATTGCTCCCACAGTTGATTTCTTTACACCAAGCGTTTTACTTATTGCAGATTCAGTCTTCCCAGCCTGGTGCAGGTCTACAATTTTGTCTCTGGTGTCCTTCGACAGCTCTTTGGTCTTAGAGGAGTTTGGAGTGTGACTGACTGAGGTGGACAGATGTCTGTTATACCGATAATGAGTTAAAACAGGTGCCATTAATACAGGTAACGAGTGGAGCCTCGTTAGACCTCGTTAAAAGAAGTTAAACCTCTTTGACAGTCAGAAATCTTGCTTGTTTGTAGGTGACCAAATACTTATTTTCCACTCTAATTTGGAAATAAACCGGTCCTTGGCCTCAAATCATCGGCAGATCAACAACTCACCTACGTGACTTTCAGCTAACAAAGAATCTTGTTATCCATGGGTGTCCAAACCTGTCCTCAAGGGCTGCTGTGGGTCCTGGTTTTTGTTCCTACCAATCGAGCACAGACAGTTTAACCAATGAAGTTTGTGCTAAAACAAGCAGCACCTGACTGCAATCAACTGATTACACTTGTGAGACACCAGATTGGTGAAAATATGTCATCTTGTTTTGTAGGAATGAAATCCAGCACCCACTGTGGCCCAATGTGGAATAGTTTGGACACCACTGTAATGTAATCCTTATACTGAGCTCATTTTTGTTTTTTTCCTCTAGATTGTGTACTACTTGCCTGCCCGTTGTATATGTTGTTTACAGTCTAAAAATGGGTCATCTTAAATGTGGAGTTGCTTGTTTCAATTAAAATACTTTGTGAAAAAACAATGTTGTTTTGTTATGGTGCAGTAATATGTTAGCATTAATAGATGGATTGAAAAAGTTGTAATTGTTGCTTTTAATACACAAATTTAATACGCAATATGAACACATTACAGTTTGATACACTGAACAAAATGGACCTGAAATTTAATACTGAAACGGTTTTGATACAAATCTGGCCCAGAGTGGGTAACATATGTGCAATATCCGGGCCATATATTAATGCAGTGTCTGCTACTTTGGACCAGTTCTGGCCCAAAATTGCTGATCCGGCAAGTGACTCTCTCCTGAGTTTGGGCCATTGTCGAAAAAGACACTGGGCCGATCAGTTTTACGAAATTGGGCTGAAATTTGCAGTACATCTGGCACATGTCTGCTCCAGTTATATTTTGCTATCTGGGTATGAGGTTCTCCCAGTCAAAATTAATTGGATGTCTAGCGTCGTCAATGGCAGCCAGTCAGGTAATGTAGTGTCTGCTACTTTGAACCAGTTCTGGCCCAAAATTGCTGATCCGGCAATGACTCTCCTAAATTTTGGGCCATTGTTGAAAAAGACACTGGGCCGATCAGTTTTACGATATTGGGCTGAAATTTGCAGTACATCTGGCACATGTCTGCTCCAGTTATATTTTGCTATCTGGGTATGAGGTTCTCCCAGTCAGGGCCGGCCCAGCCTATACGCAGACTATACAGCTGCTTACGGCCCCTGACCACTAGGGGCCCCCACTCTGGCAATTGTTTAATTTATATTCTATTTTGTTGACTACAGTTTGCTTTATTTGACTTTTGTGAGTTTTGATTCTTGATTACAAGCTTAAAAAAATAAAAGTTCTTTCTTAACTTCTTTCTTTCCTCTTTTAGAAAAAGGTTTGGCGCTATCTACTGTAAGTACTGACAATCATTTGGGGTGGGAAGTTTGAAGTATGCAGTGCACCAAAATCTGATTAATATTAGGGCTGTCAAAATTATCGCGTTAACGGCCGTTAATTAATTTTTTTTAATTAATCACGTTAAAATATTTGACGCAATTAACGCAGATGCCCCGCTCAGAGAGATTTAAATGACAGTACACAGTGAAACGCTCACTTGTTGTGTTTTATGGAGTTTTGCCGCCCTCTGCTGGCGCATGGGTGCGACTGATTTTATAGGCTTCAGCACCCATCAGCATTGTGTAAGTAATTATTGACATCAACAATGGCGGGCTACTAGTTTATTTTTTGATTGAAAATTTTACAAATTTTATGAAAACGAAAACATTAAGAGGGGTTTTAATATAAAATTTCTATAACTTGTACTAACATTTGTCTTTTGAGAACTACAAGTCTTTCTATCCATGGATCGCTTTAACAGAATGTTAATCATGTTAATGCCATCTTGTTGATTTATTGTTGTAATAAACAAATAGTCCTTATGTACCGTATGTTGAATGTATATATCCATCTTGTGTCTTATCTTTCCATTCCAACAATAATTTACAGAAAAGTATATGATGGTTTGAATTGCGATTAATTGCGATTAATTACGATTAATTAATTTTTAAGCTGTAATTAACTTTTTATAATTGTAATTAAAAATTTTAATCATTTGACACCCCTAATATTTATACAAAATATGGACGTATGGGTTGGATTGCATGTATGGATTTCACAGTACACTGTGACGAAATGGTGGGCCAAAAATATGAGCCCCTTTGCATTATTTTGCTTAGGGCCCCCAAATGGCCTGGGCCGGCTCTGCTCCCAGACAAAATTAATTGGATGTCTAGCGTCGTTAATGGATAGCCAGTCAGGTAAATAAGTGGCCTGTAAAGGTTATACAAAAACAAAATCATAATTTTTGCATAAGAGGGTTGAAACGTCTAGTTTTTTTTTTTTTTTTATGAGCTGTGGTCTAATTGCAATAATATTTGCTGTTCCCCACTGCCTCTTTCCCACTATTCTCTCTTAACAACGGCCATTATTTTTAGCCACTGTGCAGAGTTCTGTCATTTCCTGTTGTAGAGCTCGCAGTCGTGCTGACCACAAGTCAAGACTCGAACACTCTGTGCTTTGCTTCCCTCATCACTCTCAAGCACAGCACGTTCTCAAAATGTCCTCGGTGAGAGGACCACCATCGAGAGATTTGGCTTCGGGTCCGTTTAGAACAAGCAACGTTTGAAAGAACAGACCATACGTCTCTTTCTACAAATATACATTTACAAGGGAGCAGACTGTCTGGATGCATTCAAGCAGTGTGGTGGAGAGCATGGCAGCAGCTGCAGGTGGGAGCTCATGTGGCAGACAATTGAAATGAGTAAATAGTGGATTGTGGTAAATCACAAGGCCCAAGTTGGACCAATCGGGGCCTTTTGTCACATATTTTTCCAGATTCAGTTCCTGTTGGTATGACAACCCTATGACCAAATGCTTTTTCCATACAATACGCTTATTTTTGTCGGTGACAGACGTCCATGCTTTTTGTACTGGCACTTTCCCAGGGTCCCAGCTGTAATGGATTGGACGTCTCCTGGTGACAAACTCGTTAGAATTCACGGCAGAAGAAAAAGAACCACATGTTTGGACGTCTATTGTCGTCATTGGTACTCAAACAGTCACAATGAACCATTCAATCATGGAATGGCCAATTTACTGGATAAAATAGTTATGAACAGTGTTGTGCATGAACACGTTCATTGAACGACCGTTCATGAACAGTTTCGTATTTTGAGCAACAGTGAACTGAACGTGTCATAATTTTGTCTCATGAACATTACCGTGAACGCGCTCGTTCTAGCGGGTGTGAGCAGCGTTTATAACATTGTTCATTATCAAGTACTGGTGTTGTGCAGCAAAAAACATACGCGACTACTGTGGTATATGTGATATGCAGGGGTGAAAGTGAGCCAGAACGGTCAGGAACCCAGTTCGGGTATAAGATTCAGGGCCAGAACGCAGTTCCGTTATAAGATTCAGGGCCGGAATGCTGTTCCGGTACACGGTGCTTTGATTACGAAAATATGATGGCAACTGTCAAAACACTATGTAAAAAAATAAATAAATAAAAAAAATGCTAAGCTGCCGCACATGCATTTCATTTCCAAAAAGAAAACAATCTACCAACATCAAATTTATACACAAGTGTGAACAACGAGCATAATAAAGTACTTGTGTAGCGTAATCCGTTTCCACCAATATACTGTATATTCTTTAGGGCTGCAGCTATCGAATATCTTAGTAGTCAATTAATCGATCGACTAGTTAGTTCAAATAATCGAATAACCGGATAAGGAACATGAAAAATTAAATACCTGAGCTGAGCCTCTAACGGTATAAACATTTTTTTTTTTAAATGAGGATCTATGTACAACAAAAGAACAATTGGCTAACTTACATAGAAAAAGTCAGCTAGCTTAAATAATATAAAATGCTTAAGTTTTTTTTTTTTTTTGCAATGCTCTTAACAAATGGTTCAGACACATATTCCCACAAAAAACGACTAAATATACTTATAAACCAAATTATGTATGCATTGAAAAACCTTCTCTCAGACAAAACTTAGCTTACGTTGGTCTTAACAGGAAGCAGTTGGATTCAGCCATGTGACAAGAGGAAGACCAGAGGGCAGTGTATCCACCCTAATCAATAAAACTAAATGCAAACACTTTCAAAATAAACCATTACAACGCCACTTTAATTAAACGAATACTCAAAGCGACACAATTTAATTCAAATATTTTTTATCTAATCGAATACTCGAGTTAATCGATTAATCGAAGCAGCACTAATATTATTTATTTTTATTCCACGGATGGCAGGGAGGTTTCCCCAGCTGCTGCAGTTATCCGTGTCTGGCGATGATGAGTCACGTCAATGTGCGAATGCACACAGCAAAGCAAAACACCTGGACTCATTTATCCGTTCAATTGGCTGACATAATGACATGTGATCAGCAGAGATGGTTAGCTCTGATTGGTTCAAGTGTGCATGTTTTTTGGAACAGCAAAAAAAAAAAAAAGGTTGTTTAATTGATGCGACAAAAAAGGGCAATGCAACATAAAATGGATCAAATCTTTAAGAGCAAGGCAAGAGTTAAGGAGGCTTATTTATCGTATTTAGTTTTATTTGTTCCGATGGTGAGGATCAGAACATCTTAGCTGTCAATGTGCTCTTTGGACTTTATTTGTTCATTTATGTTAGGCTACTTATTCATTTCCTTATGATTTGAAAAAAAGTCTATGTTTGCGCGATCTTCAAAATATATTCCATTTCACTCAGCATAATACAAGTCATTTTGTACTTCTTTTTCCGAATGTGTTACTTATGTCTTTATTATAAAAAAAGTAAATGTTTACCTTAACTTTAATTTAAATATAAATCTTCTGTTCTTAAGTAGTGACAATTGAGATTTGGCATTTAGTATGTGAGGAAATGAGGGAAAATAAAAATAAGGGGTTGGAGGTTGGGGTTATTGCTGTTTTTATTTTGCAAATCATTGAAAAAATACAATTTAGAATGAAAAACAGTTTTTGTATGTGTTATAGAAATAACTGTGCGAAAACAGTTTTCTTTGCATTTCAGTAGTTTAAGAGGTTTGACCCCCCCCCCCCCCCCCAAAAAAAAAAAAAAAAAAATTGAAAGAAAAAAAATACAATTTCTGGCTCCGTGGCGACCTTCACGTCGGGGAGTTCCGGCAAGAAATTCTGGCCACTTTCACCCCTGGTGATATGTATATTTCAACTCTTTTTATATGCATCGTAACTTTCCCACACATCTCACTAGATATCATATAACAGAACAGTGATTTCCCCATAAACATACTTCTGCAACTTGAATACGGCATGAATAAATCCTTAACAGCACAGGAGAGACGTGTGCGCCCATGACCAAACGTAAGCACATGAATTCTTTATCTAATGAAAGCTTTTGGTGTTTACCCTGAAATTGTTGCATTTGCGGCCGTTTGTAATGTTACGCGCATATACAGAACAGCAAAGTTGCAATTTTTGATGGGGTACAAAATCTGACAGAACACTAGCCCACTACCAACATTCAAGTGAGTTTTAGGAACAGGTCAGTACCGACGCAGATTTGAAATTGAATATGAAGATGAATCGGACATAGTTTGTGTTTAAGTGGATAGAATAATTCAATTCAATTCAATAATCTTTATTTATCCCTTTGGGAGAGTTCCCTCAGAGGGATAAATAAAGCTGTCTGTGGTTCTAATATCAACTCTGTCAATAATAGCTTGCAGCAATTATTGGGGAGAGGTTAAAAAAAAAAAGAAAATTACAATGCTCAAGTAGGTCGAAATCCAGCGTAGGGCTACTGCACCTTAAAACATATTTTGTTTTGTCGTTTAGATAAATGTTGCTGTGATTTGGTCTAAATAAAAGTTGATTTGATTTGATTCGACGTAAAACACATCCATGATTGAACAGTATGGAATGCAGGTGACAATGTTTTTTTTAGGTAACCTATTGTGGTTCCTCGGTTTTATTATTATTATTATTATTATAGTTATTCTTTGTTCCGCAGCCCCTTTGAGCTAAATTTGACCCCCTTATAATGCTTCAAAATGCACCAAAATCGTCAGGCAGGTCAAGACAGGTGCAATCTTTGATACCGTGGAAAGACAAATTCCAAAAACACGATGTGCGCCCCCTAGCAGTCCTTCTTTGTCCCGCCGACGCTTTGAGCCCTACTTTGACTCCCTCAGAATGCTTCAAAACTCACCAAACTCAACAACCAGGTGAACACTGGTGAAAACTTTGATAAATTAAAAAAAAAAAAATATCAAAATATGTGTAAATGTGTGTAGCGCCCTCTAGGAACAAACCCAACATTTCATTTTATTTTTTTATTTTATTTTATTTTATTTTATTTTTTTAAGGTGAAAGAGGAGATAACAACGCAAAGGTTAAAATTGAGAAGACATCAGCACTATATGAATGGGATACCATAACCAGACTACGATTACTACTACATCCAGTTTTCTTTGGGTGGGCAGAGCGTGTCTGCGGGTGGGCACTGCCCATCCCTGCCCTCCCCTGGTAACGCCCCTGGCTGCCACCCTCCTAGTGGAAAGGAATGGCGTACCGCAAGCAACACGTCACTTCCGCTCATTAATATTCATGACATTAGCTACTGTTGCTAAGTAAGGACAAGCCACCGTTTGTCCCTAATAGTAAATGAATGGAAATCGTGTACGAAGGAGATGTTTACAGAGCTAAACCTAACAATTCTCTCTGAAAATGATGTGCCTGGTGCCAAATTCACTGGCAAAGATGTGGAAGAACATAAAAATGTTCAGTTAAAGAGATGGCTTGAGTGTCGAAGGCTGAAAAAGACGAAAAAAACGAGCTGACCTAAGCATAGCTTTAGCTTTTTTATCGACGTGACTGACAATGACATTCTCCTGTTTCAACAACCTATCCTTTACCATCAGCCCTGTCTTTCTTATATATCCTCTGGTTGTCCTACGTCTCTTACCGTTCTTACGGGTAATTTAGTTAGATTTGTGTAGCGATCGCAAATGCTACTCAGTGACAGCCAACGAACACTTTTCATTTTTTCCTTGACAACAAATCTTAATTCTATAATTTATTTACACTTCCCCCTTACTAAATTTGATCTTTTATATATATATATATATATATATATATATATATATATATATATATATATATATATATATATATATATATATATATATATAGCAGAAACGGTAACAGTGCCAGTCAGATACCATAGTAATTCTTTTCAGGTCATTCATTGTCAGACAGAAGCAGTATGGCACAACGTTACGTTACAAAAATAAGTTAAAAATATAAAAATGGCTTACCTCTTTGTCCTCTGAAAGACCATGCCAACCCAACAAAATGTTTACTGCATATGAAATGTGAATGGATTCACCGAGCTGGTGTTAAAGTCCGCGCAAGTTGATTCGGTCTTCACATTTTTTCCTCCCGAGTTTTTAGTTTCCAGAAACGTTAGAAGAAAACATCCTTCATGTGTCATAATGTCTAGAGTCATTACTACAAGTTCCAAAAAAGCAATGTGTGATCGGCATGTTCGGTTTTGAAAGATTACCGGCGAAAAGTGGCACAAATTACATTGTTTCTATGCGAGGGCAGGTCTATAATGTCCCACATCGGCTTTACTTCCGCTTTAAGATGTGACGTCACGGTCTAAAAATAGCATGCGTGCGGTACGCCATTGGACGGGCCGTCAATAGCAGTCAATGTTTTAAATAAGTTCCCTGTAAAAGGCTAAGAAACACATTGTTTGGGCCAGTGGCGGTCCTGGCTACCACCCCATCAGCACAACCACCGACAGCCCAACTACCGACCCCTCCCCCCCCGACATCAAACACAAGAATGTGTTACGTTTTTTACGTTATTTTATTAAAATAGTATATCCCCCGCCCAGAGGCGTAGCAAGGGTCCCCGGGGGCCCTAGGCAACAGGCAACATGGGGCCATTTGAGCATGTGCAAGTATGGGGGACAGTTGGACTTGTAGCAATAGCATATTTAATAAAAGTCTAATAAAGCCTCGCTCTCATAGAGCGCTTTTTTGGACACTCAAAGTGCCCCCCCCCCCCCCCCCCCCCCCCGAATTGCATTATTCATTCACTTCACACTATCCTTAATTATTTACACACATTTGCCTTAATAAACAAAATGTACTTCAGATTATTTTTATTATTGTGCTTAGTACACATACCTTTACACATACCGTATTCTACTGACTAGCTGGTAAGTTATATTGCTTTTACTTAATAAGGATAACATTCTGGCACAGAAGTGAATCATGTAACGTCTTATCAGTCTGGCTGATCAGTGTGTATGGTGATTCTAAACACTGATTTAATGTTCTAGGTAACATCTTTATGTATGAAGAAACGCTAGCATGCTGCAATGCTGTTAGCAAATGCTAACAAGCTAGTTACAACAAGTTAAGGCAGTTAATTGGTTTACTACTACTAGTCTGCAGTGCTTCGACTACATTAGGACATAAAACTACAGTAACATAGTACACTCACCGCTGTCTTGCTTCCTTTTCTCCTCTTCTGCTTTTTTTTTCTTTCTTTTTTTATTTCCAAACGGATAACTTTTCATTTTGCTAATTAAAAAAGGGTCCGATCGCCGCCCACTCACTCTGAGTCACGTGACACACATACATATTTGTGCAGTAAAATGAACACGAAGGTGGGGGCAGGGGGTTCGAGTGTGCGCTGCGTGCGGTCATCTTGGCCATAAAAGTGGCGAAAACTAAGCACTTTACACTCATATGGATGTACAACATCATTTTAAGATGCTAAACTAACACCTTCCCTCTTAAAGCAAATGTGCAATGCGAATATAAAGTAAAGAACGCTCTCCTTGACGCAGCGAGAACGAGTGGGATCAACCAGCTGACGTAACAGGACAAACACGAAACGGTCGCGCTGATGACGGCTCTAACTTATCATAAGAACTTTATGGCATGAAGAGGAAATACTTACATTCGTTCATGGACGCACAGATGAATCCTAACAGGTGGGGTGGCCATCCTCTGCTCAAAATGCGCACCTTACGCTTACGCCTATTCTCGTTCTCAGAATATGCAGCGCTTTTGACGTAGGACAATAACAGGACTGGTTGCTATGGGAACGTATGCAGCGGCATACCGCATACCCAAGTAACCTTGCTAAAAGGAGTATTAAAATTGCAAATAAAATCGTTTAGGATTATTTTAGATGCATACAGTGCCTTGCAAAAGTATTCGGCCCCCTTGAATCTTGCAACCTTTTGCCACATTTCAGGCTTCAAACATAAAGATATGAAATTTAATTTTTTTGTCAAGAATCAACAACAAGTGGGACACAATCGTGAAGTGGAACAACATTTATTGGATAATTTAAACTTTTTTAACAAATAAAAAACTGAAAAGTGGGGCGTGCAATCTTATTCGGCCCCTTTACTTTCAGTGCAGCAAACTCACTCCAGAAGTTCAGTGAGGATCTCTGAATGATCCAATGTTGTCCTAAATGACCGATGATGATAAATAGAATCCACCTGTGTGTAATCAAGTCTCCGTATAAATGCACCTTCTCTGTGATAGTCTCAGGGTTCTGTTTAAAGTGCAGAGAGCATTATGAAAACCAAGGAACACACCAGGCAGGTCCGAGATACTGTTGTGGAGAAGTTTAAAGCCGGATTTGGATACAAAAAGATTTCCCAAGCTTTAAACATCTCAAGGAGCACTGTGCAAGCCATCATATTGAAATGGAAGGAGCATCAGACACTGCAAATCTACCAAGACCCGGCCATCCTTCCAAACTTTCTTCTCAAACAAGGAGAAAACTGATCAGAGATGCAGCCAAGAGGCCCATGATCGCTCTGGATGAACTGCAGAGATCTACAGCTGAGGTGGGAGAGTCTGTCCATAGGACAACAATCAGTCGTACACTGCACAAATCTGGCCTTTATGGAAGAGTGGCAAGAAGAAAGCCATTTCTCAAAGATATCCATAAAAAGTCTCGTTTAAAGTTTGCCACAAGCCACCTGGGAGACACACCAAACATGTGGAAGAAGGTGCTCTGGTCAGATGAAACCAAAATTGAACTTTTTGGCCACAATGCAAAACGATATGTTTGGCGTAAAAGCAACACAGCTCATCACCCTGAACACACCATCCCCACTGTCAAACATGGTGGTGGCAGCATCATGGTTTGGGCCTGCTTTTCTTCAGCAGGGACAGGGAAGATGGTTAAAATTGACGGGAAGATGGATGCAGCCAAATACAGGAACATTCTGGAAGAAAACCTGTTGGTATCTGCACAAGACCTGAGACTGGGACGGAGATTTATCTTCCAACAGGACAATGATCCAAAACATAAAGCCAAATCTACAATGGAATGGTTCAAAAATAAACGTATCCAGGTGTTAGAATGGCCAAGTCAAAGTCCAGACCTGAATCCAATCGAGAATCTGTGGAAAGAGCTGAAGACTGCTGTTCACAAACACTCTCCATCCAACCTCACTGAGCTCGAGCTGTTTTGCAAGGAAGAATGGGCAAGAATGTCAGTCTCTCGATGTGCAAAACTGATAGAAACATAGCCCAAGCGACTTGCAGCTGTAATTGGAGCAAAAGGTGGCGCTACAAAGTATTAACGCAAGGGGGCCGAATAATATTGCACGCCCCACTTTTCAGTTTTTTATTTGTTAAAAAAGTTTAAAATATCCAATAAATTTTGTTCCACTTCACGATTGTGTCCCACTTGTTGTTGATTCTTGACAAAAAATTAAAATTTTATATCTTTATGTTTGAAGCCTGAAATGTGGCGAAAGGTTGCAAGGTTCAAGGAACCGAATACTTTTGCAAGGCACTGTATATGTTATATTTTTCTTATAGAGTACTGAACGAGGAATATGATAGACACATTAATGGACTTTCTTGGAAAAAATTACCATTTCTTTAAGTAGTCACATGAATAATGAGGTGGCCTATGAAAAGCTGTACAGGGTACGGGTCCTGCCCGGGTCCCGCCCCCCTCCTTACCGCCTCCCTCCTTGCTTTTCCTCTGCGAGTGATTGAGACTCATCCTGCTCACTCACTCTGCAGTTGCGAGCAGCTGATCCCCCTCCCGTCTCCCCCTGCCCTTTCCTCTGACATACATGACTCTCAGCAGCAGTTGACATGATAGTAAAGGGCGCCCTAGCGCCCATTCTACTAACTTGACATGGAAATGAGCGGTATTAGTCTAGAAAACTAGCGTTTTTTTTTGTTTTTTTTTCCCTCGAGGGCACTTGTGCACCCCCAAATAGATTGCGCCCTGGGCGGTCGCCCACATTGCCCATAGCAAAAACCGCCTGTGGTTTGGGCGCTCATATACGGATGATCCAATTCATTCATATACCTCATTCCATCAAGTGTCAACCCAACCTATCAACCGAAAATCTCCTTTGCATTCCAAAATATAACATCTGTTCCTTAAACTTGCCTTGCTCCAAGCTTGTAGAAAAAAATGCGATCAGATGATGCAGATACCCTTGAGTGAATGAAAATACCTTGTGCTCAGTGATGATGACGAGCAGGACAAGTCACCGGGAAAAAGCGACAGACCAACGTGACATCAGAGATGCTTCAACCCCCCAGCTTTTACAAAGGGGAGGTTGGAGATGAATGAAATAGCTTTGGGTTTCTTTGTGGTAATCTTTGGCTGAATCACACTGCTGAGAAACAAAACCACAGTTTCTCTTGGACCTCTTTAATTGTACCGCTGCCAGTATTCACCAGGACTGGAAGAGTAAAAGAACACAGATTTTCCGGTGCCGTTTCTTGTTAAGGTCTTTTTCAAGTAAGCATTATTAAAATGCGACATGCTTTGGTTTAGGACTCCCAGGGAAAGTAAAGGTTATTAGAATAGCTGAGTCACCAAAGCTACACCAGTAGCTCAATTTGCATAGCTTTGTGGTTAGTTATTTTGTACTTCATCCATTTAAAAAAAAAAAAAAGTTCTCTAAATGATTCATAAATAAACACTCATCTCAGAAACTTCCACAATTTTTTTTTTTTTTTTGTGCTTTCCTAAGTCGTGTTTGAGTACGCTTTAGTAACCAAACGCATCATAAACATTGAGAAAACGGCGACAAAAAAGGCTGCAAAGTCGCATGTTTTTGAGCAGCTTTCAAAATAGATATCAGCTGTTAAATTAAATATCAACGTCAGTAGGGTGTTGGCACCAAATTTCCATAAATGATGGAAATTAGGGTCAGAAGTCTTATTAAAGATGGTTGAAAGGCAAACCTGTTTTGGGCCTTTTCTCATATTCTCAAAAGTGGGATTACTTTACCACTACTAAACCTAAATAACTTAACTTACTAAACCTTGGAAATCTCATCAGAAGCACTGTAAGGACACTTGATGTCTTTACCTAATTTTGGGGTTGTTGCTCTAAATCAGTGACCCAGTCAAAGTCAAGTCACGAGAAATTATCACTCCTCTAGGCATGTACCAGTATGAGATTTTGATGGTGTGATAACTTTAAGCCAGAATATCACGGTCTCATAGTATCGCTGTATTGCCATTACAGCTAAAAAATTTATTACTTTGAGATATTTGGGTTAAAAAAAAAAAAAAAAAACACCTTTTTTTTTTCCACTGAACAGGATTTTTATTTTTCAAAACATTAGTAAATTGGAACTTAAATATAATGTTAAAAAAAAATTACGAATATTCGAAATAAATATAAAATAAAGGCAGTCCCTTAGGTGAGCCTAAACCCAAAACCGCAGCTCAACATTATTACCATCAGAAAAAAAATAATTGAATTATTTTCCATAGAAAGCATGCGTGTTAGACTCATATTATGTTAACATTATACACACAGTCTCTTTCTCAACACAGACAGTTGCCAGAGAGTAAAAAAAAAACCAAAAAAAAAAAACACATATTTTACCACCGATAGACACACTAAACATGCTGGAGTTAACTCTCGTAGCTGGTGTAAAACGTTCATGACAGTTTTTACTAACCTTTAAATATGCATAAATGTGAAATCGTGAGGTATTAACTCCTCGGCAGCCATTCTCCGCAAACATATTTTACATGTCGGTTGGCCCTCCTCTTCTTCATATTTCTGTAGCCGGAGTATTCCCATAGCAGCGAAAGTCCAGGAGTTTCACCTCCTCCAGTCATCGTGAAGCACAGCTGACTCACTGACACTGAGCAACAACCGGTGAGGGTAGGGTTGAGCCTTGCAGCAGCAAGCGATGGATTTCTCCCTGCATTTATGGGATATAAAAAATAGCTAATACCGTAGGGACGATATGACGAAAAATTTTTGCGGTTTTAAAGCCTTGATGTTTTCATACCACAGTATACCCTGAAACCGGTAATCGGCACATGGCTACACTCCACCACAGTGTTGTAACAGATTACTTGAAAAAGTAATTGAATTACTGAATACGCCTAGGAAAAGTAATCTACTTTACTGATTACTTTATTATCAAAGTATCCAAGTTATTTTCGAAGTAATTTATCAGTTACTTTTTACCAATTTTTCTCCCTTTCCTCCCGCAACATAAGAATGACACTTGCAAAATCTCATCAGAAAATGAAGTACATGCGATAATTGAATTTAAAGGGGAAGAACAGATTTTTTCTCATAAGCCTTAGTCTTCGAGTTAGCGGGAGTTTAACTCATTTGCTCCCGAAAACGTATAAATACGTTCTATTTTTAATTGTTTCAGTGTCCGAAAAATGTATTTATACGTCTTTTATGTTTTGTTTTGTTTTTTTACAAGAGGCATCTCTAGGTTCTGTTGCACCGAAACTGCAATGCACAATGCTCAAAACTCATTTTAAAGCAATAAAACTGGCCACTGGAGGGCAGTAGCACATTTTGTAAGAACTCATCTCGGGCCAAGAAAGGAAGTGAGGAAAAATAGTCAGGAAACGGAAGTTGGAGGGATCTTGTCAAGATGCGTGAGAATTGTAGAAAAATGTGGAGAACGATCGGAGAAAAAAAGGCAAACAACACTGGAGGAGTGTTTTGAAAAGAAAATGAAACCATCGTCATAGAAGGATTAAAAAAAATCTATCTTGATGAGACAGACGGTGACGGCCACAACAGCGTCAGGTTCTACACGTGTTCTGCCGAGCTCACGTTGCGTTACTCCTGAGCCCGAGGTTGAAACCAACGGTGAAGATGGTGAAAAAAGTGACACCGATCTTGATCTGGACTCATCAGATTACTGGGAGCGACCTCATTCAACCGGGAGCAGCCGAGAGCCTTCCCCGTTGTTATGTGCACAAATAGTTCAACAGTTCAATAGTTTAGTTATGTGTATATAAATTGTTACTTTGCGATCAAACGCTCTATTTGTCTTGTTGTTTATGTTATTTTGTAGAACGAAAACATTCAGGTGTTTGGGGTGTCACAAAAGCGATAAATAGCTATGTTAAAGTCAAAGTTATGTTTGAAATGTATGCTGTTACAAAAAGCTCAGGTTCTCTGTTTTTTCATCAGAAATTGGAAAATTGCTCAAACTAAGCTATTTTCTAATGCTGATTTCTAAAGAATGGAAAAAGATATGAACTTTATTTTCTGCTGAAAGAAGAGAGTCTAATCTTTCTTTTGGTGGGTTCCTTGTTTATATAGCAATAGAACAGAATTTTCTGTGGAACTTGCAAAATCAGCCAAAATCCAGTAAAACGGCTGGGAGTGAATGAGATAATGCTCACATGTCAAGTCTGCAACTCTAGAGAGGGAGCGAAGAGGAAGGAATTTGTCAGAGCTCCATAAACACATGCATGAATTCGGATCTCGGTGCCAGCGCTCTGAGTGAGGAGAACTTTCCGGGGGCTCGCTGAGAAATGGGAAGGCAGAGGGTGAGCGTAAGCAGGGCTGCTGGGCAGACTGAGGGTTTATGCAAAGGCCAGCCAAGCGGCAATGATACACTGTGCCGAAGGAGAATGACACAAGGGTGTGTGAGAGTGAGATGGAAAGTGGCTGGACAGGGCACAGTTTGAAATCTCACTTAGATATTTTCAAAATGGGTTGCAACAAATAGACAAGCCAGGTCAACTGAGAAGCGTCAAATCTAAGCATAGTAATTGGCCAACATTAAAAAAAAAAAAAAAAAAAAATGGACGCAGGAGCTAGAGGCTGAACATAACTCGCTAAATTCCAAGCATGACAGACCAAAAAAAAAGGCTTTGAGGGGCTTTAGATTGTAAGACAATCCATTAAAAATCCAAACCAAAGTTTACAGAGCCCAAACTGTTTGACAAGCTGATGCTGGAAAGGTGAATGGCCCCTTAAAAAAATCTTGGCTCAATTAAAAGCGCTTTTCACACTAGACCAAGAGGACAAAGGTCCGGTTGGAGAGCTACCTCACAGCAACACTTGCAAATGAGTTGTTGAAAAAGTTCAGCATTCACACTGCGCCAACCGAACTTTCCAAGTAGCATCACATGGACAAAAAGCGCCTGGGAGAGTAGGGAACATGGAGTGTCACAGTATACAGTCCCTAACAAAAGTCTTATCGATTATCCATTTTGTATAAATAATTGCTAATAACCTGACTTTTAATTATTCATTCGGTTTCAGATATGGCTCATATGAAAGCTAAGACCCTCCCAAATGATGTTGACTGTACAAAAATATATTTGTTTCACTGAAAAAAAAAGACTTATTATTTAATGAAGACATAAAGGTCAAATTTTGGCAAGACAAAAGTTTTGTCACCTACAGAAAGTAGTCTGAAAATTGAACAATAAATGTACTTCAAATACAAACATATGTTACATAACATAAGCGAATTAAGTAGTGGTGCTGTAAGATCCAAATTTAATTTTTTGTATGACTTCCATGGGCTTCAGCAAGGATTCATACAATTTATTGATGAAGTCATCAGGAACATCAAAGAAAGCAGTCTTGCATGCCTCCCAGAGTTCATCAACATTCTTGGGTTTCGTCTTACATGCTTCCTCTTTCATCCTACCCCAGACATGCTCAATAATGTTCATGTCTGGTGACTGGGCTGGCCAGTCCTGGAGGATATTGATCTTCTTTGCTTTGAGGAACTTTGAAGTAGTGATTGAAGTATGCGATGGAGCACCTTCCTGCTGCAGAATTTGTCTTTTTTTATGGTTAGGAATGTAAGAGGCAGCTAAGATTTGTTGATATTTCAGACTATTTATCTCTGAGAGTGCAGACAATTAAAAAACGGTGTGGTATTTGCCAAGGCCCACAGCCTGTCAAAAGGATGGACGCTGGAAAAGTGGCAAAAGGTGGATTTTTCAGATGAATCTTCCATTGAATTACACCACAGTTGCCACGAATATTGCAGGAGACCTACTGGAGCCCGCATGGATCCGAGATTCACTCAGAAAACAGTGAAGTTTGGTGGTTACATCATTACCAAAATCGTGGTCTGGGGTTACATCCAGTATGGGGGTGTGCGAGAGATCTGCAGAGGGGAAGGCAACATAAATAGTCTGAAATATCAACAAATCTTAGCTGCCTCTTACATTCCTAAGCATAAAAAGGGACAAATTCTGCAGCAGGATGGTGCTACATCGCATACTTCAATCTCTACCTCAAAGTTCCTCAAGGCAAAGAAGATCAAGATCCTCCAGGACTGGCCAGCCCAGTCACCAGACATGAACATCATTGAGCATGTCTGGGGTAGGATGAAATAGGAAGCATGGGAGACGAAACCCAAGAATGTTGATGAACTCCAGGAGGCATGCAAGTCTGCTTTCTTCGATGTTCCTGATGACTTCATCAATAAATTGCATGAATCCTTGCCGAACCGAATGGATGCAGTCCTTCAAGCCCATGGAAATCATACAAAATGTTAAATTTGGATCTTACAGCACCACTACTTAATTCGCTTATGTTATGTAACATATTTTTGTATTTGAAGTACATTTTTTGTTCAATTTTCACACTTTCTGTAGGTGACAAAACTTTTGTCTTGCCAAAATTTGACCTTTATGTCTTCATTAAATGATAAATCTTTTTTCAGTGAAACAAATATATTTTTGTACATTCAACATCATTTGGGAGGGTCTTAGCTTTCATATGAGCCATTTCTGAAACCAATTGAATAATTAAAAGTCAGGTTATTAGCAATTGTTTCTACAAAATGGATAAGCGACAAGACTTTTTTCAGGGACTATATCGCAAAACCACAAAAAATCGCAGTCATTTTTTTACAAAATTGCTCAGCCCGAGTATTTAACTCATTGTGATTGACATATACCCCCGTCATTGGCAGCCAGTGTGTTAAATGAGTGCCACTAAGGGTAAAACATTTTCTTAAAAATTCAATAATTCGAGCATGAAAGGGTATGTTTATGTATCGTTTTGACTTTCCAGAGTCTTTAATAATGGGCTGCAGTGTACTGTGCTTAAAATTTGGTTAATGATGGACATTTTGGCAAGCTTATTTTAACATTTATTTGAACTAGAATGGCTAATGTAAACCAAGGAGGAATGGACTGAGTTCAATCATAGATACTCACTATAAGGCAAATTCTGCCATGAAATGTGAGCGATACGCAGTTGGCGAGCAGGCCCCTGCGCATTTATAAAAAGGTCAATCAGAGGTCAAACACATGATTGCGCACCACATACTTGGGGGCTCTCCAACGCGAGGATGAGCAACGGCATCATTTTACTGCTTCTTCCGCCTTGTCTTCTTTTCAAAAGAGGGCTGTTTTTTACAGATAAGACGTAAGGAGCCGTGTGGTGTGAATGTGTGCTCTGATCAGGCTTTATAGCTGTGTGCATGCGCATAGCCAAAAGTGTATACTCGAGAAGTCAAAAAATGTATTGGCTTAAATCATTTGGAATTTAGATATATTTTAACACCTAAAATGTTTAAATATCAAAGAAAACATCAATTTAAGCGGAGTATTACTTTATAGAATAGCAATAGTAATATTTTATGGTGGCATATACTGTGTTTTTTCCAATGATGATTCTACTTTACTACTTATGCCCACAATCACCATCCAAACATTCAAAATGACTTTCAAATCAATACAGAACAAGTTCAAAATGTGCTACGAATGCAAGTCTCCCGCTACTGGCTAATTCGGAACCTATAGGCAATTATTAATAATAATAGGCAATATAGGCAATTATTAATAATAATAATAATTCCGCAATTAATGTAATTAATTAGCCCCGAGCAGGGGCGCTGCCAGGGATTTTGGGCCCCATGAAAAGATATCACTTTGCGCCCCACCACCAGTGCCGGGGGGACACACACACATTTAGAGTATCAACTACGCAATTTCCTGCATTCTGGTGAATCTTTACACACTAATTTGTGCATTTCCGGCATTAATTTAAGATGAAAATATATTTATGTAAACATACAGCGTATAGAGCAATAATGAATAGACTGATATCATCTATCAGAAATGTACTGAAGGCCATCTTTTACAATATAAATATATTTTTATTAGAAATATTCTCAAAGCAAATACCATAATGAATTACTTAGAACAAATGTTTTGTTTGAACTTCACTGTACTACAGTATACATTACAGTACACAGTATACAACTGTTTTAGAATGAAGATATTGTTAAGGATTTGCCTGCTGTACTGATTAAATGTAAGCTAAAAGTGGAGCAAACACTAGCTAGCAAACAATTACAGTATTTCATTATGGAGTAGGTTTAGCCTCATCTGGAAACTCGCGATCTCCACTATAGACCCTACTCACCAACGTCACAGAATGACGTGTCGCTGTATCCGGCCGCCATATTGTCCGTCATTGTTTATCCGTATTCTCAATGGTTTCAATTTGTCGTGCAATTTATAGTGCAATTCATGGAAGCCCCGGTGCTTTCAGACGCTGTAAACTCATTGGATGCGTTGCATAAAAGGCGTTATGTGGAAAAGCTTCAGCCTATCCATTCGCCAGATCCATATTTGATGCCTAAATCGATATTTTTCGACCCGCTGTCTTCGACCTCTCTGCCTGACATCTGCTCCCTTGATATCTACAACTATCTTGTCCACAAAAAATCAGCCTATTCTCACGAAAGTTTGAAAAGCACTCTAAGCAACATTACCCCGTGTGACCCTTTACTTCCAATTTTCTAA
Organism: Corythoichthys intestinalis; assembly: GCF_030265065.1. Lineage (NCBI taxonomy): Eukaryota > Metazoa > Chordata > Actinopteri > Syngnathiformes > Syngnathidae > Corythoichthys > Corythoichthys intestinalis. Next base: position 43,381,912 of record NC_080404.1, on the reverse strand, counting down.
AATGGCGACAATGAATAAAAAAAAAAGTTGACTGCGATGGCCGACGATTCAAGGATAGGTGGATATTGGACTATTTCTTCAGTAAAACACGCAACAACTGTGTCTGCCTCATTTGCAAAGAGACAGTCGCTATTTTCAAAGAGTTCGATGTGACGCGATAATGATATTACCGAACAAGACTCGCTGACATGTACGACAACATTACAGGGAAGATACGCAGCGAGAAATTATAGCAACTTGAAGCTAGTTTAATTTCACAGCATGCAAATGTGACACACAGAAGGGCTTGCTAAAATTTGTTTAAATATATTGTTCTATGTAAATCAGCCAAGGTAGCCCCCGCATTTTTACCACACCAAATCTGGCCCCCTTTGCAAAAGGTTTGGACACACCTGTTTAACTGATGATCCGTAGACGAGGCCAGCTTCTTTCACTTGGTACCAGCTAAATATTATTCAAAATGTAATGATGGTGGAAGAAATAAGCATTTTGAATTTGAAACTGTATGTTGTCGGCGATTAGCCTCACAATGATCTTAATTGTGGTTGTCAGCCCAAAACCCTCTAAATATATATTAAATGCATCTTGCCAGATATAAAATGACTACTACATAATCTGTGGTAATCGTTTGGAGCCCAGTTTTCTCATCGAATTGCAGCAGTCCATCTCGCTCTCCCCTCCGGGTCTCTGGGAATATGGTAAAACTTCAAGTCTCTCCGTCTATCTTCTCTGTTATTGCAACCAACCGCCACACACGCCTTCACCATTTTGATTATTAATGTTAACGAGCAGAAAAACACGCCATAATAGGAGGAATTTACCTAGCGGTAATGCGTCAACACGACGAGTTGACGGACAATATGGCGCGGAGGCGTGGTTGTGACGTCATGTGAGTAGGGTCTATAGGCTACAGCTCCGAAGCGAGGTCCCTTGTTAACAAACTAAATTCAATTGATGACAAACTAAATTCAATAAATTCTTGACAAACTAGATTCAAGCAGATTTTAAAAAAGAAAATTTCCACAACATACTTTCAACATCTGTAGGATACCAAAAAATGCCGTCATTATTTGGAATTCATGTTTTTGAATAGGTGCATGTCGCTCATTGAGGCCGGGAAAATCCTGTATTTATTTCGGAGTGAGATGGGACCTCGCTTCGGAGGTAAGATAACAGGTTAATTTTCACTGACACAAAACATCAACCTTCCTTTGTGAAGTACTTTGTCACATCCTGTTGGCCTTTTCTCCCCATCACCTGTTTTGCTTTCTTTTCTTTCCTCATTTGAAAACCCGATTTTTGTTCTGAAAATATTTCTGCACTACCGCGCTCTGCGCGCTTCAAGTCATTGAGTGGTGTAAAGCCTGAGTTATACTCCCGCGTTGCGGTGACGGCGTAGCGACTACGGCGTCATTCGACATTCGATAGTTCTGCGGTGAGGGAACGCGTTGCTCTGTATTTCACCGCCAAGCCACTAGAGGGATGTGGCGTTATGTTTGTACGGTTTTGGGGCATGCTTGTTTACTTCCGCTAGTCGGAGAAAAATAAACAATGCAATATGGAACTCTTGAAAGTAAATATTCTGCTCATCAACACTGAATAAATATTGAACATACAAATGTTGAGGGGCAGGCGACGCAGAAGACAGTTTCGAGGCGGTCTCGCCGACTTTTGATGCCGCACAGAGAGTCGGGTGGAGGGAGCTAGCTGTGGCGGCTAGCTTCAAACTGGCGTCGAGCACTGCGTTCAAGGTCTGCAAAGCCCTCCAGCCCGATTTGTTTGCCGTGTCCTACAACCAGCCAGTGGGAAGCCATAGCAGATTTCTGGCGTCCAGGGAACTTCCCAAACTGCGTTGGGAGGCTTGATTTTAAGGTTATCATAAAAAGCACCAAGGCACTCTCAATCAGTGATGATGTATCGTGTGTGTGAACTGTCTGTTATTGAAAATTAAAGATCAAAACAACTTTTTTGACACCAAATCTGTGCTTTATTCTTTATATACTTGAAGTGTGACACGTAACTAAGTCACAGACTCACAGCAAACATATGTACACAGTAAATGATGAAGTGCACCAACCAAAAATACGACATAAAGTGATAAAAAGTTGGCAGTTTTTGGCCGACTGGGTCACCGCTTCGTGTGGCCACTCAATTCCGACCACCCACGTCTCAGTGGTTCTTCCATTTATTTATTTTTTCGATCGCTGACCTTGCCATTTGGCAATCACAATAATAATTTCTTGACGAGACTTGCTCTTCGATGATACTCCCGTCGGCTTGGTCCATTTTTGCGTGTAGAAAACAATGTTTGATTCTATTGTACAATGGCAGTGTTTTTGCGGTAAACCGGAAACAACAGTCTGAGCGGACCAATCACAGTCCGTTTTCGCTACGTCATACGCGTCTACGCGACGCGAAGGTTACAAAAATCGAGAGGTGCGCGTCAGGCTACGGCGTCGGGTCGTAACTCGATTCTTCCTTGACGGCGTAGGTCTGACGCGGAAGTATAACTCAGGCTTAAGTGCGCACTGTTGCTCCCGGTCTGATCAAAGGAAGGGCGGACCAAACCATTTAACGAAAATACGGGGGTTTGGGGTGGGTGACAATACATATGCTCTCTGGGTGTTTACTTTTTGCCAAAAACAAAACAAGAAAATGTAACCCTTCGTTTTATTCCTATCAAAATTATAATGATTAATATTTAAATTTCCAAACGATTACCTAATGTTCTAATTTTCTTTGTGGGCCCCCCATCAGGGCATGGGCCCTTAGAATCAGTACCACTTTTCACCCCTATACGGCGCCCCAGGCCCCGAGGGAAAAAAAATCCACCTCCAGAGATCAATGAGTATACGTTTGCACCCGGAGAAGGAAAACAAAAACTAAATACTGTATTATCCGCACTGTAAGATGCACCTAAAATCGTTCAATTTTTTCAAAAGCTTACAGTGCGCCTTACAATCTGATGCGCCTTATATATGGATCAATAGTGTTTAATCATGGCATGACATTCCCTTTACTGCAGCTGCACCTAGTGGATGCATAACGCAACCACAACCACTACCACTACTGCTACTGTGCCTTATAACTGTTTTTCAACTTTTTCTGAGTCACGGCACGTTTTTACATTGGAAAAAAATCTCACGGCACTCCACAAACCAAAAATGTTCCAAAATTACATTCTGTACAGTATATTTAATTAAAAATAATTTGTCAATATTTATACTTACTCAGTGTGAAACTTGAGCCTGTTTAGATGAAGACAAAGCTGATATCCTGACAGCTCTCAGTCACTCTGTTTATTTTTTTAAAATCTTTTCATAGCAGTTAGGCTTGAAAAGCACAGAATTATCAGACGAGGGACATTAGCAATGTCTTTAACCGCATCAGGGCCGAGCATACAATGGCTTTGACGGCAGGTATTACTAAGGTCTCTGCCATAGTGTGGGACGTTTTGGATTTAGCAACAAGTTCAGCAACAAGGTCACTGGCTATGAGGGCTTTCTCATTTACCTTTGTAGTATTTATCAAAAAAGTTGCCTGTTTCTCTGTGTTTTAACGAAGGCGAACAAAATAGTCCATCAACTTGTTTTGAAGGGACGGGTGTTTCGTTTGGAAATTACGTTTAGCATAGCTGCTCATGTTGCGTTGAAGAACTGCTCGGATTTCTAGCCATTTGCCACCTTGTGTCCTCGATAATGTGTTGGAATAAAACACAGGGGGAGGATTAACGGTCGTCACATATGGATAAAATGGAAAAGAGACTTTCGTGTATATTGACTCTTGATGACGCCAATCAAATGATGTACAGTAGATGTGCTGGGGTCTACATTATCGCAGACAGCAAGAGGGCTGATGGCTAGAAATCCGAACAGTTCTTGAACGCAACAACAGCAGCAGGAATTGGCTCAGTCAAAAGTACTTTGAAGTATTTTTTTATAAGTATTAAAAGTAAAAAAAGTAAAAGTAAGTAAAAGTATTTTGAAGCTTTATATGTCTAAATTTCACTTAACAAATATTTATTTTCCTTCAATGCTTTATGTATAGAAGTACATAGAAAGCATTAAAACAACAATCAAAACAAATGTTTATTCGCCCCTTGGAGTCAAAATGGATTGGACGCCTAGAGGCGTCATTGGTAGCCAATGAATTACCGTAATTTTCGCACCATGAGGCACACCTGACTATAAGCAGACACCCGCCAAATTTTGAACGAAAACTGCATTTGTTCACATAAGCCGCCCTGGACTATAAACCGCAGCTAATCTCACTGTATTATGAGATATTAACACCAAAGATATTAACCGGGAACACTTTATTTGACAGCGGCATCATACGACTGTCATAAAACCAAATGAACCACCATGAAACTTTGAACTAATTGGCTGCAAAGCTTCATTGCTTCAAAAAGCGTCATTTGGCCATCACAGCTCCATAGGGGGAGACAGTCAACCTCTGCTGCCACTTGCTGTCAACACTGTTGTTGTCCAGCATGCCTCCTAGCATGCATTGCAGTGCTACAGATGTCCTGTGCTAATTATGACTTCAGTTACTGTTCCAGTTGTTTCATTAATTGCTATTTATGGTTTATGGTAACACTTTATTTGACAGTCGTGCCATAAGACCGTCACTACACAATCATAATTATGACATGAAACTGTCATGAGCATTATTAAATGCTTATAACACATGTCATTTAGTGTTATCCGGCAAATTATCTCACTTTTGAATGGATGTAAAAGATCCTAGCTAGACATAAATGGAGTTAGTGATATAATTTGCTGGCTGACACTTAATGACATCTGTCATATGCATTCAGTCATACCCATGATATTGTCATGTCATATTATAATGATGACGGTGTTATAATAAAGTTTTACCCATTAACCCAAGTAAATCAACAAATAAGCCGCACTGGACTATAAGCCACAACTGTTCTCACTGAATTATTGGATATTTATACTAAAAGATATGAACCGGTAACACTTTATTTGACAGCGGCATCCTACGACTGTCATAAAACCAAATGAACCACCATGAAGCTTTGAACCAATTGGCTGCAAAGCTTCATTGCATCAAGACGTTTTATTTGGCCATCACAGCTCCCTTGGGGGAGACAGTCAACTTCTGCTGCCACCTGCTGTCAACACTGTTGTTGTCCAACATGCCTCCTAGCATGCATTGCAGCGCTACTAATCTTAATATCAAAATTAATGTTCTGTGCTAATTATGTCTTCAGTTACTGTTCCAGTTGTTCCATTAATTACTAGTTATGGTATTTGGTAACACTTTATTTGACAGTGGTGCCATAAGACTGTCATTAGACAATCATAATTATGACATGACACTGACATGAGCATTAATAAATGCTTATAACAGATGTCATTTAGTGTTATCTGGCAAGTTATCTCACTTTTGAATGGATGTAAAAGATCCAAGCTAAACATAAATGGAGTTAGTGGCATAATTTGCCTGATGATACTTAACCCTTAAACACTTGCAACATGAAGCAATTATCTAAGAATCCCAAAATTTGAAAAATAAGGTCCTAATGAAACCTTTTTTCAAATTTGTAAAATGAAAAGTCAAAATGAATATGTGTAATAAGTAGAGATGTCTGATCACGTCATTTTCAAAGTATCGGAATCGGCAAAAAAATATCGGACATGCCTTTTTATATATTTTTTAATTAAATCGTTTTCTAATTGTATTTAACGTTACAGACATAATGTGTTACACTCTTCCAGAGTATTTAGTTTAAGCTTAAGGTAGGATTATCAAATTTATCGCGTTAACGGCGAGAATCAATATTTTTTACATTTATCACGTTGCAATATTTAACGCATGCTCTGCACAACCCACTCACGCATTGTCGCGTTCAATCTTTAATGGCGCCATTTTACCCATACAGTATATAGGGCTAAAAGGCAGCCTAAAATGACTAGAGTGAGTTTTGGCATCCTTTAGAGCCTTTAGTTATATAGCTAAAGCCTTACAATCCCTCTCCCAACGATTACAATAATTGTGGGAAGCAATGTGGGGAAGAAAGTTAGTAGTTGATCTTTTTCTTAACACCCTATGTTACTTCCCAACGCAGAGAAAATATATCAATTGGTACCACGACGCACAGTCATGGTTGCACTTCCTATCATGCATTTGGGCAGAAGTTAAATGGCTACAGTATCATTTACTGAAAGCTCAACAAATACACTAGATGGCAATATTTAGTCACAATATACAAAGTCACATTTATCCTTTAAGAATTACAAGTCTTTCTATCCGTGGATCCTCTCACAGAAAGAATGTTAATGTAAATGCCATCTTGAGGATTTATTGTCATAATAAACAAATACAGTATTTATGTACTTATGTACTGTATGTTGAATGTATATATTCGTCCAAGTTTTATTCATTTTTTTCTTAATGCATTGCCAAAATGTATATAATCGGGAAAAATTATCGGGAATGATTGGAATTTAATCGGGGGCAAAAAAAAAGCGATCGGATCGGGAAATATCGGGATCGGCAGATACTCAAACTAAAATGATCGGGATCGGATCGGGAGTAAAAAAAACATGATCGGAACAACCCTAGTAATAAGCGCTCTAATATCTATAACCCTTGCTAAATCCTGTTTTTTTTTCCCTCATGGAACCTGCAGATGCATTTCTAGACTTGCATCCATGTTTTTTTTTGAGAAATGTCAAAATCCTGAACTAGTCCCAAAATCATGAAATTTTAAGTGTATCGAATGTGATACATTTGGCAATAAAGGGTTAATGACATCCGTCATAAGCATTCAGTAATACCCATGATTGTATCATGTCATAATTATGACGGTCTTATGACACCACTGTCAAATAAAGTGTCACCTATCAACCCAAATAAATCAACAAATAACCCACACTGGACTACAAGCCGCAGGATTAAAAATGAAGGACAAAAGTAGCGGTTTATAGTACGAAAATTATGGGTAAATGTAAATTCAGGCATCAAGGAGTTTATTAATTTGAATGTGTGACATTTCTTGAATCGAACAGATAAACACTTTTAGTCTTTGGGTTAAATCAGTACTTCTCAAATAGTGGGGCGGGCCCCCCCAGGGGGGCGCGGAGTGATGCTGGGGGTGGCGCATGTGACCTTGGGGAACATACTTTTTTGCCGAACTAGAATAAAGTGTAATTGCACATCTGCTGAGTGGGTGGCAGTGGCGCTCTCATTTTCAGCATGTGCGCAGTATTTTTTAACCAAACGAGCACACAGCAAAGAGCACTAGAGATATGAAAAGCTAAGACAAAGAAATATGACAAAGCGTATGTAGCATTTGACTTTTGACTTTTAGTAAAGTGGGAGACGAGGAAAAACCAGTCTGTTTACTTTGTCTAAAAATGTTCGCAGCGGGCAGCAGGAATTTTTTTTCAGCGAAAAGGTGCCGAATATTGCCAACAATCATCCCGCTTTGTCAGCGTTACATCAGTAAACCAGCGATCACTGTCAGCATCACATAAGGGGGCATACCAAGTTGCTCAATGCAAAATAACCCAAAACCACAGCAAAGGAGCTGATACTGCCTGCAGCAAAAATAAAAACTGTCTCTCTGTCCAATGACACTGTCATTTTTGTTGTATTAATTTTTGTTTTTTCGGTCTAATGGTTTGGCCATTGTCCTCTTGAGTTAATGTTGCTAATCAATTTGACTTTAGGATTATTTTTCATTTATTTTATTTTTTTTCAGTATCAAACGGTCAAAAAAAATTATCTTGCGTCTATTTTTACAGTATGGATGTGTTCTTTTTTAACACTTTATTTTTTCTTCTTCTTTAATATTAAAAAGGACACAATGTTATGCAGAGGTGCACTTATATTATAATAGAATTTTGTAGACAAATGATACTAAGGTATATTTACAGTGGCGGCAGAGAGTTGGGGGGGGGCGCGGAATGTTTACGTCTTCCTGTGGGGGGGCGTAACAGAAAATAATTGAGAAGCACTGGGTTAAATGTTAGGTTATAACTTTGACTTGGGCAAATAACCATTTTATGACAGAAACTATAATCTGTCTTTTCTTTCACTGTTCTCCCATGTTGAATAACAAAACAGAACAAAAACAAAAAACAGTATTGGCACTGCTGAGGACAACTCCACACATGGTTCCTCATGACACAGAGACAAAGACTTCCTTTGTTAATTGCATTTGGCAGGGAAAGAAGACATCTGACATCTTTTCTTGAAAAAATGTGGCTGTTGAAAATGCTCAGTATTTTTGAGAATGATTGCAAAAATTTAGGGTCTAATATAACAACAAAACACCAAATGTAGGTTTACACTCTGATCAAAAAGCATGAACATGCTAGGTAACAAACTGTTTTTTCTTTGGAATAGCAGCCCTCCCCTCCTAAAAAAGACAGTTTATCTAAATTGCAGTGTCACGGTTCTCACTCTTGACATGGGTTAGGGTTTTGAAGCTGTTGCCAAAAATGATTGCTCTTTGCAGGCCAATGTGCCAAATAGAGATAGAGCGCTCTTTACTGTAGGGGGGGCGTTAGGAGGCAGACAAGTCTGTTGAGATGAAATGTTGCTGTTTAAAAACCCAATTTGAACATGTTATTACTGCGTATTTATAAGGATTTTGCCTAAATGGTGAAGTTTGTCCGCCTCGTTGTTCTCTTTTGACCTTACTGAAAAGTTTCCCGCACCCTCCTGGGTGTGCATCAATTATTCATAATCCTTGGGTAGCTAACTTGAAACTGATAACCCACATGCTATTTATACTTTCAACCGTGGCGTTCCTGGCTGCTTGGCAGTGGCTGTACAGCTGCTTCATGGCAGAGTAGGGGAGTCTTTGGATGGTTGGAGTGGAGGCATGCAGGGACATTTTTTTTTCCTTTGGGGTTGGAGGGTGGAGGTTTTAAATCAGTCTGCTCCCTTGGATAGGGAACATGAAACATTGGAGTGACTAGACAGACATCCAATCTCTTTTAAATGGGAGAGCTGGCATTGAATGATCATGTTTCAGTGCCATTGATGGCGATGCTTGGCTTTGTATAGTCTTTTTTAGCTAGTCATTATATTAAATGAATAGATAGTATAAAACACAATGCGAAAAATGGTTGCTCAAAGAATCTAAATATGACACATATCTAAACATAAAAAACGACAGCTTGCGAGCGCAGCCATTGCGTGACAAACGTGTCGTCAGTCATGTCAATAAATGCTGGTACACTCAAAACAGGTAAAATGTAGCCCAAAAAATACATTCTTTACAGTGTCTGTACCTGTGCAATATGTTTATTTCTTCCTCCTTTCTCTGTCTGAGACTCAAGACGAAGCCTGCTTCACTTCCTTGGTCCACTGAAGCGTGTATTGACTATTTGGGGTATATGATTGCATCTATTGATGGCACACAGCACAGTGGGTAGCCAATGTATGACAAGGAGCCAGGACCAGAGTTGTTAATCTTTCTATAAAAAAGTAATTAATTACAGTTACAGATTACTTCTCCCAAAAAGTAATTCCGTTAGTAACTCAGTTACCTGAATGTAAGAGTAATTAGTTACTTGGCAAAGTAACTGGTGATAATTTTCATGTTTTTTTTTTTCTCAAAAAAAAAAAAAAAAAAAAAAAAAGGGTCACACAATGTGAAGTTTAACAGGTTTTGGGGACAATTGGCCATAGCCCAATTCTTTACCCTGAACTTAACTAGACACAGGGGTATTGCGGATATTACGATAACTAGATAGTAACCTTTGCTATGTGTGGAAGTCATTTAATGTTGTGAATTAACCGTTAAAGTTGTTAAAATTGCTCCCGTTATTACATTAGTTCCCTTTAAAGATAGATTCAAGTCAAGATTTTGCCGATTTAGGAGGATTTTTGATAAAAAGTTACTTAGGTTCGCTAGGAAGGTTCTCTACAGCAGAGCCTACCTGAAAAGTCTACTGCTTTAAGACGGCGGCTGTTTACTAACGCATCTAGTTCTTTATCATACATGTTGCTAATGCCGCCGTCTATGTCATTTGCATCTAGTTCTGTATATATGTGATATCTACCGACGCATCATGTGGGCGTAGTTTGTAGCCTATCGGCTACAGTCTGGTATTATTGGAGCCACCTAGCATAGTAGCATCGCGTTTGCAACGGCGTCACACTCCTTTGCCTCCTCCCCACTCCTGCTCTGCTCTCTCTTCTCCGTGAGTCCGTCTTTTTCCAGACTTTTCTCGCGTCAGTCAACCAACATTGTAACGCATAGTAACGCACGCCTTTCCCGCCTCAGTAATGGTAACGGCGTTGCCAAGATGAGAAAAGTCATTAATTAGATTACTCACTACTGAAGAAAATAATGCCGCTACCATTATATTCTAACGCCGTCATTAACAACACTAGCCAGGACAATCTGTGATACTCGCATTTGATTGGCTAAAATAGTACTGGCATTTATAAATGTCTGACAGAGGCTATATTGTGTACTTCTGAGACATTGTGGCTATTATTTACATTTTTCTTCACTATTACACACCGGGAAAATTGTGCCTTTTGATATCATTAAACAAAACTATTCTTACTGGAACGCACTTGCGTAAAACCCTGTCTTGAGCTTTAACCTATATTATGGCTGTAGTCAAAGTGCAGAACTTGCATTGCAGGATATCACATGCTGTATACAGTAATCCCTCGCTTATCGCTATTAATGGGGATCAACCGACCACGTAAAATGAAAAACCGTGAAGTACTGTCAACCAGCCCCCCCCCCGCAATAGGTGTTTAGAAAACCCTATAAATGCACATTATCATTACAAAATAAAAGAATAGTTTGAAAAGTAAATATTACTAATATAAATAATAACACGTGTTGTACATTCATTCCCTCTCACTCATATGATACCTGTCTGTGTGTGTGCAAGTGTACATACATACTGCATAGATGTAGATAAAGTGTACCATATTTTCTGCAATATAAGGTGCACTTAAAAGCCTTTAATTTTCTCAAAAGTAGGGTTGGGAATCTCTGGCATGAAGCCGATTCGATATGTATCTAGGTACACAGGTTACAATTCGATTAAAAAAACGATACATTTTTAAGGCCGAGCGATTCGATTCGATTCAGTTTAAGAACGATACGGTTCGATACAGAGTGAAAACGATACGATAGTAAACATTTGTTGTGTGTGTTCGTACAGTATTTTAAACATATAAAAAAGACCACATTTCTAATAACAAAATTAAACAACAAAATTTCATGCCAATCTTATGTTTAATTTTTTTTTATGAAAAAAAAATAATAATAAGGCTTACTATACGACCGTCATTTTGTTGGATGGGATTGATAATAAAATAAAACTCCAGTGACAGACAACAATAAAATGCAATCATTCAATCAGGGCCGGCCCAGCCTATACGCAGACTATGCAGCTGCTTAGGGCCCCTGACCACTAGGGGGCCCCCAATCTGGCAATTGTTTAATTTATATTCTATTTTGTTTACTACAGTTTGCTTTATTTGACTTTTGTGAGTTTTGATACTTGATTACAAGCTTAAAAAATAAAAGTTCTTCCTTAACTTCTTTCTTTCCTCTTTTAGAAAAAGGTTTGGCGCTATCTACTGTAAGTACTGACAATCATTTAGGGTGAGAAGTTTGAAGTATGCAGTGCAACAAAATCGGATTAATATACAAAATATGGACGTCTGGGTTGGATTGCATGTATGGGTTTCACAGTACACTGTGACGAAATGGCGGGCCAAAAATATGGGCCCCTTTGCATTATTTTGCTTAGGGCCCCCAAATGGCCTAGGCCGGCCCTGCTCCCAAGACGTCACAAGACGTAAGTAATTTAAGAGCAAACTTTCAACGTAAACATCTTACAAACAAAAAATATTAATTATATGCAGCAGCTCTAGAAAAAAAAAAAAAACTGCAATGTAAATAAATAAATAATAAATTATGCTTTATCACTGGTATAATTGGGGGAATAAAAACATGGCATTTTAGACAGACAGGTCATCATTACTTTAACCTTATACACAGCAGAGTCTTTCACTTATGCCTGTACTTCCACATTTTCTATTCCTCATTACTGTCCATATCTTTTTTGAAGGGCAGATTTTTTCTTGAGTAAGATCAACTAATCCACATGTTAATGTTTAAGTAGACTGCGTTTCGTGGAAAAAAAAATCTCTAGAGGGTCGTGCTGCCCTTTCCACCATTGGAGTGTGTTATTTTTCAGGGTTAAAAACTTACGATCTCTGTACCACTCCACACTATCTCTGTCCCATGCGAACTGATCTGGCTGCCTTCCTCACTTCAAAGTCCGACTTTTGTTTTTCCTGGGTGCGTTGAAAATCAATCGCTGCACGTCGCTGGCGTCGGTGCTCAAACTGTCCATTGTTTTAGCATGTTGCTTCGTTGCCACTATTAGTTTCATTTTCGTTTTGGGCTGTGAAGAAAACGCTACGGAGCGTGCGTTGCAGTGGTTTTGTTACCTCTCGCGTTGTAATGACACACCCGTGACGATCGGGTAATGACGGCGACTAGTAGCTCTTCTGCCGAAATGCATGGGAAGTTGAGGCAACCACGACCGTGAGTTGTGCTTGTCCATATTATATCATGCGTGCGGTCTCAATCTAAATGCGCTGTGGGGTGAATGACACAAGCGCAGCATGTGAAGTAAAAGCTAAATTACTATCCCATTAAGCAATACATTAAACTAGGCATTAGAAGCAGATTCTTGTGCTCGCGATAGCCGAATTCTATCTCTACTATCGGTTCATTGAATATTTAATGGCTAAATACTGTCAAATGGTAACTTTACTATCGATACAGCTGTATCTCTCACCTGTAAGACCGGATATCCGGTTGTATCGGTTTATTGTTCTCAAGCTTACTCAAAAGCCGATAGTGCGCCTTATTATCTGATGTGCCTTATATACGGATCAATAAATTAATCATGGTATTACATTCCCTTTAACGCAGCTTGTAGTGGATGCATAATGCAACAACTACTACTACTGCGGCGTATAATGCAGTGCGCCCAATAAGTGAAAATGTTTCCATTCATGGAAGGTGCACCTTATATTCCGATGTGCCTTATAGTGCAGAAAATACAGTACTTAAATGTTTTTAGAACGCTTTCTATAATAATACAGTATTTTTTGAAAATCCACGATTCACTGAAGGCGCAAAAGTTGAGACGCGATGTAACGAGGGATCACTGTATATCTAAAGTGTTCACTGAGTCACTGACTTACAGAACACGACTAAAAAGAGTACACCGTGATTTTCGGACTATAAGGAGCACCTGACTATAGGCCGCCACGCCACAAATTTGACATGAAAATGGGATTTGTTCATAGATAAGCCGCACTGGACTATAAGCCGAAACTGTCCTCACTGTATTATGGGATGTTTACACCAAAAGATGTTAACCAGTAAAACTATGACAGCGGCATCATAAGATTGTCTAAAACCAAATGAACCACCTTGGAGCTTTGAACCAATTGACTGCAAAGCTTCAATGCATTAAGAAGCTTCATTTGGCCATCACTGCTCACTTTGTGCAGACAGCCTCTGCTGCCATCTACTGTCAAAACTGTTGTCGTCCAACATGCCTCCTAGCATGCATTGTATCGCTACAGATGTAAATAACAATCGAAATTCATGTTCTGTGCTAATTATGTCTTCAGTTACTCTTAAGGGTGTAACGGTACATGTATTTGTATTGAACCGTTTCAGTACGTGGTGCTCGGCTCGGAACGGAGGCGTACTGAACGAGTTTCTGACGTAATGTAACCCTTACTTTTCCAGGCTGTGAGTCGATCGGGTTACAGTTTCTTTGTGTAGATTATATTTACTCAGTCTTCTCTACTATAACGAGGACCAACGCGGTAGGACAGTATAACACAGAAACGTCAACGGCGCGACAATGTGGCCGCCGCGAGAACGCAGTGAAACGCGGGCGTTAAAGTCAATCAGCCAGTGCACACCAGTCGCAGTGCGGCCGCGTGTTAGACGCGTCCCAGAAGCGGCTCAACACAACGCACGTGAAAAGAACGGCAGAGTTTATTAATTGACGCGAGACACAACCCTCCTGCGTCAATACTACTACCAGTAGCTAGGATCGGGCAGACCGGAAGTCACTCGTGTAAAAATACGGTGGATCCGGTCATTTTCAAACCAAAATGCAATTGTAACCCACTTTTTGAGTCCATCAGATCTCTTGAGTGGTAGATCAGGGCACAGTTGACTTGTCTCTGTTGATTTACCGCTGTCTTCTCTGCTATAATAACAACCAACAAGACCCCGTGTTCAATACAAAACCCTCCTACCACAACAAAACAAGTAGGAACTAATATTCACATAGGAACTAAAGTTATACAACATAAAATATACAATATAAATGAATACTACATCACATTTGTAAAATATAAACACATAATAAATAATAGCCCATTTAAATAAAATAAATTGAAATGAGCTAAAACACTTGTAATTAAATAATAAGAATAATACACAGATCCTGCTTACACAATTAAATTTATTAATTTCTGTGTGGTGCTTTAACTTCAGAAAATCCACCAATAAAGCTTTTGAAAACTGTTCATAAGGGGAAAAATGATTCATTGAGGCATTTCATTTGTAAAATACATGTTAAAATCTTTGTCATTGGGATTGCTTTTCTCTTTAGCAAGGAAAGGTCAAAGATAAGCAGGCAACTAAGCACAATGTCACTTACAGCTACAAATCAAGTCAGAAACCTTGGTGTAATTATTGACTCAGACCTAAAATTTGATAGCCATCTAAAGTCCGTCACTAAATCCGCTTATTACCACCTAAAAAAATATAACCAGAATTAAGGGTTGTATTGATTTAAATGTGATTTTTATGATCTTCATGTGATGTAAAGCACTTTGAATTGCCTTGTGTTGAATTGTGCTATATAAATAAATTTGCCTTGCCTTGCCTTAGCACAGGACTTTTTTTTCTTGTTGCAAATTGTTGTTGGATTATCTTTAAATACACTTTTTGAGCAGAATTCTAGCTTTGTATAGGCTAATTATCCTATTGTTGAAAGCACAAAGGTGTGTAATAAACAACTAGCACATTTATATTTTGCATTTTGTTTTCTTACTGTACCGAACCGTGACCTCAGAACCAAGGTACGTATCGAACCGAGATTTTTGTGTACCGTTACACCCCTAGTTACTCTACCAGTTGTTTCATTAATTGCTAGCATTTGGTACTTTATTTGACAGTAGCGCCATAAGACTTGTCATTAGACCATCATAATTATGACATGACACTGCCATGAACATTAATGAATGCTTATGACAGATGTCATTTGGGTCATCCGGCAAATGATCTCACTTTTGAAGGGATGTAAAGATCCGAGCTGGACATAAATTGAGTTAGTCACATAATTAATAATGTCATTATAGCCCATGATAGTGTCATCTCATAATTATGACGGTCTTATGGCAGTCTTATGACACGGCCCTCAAATAAAGTTTTACCTATCAAGCCAAATAAATCAACAAATAAGCAGCACTGGACTATAACGTGCAAGACTCAAAATGAGAGAAAAAAGTAGTGGCTTATAGTCCGAAAATTAGGGTACTTACTAGGGTTGTTCCCATCATGTTTTTTTTTCTCCCGATCCGATCCCGATCGTTTTAGTTTGAGTATCTGCCGATCCCGATATTTCCCAATCCGATTGCTTTTTTTTGCTCCCGATTCAATTCCAATCATTCCCGATAATTTTTCCCGATCATATACATTCTGGCAATGCATTAAGAAAAAAATGAATAAAACTCGGACGAATATATACATTCAACATACAGTACATAAGTACTGTATTTGTTTATTATGACAATAAATCCTCAAAATGGCATTTACATTATTAACATTCTTTCTGTGAGAGGGATCCACGGATAGAAGGACTTGTGACTTTGTATATTGTGACTAAATATTGCCATCTAGTGCATTTGTTGAGCTTTCAGTAAATGATACTGTTGGCATGCCCAAATGCATGATGGGAAGTGGAACCATGACTGTGCGTAGTGCTACCAATTGATATATCTTCTCTGCGTTGGGAAATAACGTAAGGTGTTAAGAAAAGATCAATTGCTACCTTGCTTCCCCACATTGCTTCCCATGATATTTCTAATCAGAGGGAGAGGGAATGTAAGGCTTTAGCCAATTAAAAAAAGGCTCCAAAGGCTGCCAAAATTTACTCTAGTCATTTTACGCTGCCTTTTACCTCTCTTTATAGGTAAAATGTTGCCATTACAGATTGAGTGCGACAATGCATGAGTGGGTCCTGCAGCGCATGCATTAATTGCGTTAAATATTTTAATGTAATACTTTTTTTTTTTTAATGAATTATTGGGATAAACTTGATAACCCTACCTTAAGCTTAAACTAAAGACTCTGGATGAGTGTAACATATTATGTCTGTAACGTTAAATACAATTTGAAAACGATTAAATAAAAAAATATATATATATTAAATATATTATTATATTATATATATATTATTATATATTAAATTATATATTAAAGAAAGGCATGGCCGATATTTTTTTGCCGATTCCGATACTTTGAAAATGACGTGATCGGACACGATCGATCGGGACATCTCTAGTACTTACTACAAAAACAAACAAACTATTCATTGCATCACAGGTTTACACTTAACGGTTTTATTGGAATATTAAGACAATGAAGCAGAAGCCAAGCACCAAGAGTGACAGCTACATGTATAGCATCATACAACTCTTCCAAATGAACAGATTACACTGGAAAACTTTTTTTTTTTCTGTCTCGCACTCATCGACCGGTGACCCAAACACACAGAACAAACAGTGAAACATGAACATGATTATGCCATTTACACACACACAATCCTACCTTACTGAAAGGGGGGGGGGGGGGGGGGGGCAGGTGTGGCTGTGAGATTGAGGCAAATATAACGGCAATGTTTGTCTGACTCCAGATTGGCCAGCCAGTGGTGGCGACTGCAGTCCCACATTTAAAGGGATTGGTCAGAACAAACAAGGCAGTCTGGGGGAATGCACGGCCGTACTGCAGAATGAAAATCATTAGTTGGCGTCATTGTCAAGTCCTGTTGCCTCAGAACCCACATCCACACACAAACTCATGTGCACTTACAGCATTAAAGTGACAGGATTGCAACCATTGTTACATTAGACTGTTGCATATTGGGGGGATGTAAAAATGAAAAACTTATTCAAGTTTGCATATAGCATTTAAAATGAACTTTCTAAAATATATAAATTTGTGGAAACTTTTCTTTTAAATATTCTTTTCTTAAAACAACTTGCCTTACTCTTATCATGACCTGGTGGTATCTTGCCACAAAGACTGCTCCACATAGTGCAGCTTAATAACAAAAGCAAATGATTTCCTTTTGTAAAAAATATCAAATGTAGGCTGCATGCTTTTTAGAAATCAAACAAACATGGTGCTAGCTAAATGTGGTCCATGTTTTGTCTGTGTGCGAGTGTGTATGTCCATGCACCAAAACGTTGCCGTCATGCTTCATTACTTCACTACAGCTCAAATTGACGCTTTGTTTCTCCTAGAGTGTCACTTCGGTTATGCGGTAATATTCTAGCATTAATATCAAATACTTCCCATGGGGAAAAGATTGGGTTCAGAGGGTCCTGAGACACTCTTTGAAATGGACCGGTTTGATTTTGAACAGAGCGGAAGAAGGACAGAGGTGTTGTTCACAGGAGTCATGGCTCCTCACAGTCATCTCTGCATCATTTCCACTGGGATTCCCCACTCAACACTCACTCTGAGTTGGCAGCATGGCAAAACTCCCATTACACACGCTTTTGTTGCCTGAAGCTAAATAAATGAGCTCAGTACTTTCAGGCGTTGCTTTATACGAACACACACATTAGTAGAGTGCAGTCGGTGGCTATTATGCCAATGAGACCATCTAGCTTTGTTGAGTAGACTGGTTCAAAACCAGGCATTGGCTTCAAGGGTAGTTGCTGGGGTTGGACTCCAAGCAACTTAAACAAGGTGGAAATCGTTCATAAGTTTTATTTAAATATGCAATATATAATTATAAAATACTCATTCGCCATTCAGATCGGTTAATTGAAATAGCAACATTTTATTATTTCGTTCATCTTTAGTAGGTACTATATTTCAAATAACAGAAACGTACTCTAGTTCATAGACTTCACTATCAGCTGACGGGAAACAGGCCGCTGGCCCCTTCTGTTGGGGGGGCCCATTTTCAAAACCTAAAATTCAAATATTTTCAAAACCTAAGCGACTAGCGACCTAAAACCAAAACAGGTACCTCCCTAAGGCATATATGAGTCTTCATGAGCAGCGGCATCAAACATTTTTAAGTCGTTCCCCAATAAAATCCTGATTATTTCTTTACATAACAAAACTTAAAATTGCTATAAAATTCTCAGATTTTATACTAAATGCACAAAAAAACATCACCAAATGCTGAGGTAATCACCTATATTTTTTCAGGGTCAATAGCAATATTTAAGATTTGGTTTTTGTCTGAAATAGCAACTTCAATTTTTATTTAGTGCAATTTTGACACAAGTTTTTAACAGCTAACAAATCACTCAATTTTCACATCAAAAACTTGTACTTGGGGAAAGCTTGCGGAGTCAACTTAATTTTATTCGACAAAAACTAATTTTGCATTTTTCTATATTCAATCACAACTTATTTAGGTTGAATTGCAATGTCACTATTGCCTGAGCACGTCTTGCCAGCCACGTAAAAGCCTAAATTTCTTTGTATGGACTCAGAAATGTCATAAATTAGTTGTTTGCCAAAAAATGGGCAGTTGTCTGAAAATTACCTGATTATTTGAATGTAAAGTTATGCTATTGTGTATGGAGACAAAATCAAACGTGGCGGCCATCACAAAACAAAGAGCTTTTTAAGTCGAAAATTCTGAAATAAATGCGTAAATCCCGGAATTTCTATAGATATGAACGCAAAACAGTCTAGATCCTTGGTTAAAAGCAAAAAAAAAAACGAGCAGTTGTCATTAGTTTTACGTAAATATGTCAAGTTACGCAAATTTTTTTTTTTTTTGCATGGTGCTATTTTATATAGAAATCATCTTGAATCCCCGACCAAATCACTCTTGAGACACTCCTGCTTGCTTGTATGCACTAAAACATCCGTCCCGTTTCCACCTAAATTCGTCGTTAGAACACAGCGTATTTGACTTTATCGCAGTGAAAGCCTTCACAACGCTCTGCCCGGCCCGGCCATATCTGTAGGAGCTGTCTCGTCAACTGATAGTGAAGTCTATATCTAGTTTTATTATTCTCATCTTTACCATTTCTCGTAACTGTTTATTCAGTTGTACTAGTTTGCAGCAGCACACGAAACAACCATGGAAATTTGGACTACATCCAGAAATTTCTACCCCATTAATAAAAGTGTGTTTGTTATAATAACGTATAATTTACTCTATAGTCAGTTTAGGACATTTTTGTCTAATGCCCATTTCTAGTTACTTGCCCTATCACACTCCGACAAATCAACATATTTGGACTCATCTATGGCTATTTAAAACAATTTGAAAAGGACATTTAAAGAGCTTCACTGCCCTAATACTTGCCAGTTGCACTGTACAACACAAACACACAATTAAAGTGCTATTAATTTAAGAATAAAAAAAAGACCTTGTAGTCAGAATGAGCAAGGGCACACAGGAAAAAGTAGCCATCTTTTGTTTTCCTGGGATATTGTACACACTGTATGCACTGCGCTGTGGTGAGATGGGACTTAAAATTTACTGGAAATGAACGTCCAAAAGTTAAAAAGCATCTGTAATGACCCTCAATTTCTAAATATGCCTGAGATTGTTGCTGCTCAGTGAAACGGCTAGGCGTTATGCTAATGCTATGCAGTAGCATACAAGATAGCAAAGGTATGAAGGGTAATGCTTGTGATTTCATTTCTATTTATTCCAAATTTGAAAGTCACTTTCCTACTTTTAAATACTGTAAACGTTTGAATTTATACGTTACTGATCACGTCACTGTGTGATGAGACTAGTAGTGGTGAGTTTTTATAAAAGTTAGCTTCAAAAATTGTTACAGGAGAAATTCAAAGATTTTAAAGGGGTCCTCGGGCTTTAATAAGCCACAATTGTTCTCTTTTACTAAAATGTTATTAGATACATATATATTATTGCCATTGATTTAAAAATCTATAATATTTAGTACGTTTTGACCTATGGTGGGCGCCATGTTTTACGCGCGCAATGCACGCTGGGGTTGATGACACGGTTGGCCTGGACTGGGAGAATAGCTGTGCTAGCTAGCAAGTAAAGCTAGTGTGATGACTAACATGATTTTGTCACATTCTGCTGCTGGTCAGATTGTTTTGTTACAGGGATGTGGGATGAGTTCCCAATGTCGTACCTGCATCCAATTCCAGTTTGTCAGCGTCTTTAAACCGATCCTAGGCGGCTTGCCGAAATATTGACTTGATGCCCTTTGACAATTTGTATATCCAGTCATTGTTAGTTGCATCATTGCCTTGTTTTTCGTTTGTCTCCCCATCACCCCGGTTTTCCAAGCAAGTCTTTCTGTTCGTGTTCCCTTTAAGAGTGTAGGTTTGTACAGAAAGGGTCCAGTTTTACACCCCACCAATCATTATCCCAGAAAGTGTCGACTTTGTCTACTCAAGATAAATTTAGATGTGACTGCTCTACCACATAACCAATAATTACCCTACTAGTGAAAACATTTTTACTCTTTCATGGCAAAAGAAAAGTGGAGTGAACAATGTTCAGTTTTCTTTTCACTGATGATAGACAGTCACCAGTATATGGCGGAAAACACAGACAAGACTGAAAAAGCAGTTTCTGCTCTTGCACCCCTCTTTAAAATAAACTGCTGTATTTTAAGCCAAAAGAACTGTTGGGTTTGATAGAACAATATGTCTATATGCTGCCATAGCAGATTCATGGTGCATTAAGCCCCCGAACTATTTTTAATTTGTCCGATTTTACCCTGGAAACCCCCTTTTACAGACGTCGCTCAACCACTTTTGTTTCAACCCAGCCATAAAAAGGTAATTTTATTATTCGAAATGTCTGTCATTTTTAGCTTAGAATCATTGATGTCTAATATTTAATTAAAAAAAATATATATATATTCACTTGCATATTTGAAACTTTTAGACAAATTTCGTCACAATGAAAAATATGGTGTGTGTAAATAAGTCACGGATATCTACCTCATAACTATCGCTCAATTGTATTTTTTTGTTACGGTCACATTTTCCCTAATATTTTAGATGATAAATGATCCAAACAATGAAAAAAAAAAAACATTTAAAAGGGTAAATATATGAAAAAGAATCAACTACTCTTTGATGTCTGCAATTTCAGCATCATGACCCTTGTTACATTGTGTCTTGACACACTGTGATACATGCTACATGGAGTTTTTGGATCGAAAAGAGGTAACTACACGATATTATCTCGTTAAAATCGTGGCGTCTTTAATTATGCTCTCATGCTCTCGCCTCCAGCTAGGGTTTTGCTGTTTAAATTTTTTTTCCCTCCAAAATGCCCTGTTCAAAATTTTTCTTCTCCATGAAAATTGAGATTTTAAGCTTTCCAATGATATATCACACTGCATATCGGACAATTTTGAAATATGGCCAAATTGGGGGTCTCAGAGCGAAACTTCAAGTCACCTGAGTGTTTTCCGCCATATGCTATAGAAGAAATGTGATTGGATCCAAATTATTATAACTTTGCCACCAAAGAGACTAAGGAATTATTTTTTATTTAACTACTTGCCGTTTGAAAGTGAAAAAAGCCAAAGTACAGTACTAGCAGATGAAATTATAACACTGAGAAGAGCATTTAATTACCTAATAATAATTTCCTATAGCTTATGACATTTAGCACCATTAAAGTCTTATGTGCACCGAAAGTAAGAGCTTGGATCTTATGCACCTATTCATTACTTTTGTGATTTGATGGCATCAATGGACAGAGATGAAGCATATTTTGCTCCGATTTTGATCAAAAAGTTAAATTCCAAAGGCACATTGGTTACACTAATATTGTTTAAGTATGGGGCCTCTAGACTCAAAAGAATTACCAGCACCATTGTTATGAAAACCACTACATCTCATGGTACCCACTGTAACCTACTGGTTGATTTGCAACAAAATTGAACTTTGACCATCGCGTGATACTGCACAGAATACTATGGCCCAAATCACGTTTTGTTTTCCAAAGCCTCATCAATGCCGCAAGACTACTGTTATGTTCACTTGGTGACAACAATTAACCATCCAAACTAGGTTAATTTATTGTGTTTTTAAGTAATTTAGAAAGGGTTTATGCCATGGTTTCCAAAAATGAATTTTGAAAATTTGCAACTACAGTGGACATCCGCTATTCATGGGGTAGAAGGGGAGGATTGGGACGGAGGGATGCGTGACTCCCAAACCGTGAATATGCAATGGTCCACAGTATAATATTTGATAAGTGATACTTCCTACACAACCATCAGATTTGTGACCCACACAGCCACATGACAAATTACAGCTCAAATTTTCGGCATTTATTGATTGTCTTGTGAAATGCACCATCATCCCTTCAGTTTATTTAAAAAAAAAAAAAAAAAAAAAAAAAAACAGGCATGAACAATCCTCTAATGACTATAAGAAATGTTTATGAAGGTGATAAAAGCCTTATATGAAAAAGCATAATTCGACTGAACTGAAAATGTTTGGAAAAAGTTTGGATTTTAATTTCATCCAAGAAAAAAAATGTGTGACTGTAGCATTGTGTGAGCACGAAGCCATAAAGCAAGAATGAAGTTGACAAGTTTAACTTACAAAGTAGGAAACAATAGGCTGGTTTATTATTATCATTCACCATCACTGTTTATGGAAATACAAGTGTCGTTAATCTATAATCCTTTAAAAAGCATTTAATTTCCCTGATGCTTTCCCCCCCATCATAATGCACCCCTGTCTCTTGTTTAGCAAATGCTCATGTGCAAAGAGGTGGCTAAGAATGTGGCTTATGTAGCTTTTATCTGTAAGACAAGCCCAGAATGCAGCAAAAAGCACTTCCAGATGCCTTCACAATAACACTTTAAAGGTCCCCTGGCGTCAAATTTCAAAAACTTTTATAATGTTGAATGTAATTTATCTAGTGCCGATGATATTTGCGTTGAAATTGTCAAGACATTATCAGGTGGCAGTTAACCATCAGTGTCATTGACGATGACAGGCATCCAATTATTTCGCTTTTTTTCCCCATCCTTCTGCTGTGAATTTTATAACTAATCGCCGGAACCCTTGTAGTTCAAATAGATTGGACGTTTATTGCGGTCAGTGAGTTAAAGCGGAAGCTCAGGATTTTTTACATTAGGCTTAATCTTCGAGTTAGCGGGGGTTTAATTAGTTGGTGGGTGTTGATTTTAACAAATTTGCTTCAGGGCTCCGGCGTGGCTAAGCTAGTGCAAGTCAATGGGGCCAACTTGGCATGCCAATAAAAAAAGATACAGATCTACAAACAGATCCAATATAGCCAAATAAATTCAAAATTCAAATCATTCTTCCAAAAAAACTATGCGGCCAAAACAATGTCACAAAAAAAACTGTCCTAATTAATGTCATTTTGCAGGACTATTATTTTTTTATGCATAATACAACCACAATAGAGAGCAGTGCTTCGGCCACTCGTGCTCACGCTGCATTCGAGACAGGTGGGAAGTCGGTCCAATCCCGCTCGGAGGGTACAAGTTGCGTCCTCAAAGCGTTCCAAGCGGATGTAAACAGCAAAGATGGCTGATCACGACAAGTTGTTTTTTATTTTGACCACCAGCAAACCTCCCTTCTCGTAAACGACCAAATACTGGAGGAATTCAAATGATGTTTTTCCTGATCGGACGTTAGAAACTTCCCACCTTCTTCGAATGCAGCATCAGTCCGCTGAGTTAACTGACGGCCAGCAACATAGGGAAATGTGCATTTAAAGGCTGTGGAAACAGACAAAAGAAATGGGCAAAGGAAAGTTTCACAAATGAAGAACGAGGAACAATATAAACTGGACTGGTTACTTGCTACTGGCTACGACATGAAAAATCAGCGGTGAAAAAAAAACAATGTGATTACGCTCCGCCCTGCTCCTCTGCAAAGCTTATGTATTTACAAATGTTGCTGTTCATACTGCAATTATTGACAGGCAATGGTAAGTTTTTATAAATTTATCCTGAAAACATAGCCAACACTATTGATTTGATGGGTAATCGATTATTTTCACGTGCGCATATGTTGTTTTTTTTATCGGCATGCTAAGTTGGCCCGATTGACTCGCGCTAGCTTAGCCACTCCGGAGCCCTGAAACTAACAAATAATTTACAAACAGCAAGGAATTTTTTTTAATCAACTCCACCGACAAATTAAACCCTTGCTAACTTGAAGATTAAGCCTGATGTAAAAAATTCTGACTTTCCCTTTTAAGACAACCAAATTATTCATTAATATGCTATATTTGCTCCGATTGGATTGTTCTAAGAGGGTCCCCCCAAATTGAAGGTATTTATTCCTCAATTGCTCTAACTTCCACGAGGTCACGCTAATTTGAAACAATGTTACATACCAAACAGTGGATAAGGAAACAAAAGGATTTTGACAGAAGGGGGCCTTTAAAATCCCTTTTGGAAATGTGTCCCACTATGTTTTGACAAGAAAAACAACAGTGCATAAAAAGTGACCTGTACAATGTAGCTACAGAATGTGGCTTTATAGCTGTTTGAACCTTTAGGGGATGGACAGGGAGGCATGCATGCTGGTCTACAGGCAGGTTGATGTTTTGGGATCAGGCTGATGCTAAGGACAACGAAGGAGGTAACTGGTGTTGTTGCACTATTTGTGTTACTCCTATCTGCCCTCATCCAAAATATAGACTGTTTATACTGTATTTATATATATTGAACTCAATCGTTTGTGCTAGCAAGGCAGCACTGTGCGGAATATAATCCTATGCTTTTCTGTAAGTAATAACTAAAATAAAGATTAGAGTGAATCTTGTATAGGTTGTTATATTTTAATTCCAACCTCCACTGGAAAGAGGTGAATGAGTCAAGTCAATGTAGCCTCTAAACGGGGCATTTCTCAAGTTGTGTAATCTTCCTCCACGGTTTTTACAGGCAACGGACAAAGACCCCTATTTGACTTTTAGCGGCGGCTCCCTTTCCAGCCAGCGAACTCGAACTTTCTGTTTATAGTGATACTCCTTGAGAAAGTCCTGCAAGGCAGGCGGCAGCGGCAAAGATCCTATCCCATCATAAGTGGTCCAACGGCAGATGGCCGCTCGCGCCAGGTGCTGCAGGTTAAAGGGAAATGTTCGATGTAGAGGCGCTGTGAGCAGAGGTTCAAAAAACATACAGGCGCTTGGATCCTTGTAGTGCTCCAGCAGTCCTGTGACCGTGGAAGAGTGGAAAACACAAGGATCGTGGGCATCAAAACTGAAGTTGTGGTTCCACTGTTCGATGCGGGCGTGCAGCGAACGGTTGTAACGGCGGAAGCTGACAGAGAAAAGGTAGTCCTCCTGGGCCGAATCACGAAGCAGGAAGGTGCCCTCCGGACGTCCGTCCAGCAGCGACTCGGCCTCGTAGCGGTCCATTACTCCCCAGTAGCACGGCAAAGATGTGATCTGCAATAAATCTGGCACGAGGCAATGGATGTAGTCTATTTGCGTGTGAACCTTCCAGGGCCCGGGTTGCTGTCTACTCAGGTGACCCTCCCCAGAGGCGTGCCTTTGTTTCGGTCTCCTGGCCTGGAGACAGAGGGTTGTGGAGTCCTCCTCGGAGTCCGTGTCCTGGGCTGAAGCGGTGGCCCCCAACACCTGAGCACAAGCCCCTGAGGCTGCCGCTCCCAAAGAACTACCAGTTCCTGTGGCTCGGCCATCTCCGGGTGCGTCCCCCATGCCAGGAGCCATCTTTGGTCCCAGTTTGTAGACAGATGAGCCTGGAACGGCAGCCTCAAGAGTGTGGATCTGTGCATTAGGAGGTGGGTCCACACCTTCCTCGATGCTAAGCCTGCGGCGTTCCCGCAGACGTTCCTCCTCATCCTCAGGTGAGGGGTGTGCTGGGTCAAAGGCATCCAACAGGGCAGTTGAGGAATGTGGGCTGACTGGTGCCGTGTGTTGCTTGATCAAATGCCACTTGTGGGCGAGCTCCGAGCCTGGCGGAAAGGGGCAGGTCTCCAGCATTAGCTCCGTCAGGTGAATCTTTCGTTTGGAAACAACAGGGTTTTTGGAAGAGCGTCTGTTAGCAGCTAGTGGTAAGCAAAGGCCTACGGTATCACTTAGTCGCTGGCGCAACGACCGACCGTTCAAACCGCGTCCCCCAGACAAAGAGTCGCTCATCTCCTGGATTGAGCAGACACCATAGCGCCTGTCTCTACGGTTTCCACTCCCTCGCAGGCGTCCAGACCGCCGATCTACTTCTAAAGAACTTTGAGTTTTTGTGGAACAAGAGTGTTTTTTCTTGCCCCCCCATGGAGCATGACGGGAGTAAGAGTCTCTGCGAGCCAAGGGGATACTCCCTGACCCCCCACCCACATCCTCTGTGTCCTTGTCGATAGAGATCTCTACTATCTGAGGCGTGTCTGAGACACAGTTGTGATGGCGGCGGCCAACAGTTACCATCTGCACTGGAGGGAGGCTGCTCGACGAAGCGGCGACCTCTGATGCCTGAGCCGCACCTGAGCTACCCGCATGGCTGTTATCCACCACACAGTGGACGGCATCTGCATCATTCCGGCTATCAGTGGGTCCTGAACTGTTGTTGTGAAATAGAGTTTGGCATTTGCTTTTCAGGTTACTCCACATATTGCTGAATTTGTTGTCAACAAGAGCCCCAGGGACCTGCGGAAAAAAAGAGGGGGGAAAACCACAATTAAAAGTTTGATCAAATGTAGCACGTAGATTTAAGATGTTGGAACAGGAGAGTTAAGAGTTGCCAGGCAGACATGCATTCACACAAGGCCACAGCTATAAATGACCCAGGATCTGCTCACAACTGATCTGCTGGTATGTACTGTATTACAGAGCTAGTCTAGACCTGAGAAAATGTTTCTTGAAAAGGCATCAGAGGCATATTTGAGCTTAAAGGAAAAACTGCCTTCCCAAAAAGTATGCGAGTTTTAAAATTATAAATGGGAACTACCAAATCTGTGTTTATTTGATGAAATGGACTTGCGTAAAATTGTTCCAAAAAGGGCTGGGACTATTATTGTTATCTTCTTAGGTTGTTACATTGCTCAAATTATCTTGTAATTGACACTGGTGAAACAAACATTCTCCATTAATACAGTGTAAGTGTTGTGTAATATTTGATTGTCTACACACAGCGGCTAGACTGCTAGTGGAAAAAAAAAAAGTTGCCAGACAGAACTTTTCGTCTGACATTGCACACAAGCAGAGCTACATCGGACATATTACTAAGGGCCCGTCTCCACGGTGAGGCTCCGATCGAAACAACAGAAAACGACCCATTACAGGTTTGCATGCACACAACAATGATCTCCATTCGAATAATGCTGCAATTCTGCATGTAAAACGTTGTCGTATTCATGCCATACTGCCAGTAGGGGACAGTGCAGTTTTACAACGTGACAGCCAATGTACACACTTGACAACATCCTCCTACTGGAACCGACCTTGTTTTTCAATACTTCTTGCAGCACAATGGTCTGGGACTGGGCGATATGGCCTTAAGTACGTGTCACGGTAAATTGAGCAGATTTACCTCTATAACGATAGATGACGATAAATTCACCCAAGTGGACTGTTATATAATTTGAAATTTTGAATCAATGCATACAAATACAAATTAACCGTTTCTCATTAAATTTATTCACCACCTTTCAATTTAACAATTGCACATGCAGTCGAAATATTAAATATATAAAAAATTCTTGTAAACAATAAGAATTCTAGTGTGAACATTTATAAAAGGTTGTATGACTTGAAAAAAGTACAACATTATAAAAATCAATATGACGACTGTGCAAACATGTCATTGTAACACAAATGACTTACAGCTTTAACAGTACACTTCAAACAGTAACTTATTGGTAATGGCTGCTGTGATGTAGTGTAAAGCGCTTTGAGCGCCTTGAAAGGTGGAAAAGCGCTATACAAGTATAACACCATTTACCATTTACATAATTACTCAACACAAGTGTTTACATCAAGGTTTCAGGGTTTTTTTTCTCCCCCCCAGAGCATTTTTTAATACATGCACGCACACATGCACCCCCACACACAGACACAACCACATTAAAGCTGTATTGCTCTGATGCCAATGAAACATTTAAGATTTTATGATGGCAGAATAAAGCAAACACATACAGAAAAATAGCTGTGGCCATTAAACTGCCATTATATAGGCTTCACTGTTGGATTATACTTTATGCAGAGTGCTTTACCATCATGAAAGTTAGCAGAGAAATCACACAGAGAGACCAAAAAACGCGACAATGATTGGTAGATGCAGTCCGTGCTCAGTCCACTCATTAATTTCAGCCGTTTCGACAAGGTTAGAGCCGCTATCCGACTCCATCACGTTCATTTGTACCGTTAGCCGCTAGCGTTAGCCTGTGGCTTAGCTACCAGTAGAAAGCACTGAAAGCACCCTCTCCTTAAATCGTAAGAACCAGGGAGAACTGCGGGTGAAAGGCCGTCTGGAAGCCGCCAAGAGTCTACTTAACGTCGGGTGAAAGTTTGGCAAAGCTCCCTTAAGCCCGACTCCATCACGTTTGCTTGTAGCGTTAGCCGCTAGCGTTAGCCTACCGGGCTTCTGTTTGTTTGATTTCCTGATAACCACGAGACTTCATACGTACGCACACTGACTGCTTTCTTAAAGGGGAATGAAAATAACCGAACAACACAGTCAAAGCGGGGTGAAAAGTCTATATTTTCATGTTTTATTAAATTACAGAATTTGCCGACATGGTCAAAATTACGGTCATCGTGAAGACTTTCGGTAATGGTAAATTTTCGGTTTACCGCCCCGCTCTAACTGGGAGATGCTAATCTCACTGCACATATATCAAAGAAGGACACTCGAGTCGTGAATTCTTGCACTAGTTGTATGTACAGTGATATTTTTGTCTTTACCTGGCATCTAAGAGTGTTGTGTGTTACAAGGAGAATAAAAAACTTAAGACATACAATGCATCTTTTTTTTTTTTTTTTTTTAAATCAACATCACACAATCGTGTAGAAACAAAAGCAACAATAAAATGAATATTTTGTCTTTGTTGGTGAGGCTCCTGAATGAGCCACTAAATGTCTGTAGACATTCAAAACTTTTCTCCACACATAATATTTACTGAATCAACATTTTCTCACCACTCGCTGTCGGCTTTTAAAAGTGGAGAATTTATCAGAAACGCGGCGGGGTAAAAAAATGACGTGGCATTCAGTAAGTGCAACCGCGAGCTAAGTGAAGCTCAAACATGGAGAAGACAACATTGGACCACACCAAGACCGAGCAGTGCAGCACAGTGCTAAGCGAGCATCATGCGTCGGCCAATGAGTAAGGTAAGCAGAGTGGATGTGCCCGGACGGCAGTAAGTTGTAGGGATGTCGATTTTGAGAATCTGCCAATACAGTCTCTTGATCTGACACGGGGAAAAAAAATTGTAACAGTACTGTACCTTTTACAGTACTTCCTCTTCCGCCATTTCCAGGAGTGTTGCGGTGTATAAAACATATTTTTTGATCTTTTGGCAATGCCATTGTATTGGTGAATTACTTTGTTACATTTTAGCACTTAAAAAGTAAAAACATAAATTAGGGCTGAATGATATTGGAAAAAATTAACATTGCGATATATAATATACAGAGCCTTCACTTGCCAGATCAAAGCCACAAACCTGACAATCATCGTTAACATTAACTAGCTAACTCTAGCTGCACTGCTGACCAAAAAAAGCAGCAGGAGTAAGAGAGAGAGGCAGTATGAGCATGAAGCAAAAACACTTTTTTTTTTCTTTTTAAATTAAACACCCGATCCTTCTCACCCGATTTCGATCCTCTGAAAAAGGTGTGATTGGCCCGATTTCCGATCACGTGATCAATAGGGTGTCTTCAAAGTCTCGCAGGTAAAGCAATAAAAATTACTATAGTTTTTCTGCCTTAAAACTTTGAATATTTCGCATAACTTTAGTGTTTATCCACTGACGACATTGACTTTGTGCTAGAAAATACAAAACAACGGCACCAAATGTTGCAGGATGCAGGGAGGGAAAGAGGGAGTCGCATAACCGGTGATTGCGAATGCCCAAAATGATGTGCAGTGTGTGGTGAACTGGTGATGTGATCAGAGCGAGGGAGCCTGCTGCATTTTGCCGTTACATGGCATCGGAGCAAAGCCCGCAAACCAACTGTTCTACGTTGGAGACCTCAATCTAATGCGTTTGCAGCACCACCATGTAAATGGGCCCTAAATAATAGCTTTCTCAAATCATGGTGAGAATATTCAAACAAAATAATCTGTTCCATTTTAAATGACTGACAAGTTTTGCATGACATTGCCGAGAAAAGCTAGTTGTAGTTTTACCCCGTGGCCATGTTTGCACTTTATTTAAGTGAATTCATTTTACTTTTAAATGTGAACAACGATGGCTTGTTTTAAGAGTCACTAGGATTTAAATTAGGTGAAAGCAATTTGTATTTTATTTTTTGTTGTTACTTTTTCAAGAATTGCGATTATGCAACTCTAGATTAAAGTATTGTTAATAAATGGCTGATCATAACAAAGAAGTCATTTTTGAAATTCCAGGCAGCGTAACCATTATTATCTTTAAACATGTTTGCCCAATGCTGGGCTCCTCTACCACCAGGTTTTGCAATAGTAACAACATAATAGTTAAGAATGAACCGAAACGGAAATTCTAGGCCAAAACCAAAATTGAAACAAATAACATATTAACAGTTATTAGTATTATTTTTATTCATACATCTTTGACTAAATAATGTTTGCAATTAGGGCTGCAGCTATCGAATATTTTAGTAGTCGATTAATCGAGAGACTAGTTTGTTTGAATAATAGAATAAGGAACATGAAAAATTAAAATTAGGGCTGCAGCTATCAATTATTTTAGTAGTCGATTCATCGATGAACTAGTTAGTTCGAGTAATCGGACAAAGAACATGAAAAATTAAAATACCTGAGCTTAGCCTCAAACAAAATGAGGATCTATGTACAACAAAAGAACAACTGGTTAACTTACATAGCAAAAGTCCGCTAGCTTAAATGCTATAAAATGCCAACGTTTTTTTTTTTTGTTTTTTTTTTTTTTCAAACAATGCTCTTAACAAAAGGTTTAAACACACACTCCCACAAAAAACGGCTAAATATATCTATAAACGAAATTACGAATGCATTAAAAAACATTAGCTGAAACAAAAACTTAGCTTCTGTTGGTCTTAACAGGGAGCAGTTGGATTCAGCCATGTGAAATGAGGCAGACCAGAGGGGAGTGTTTCCACCCTAATCAATAAAACTAAATGCAAACACTTTCAAAATAAACCATTACAACACCACTTTAAACGAATACATGAAGCAATAAAATTTAATACGACTATTTTTTTCTAATCGAATACTCGAGTTCAGCGATTAATTGTTGCAGCACTAATTAAAATACCTGAGCTGAGCCTCAAACAGTATTTTTTTTAAATGAAGATCTATGTACAACAAAAGAACAATTGGTTAACTTACATAGCAAAAGTCCGCTAGCTTAAATGCCAATGTTTTTTTTTTTATTTTAACAATCCTCTTAACAAATGGTTCAGACACATATTCGCACAAAAAACGGCTAAATAAACCTATAAACTAAATTATGAATGCATTAAAAAACAAGAGCTCAAACAAAAACTTAGCTTACGTTGGTCTTAACAGAGAGCAGCTGGATTCAGCCATGTGAAAAGAGGCAGACCAAAGGGCAGTGTATCCACCTTAATCAATAAAACTAAATGCAAATTTTGAACTCAAGACTGCAAGCACTTTCAAAATAAGCCATTACAAAGTCACTTTAATTAAACGAATACTGGAAGCAACAAAATTTAATTTGAATATTTTTTTGTAATCGAATACTCAAGTTAATCGATTAATCGTTGCAGCTCTATTTGCAATGCTTGGAATTTGCCAAAGTTGTGTTAGTGCGAGTTAAATTAATCAAAACTTTCTCAATATAAACACTGTACATGCACAGAACTGTAACAGTGTTTTCCATAATAAAACGGGAACACAAACAGAACAGACGCAACACAAGCAAATATTTAACATACATTTCACATCTTTCGTATCGCTAGTCCTAAAAAGGACTAACCCAGCGAACTATGGTGAGGTACAACCTGAACTGATTACATGCATACATGCCTTAGGGAAAAATTAAAAGTGAAAGGAAGAGGATTCCTCCTGCTGAAGCAAAAAAAAAAGATTTCTGTCAAATCTGTTTTGTGGACAATGGCTTTAGTTGGGAGTGGGAAGACAGGGGAAACGTCATCCAGAAACCATAGTGTCATCTCAGGATAAATACGCTTATTGCTGATAAAAAGCTAGCTGAAGCTAAAATAATTCCAAGTTGGTGCTAGATTTTTAAGATAAAGTTAACAGTTTACAAGCAAGTCGCACTCTTTACATGATGCACCTCAATTCCTTTTTTCTTTAATCTAGTTATATCAAGCTCCGTAGTCTGGGCATGGTGACAGTTCCCGGGAGACTGGTGGATCCGCGCTAACTAATAGCAGAGTGCTATCTAGGCAGTGCTGATGTAAGGAACGATCCACCCACTCAAGAGTGCCGGCCACTGTGACACGGTGGAGCTCTGCATAAGTTTAGATTTCATAAGATATGAGTGGGTGGCCACAGAGTTTAAGCTTTTACTTTGGTTATGAAAACATTTTTTCAGCTGTGTCAGTTCAGTTAAAAAACAAAACAAAACAAAAAAAAAAACATTTCAGCCCAAAACCAGAAATGCACTCTTTTCACATTTTTGCAGAATTTTTTTTTTGTTGCATCACTCGTGAAAAATGTAATTGCCAAAACTCTTTCCAGCCCAAGCAGTCCCGATGTGCCTCACGTAGGTTTAGATTTACAAAAAAAAAATAAAAATAAGTGGCAGGGGTTACTGGACCGTTTTTGCCATCACAGTCACAGTATTATTTTTCGGCCACGTTATTTAGATGGGGGGGGGGGGGGGGGGGGATCACTGAAGCTCCCTTGAGGAGTGAAGTAAAAAAAGAATTAACACATTGTTAGTTAAACAAAAATATAACAATGGTGAAACTTTCACAAATTACATCTGTCATAAAGGGCACACCAAAATTATGTGTTACTTAGACCAAATTAGAAAGTTGTGAAAAAGCCAGGAAACTCCCTAAACCTACTGTATATCAGGTATGTTAAGATTTTCCATCCTAGCCGGTATATGCTACTACTCAGGAAGTGGTTTTAAAATTACAGTCAATTAGAGCTGAAATGAATACTCGAGCAACTCGAGTTTAAAAACTGATCCGAGTAATTTTATTCACCTCGAGGAATCGTTTAATTTTGCCAGCTCGAAGACTCACGTTTTGCCCGGACTACTTTTAATGCGGGACAACGCGCTGACGTCACGTGCATAGAGGAGGAAGCAATAAAAAAAACTTACCGCAGCCGACAGCCGCTACAAACTACGCCAACGTTGCTAAAAACTACGTCCACATGATGCTAGTGTGGTAGCAGATAGGGTTTTTCCGATCATGTTTTTTTGTGCTACAGAGAAGCAGCACTGGACTGTTGCTCAGTGGTTCAAAGTGCTTTTTTCAGATGAAAGCAAATTTTGCATGTCATTCGGAAATCAAGGTGCCAGAGTTTGGAGGAAGACTGGGGAGAATGAAACGCCAAAATGCCTGAAGTCCAGTGTCAAGTACACACAGTCAGTGACGGTCTGGGGTGCCATGTCAGCTGCTGGTGTTGGTCCACTGTGTTTTATCAAGGGCAGGGTAAATGCAGCTAGCTATCAGGAGATTTTAGAGCACTTCATGCTTCTATCTGCTGAAAAGCTTTATGGAGATGAAGATTTCATTTTTCAGCACGACCTGGCACCTGGTCACAGTGCCAAAACCACTGGTAAATGGTTTACTGACCACGGCATTACTGTGCTCAATTGGCCTGCCAACTCTCCTGACCTGAAGTCCATAAAGAATCTTTGGGATATTGTGAAGAAGAAGTTGAGAGACACCAGACCCAACACTGTGGATGAGCTTAACGCCGCTATCGAAGCATCCTGGGCCTCCATAACACCTCAGCAGTGCCACAGGCTGATTGCCTCCATGCCACGCCACATTGAAGCAGTCATTTCTGCAAAAGTATTGAGTGCATAGCTGATATAATTAATTGAAGGTTGACTTTTTTTGTATTAAAAAAACACTTTTTTGTATTGGTCAGATGAAATATGCTAATTTTTTGGGATAGGGATTTTTGTTTTTTCTGGACTTTTTTGCCAAAATCATCAATATTAAAACAATAAAAGGCTTGAACTACTTCAGTTGTGTGTAATGAATCTAAAATATATGAAAGTCTAATGTTTATTTGTACATTACAGAAAATAATGAACTTTATCACAATATGCTAAATTTTTGAGAAAGAGTAGTAGAGGTAACGACGAAGAAGCCGACGAAAGCAAAGAGAAAGGCCCCAAGAAAAAGCATAAAATGTCAAAAGTGTGGGAGCATTTCAAACTGGAGACCAAGGCAAACTGTTTCATGTTTTACTGTAAGACAGCGCCGCTTGCATAACACTGCCGCTGCTCCACTGAAGGCGCTACGCTTACTCCGAGAGCAGAGGAGCGATATTTGGGACAAGGTAAAATTAAGTTAACGTAGCGCTAACAAATAAGAGTAACATTAGTGTACCTTGCTAACTTAACGTTAGCCCTGCGGAGGGTAAGTTTTTTATTAATTACGACTACTGTCGATGCGTGGCTAAAGTGCCTTTCATACAGACTTTATTTAATCTGTAAAAACAGCGTAGTAAAGTGATGAGGCTGTAAAATAAAAACAAAACAAAGGTAACTGTCAATTTAACTCAGTAGTCATAGACGGATAAAACACCAAGTAGCAATTGCGCCTAATGTGCTCCAACACAGTAGGTATTATACATTTTAGAGATGTTGATATGGGCATAAAAATGCGTATCGGTATCGAATCGGCCGACACGGAAAAATTCCGATCCAGACATCCGCTCCAGTTTTTTTTTGAAAGTCCGGTCCCGGTTTTCCAGTGCACCGACTTACATAATCAATTCCAGTTTTTGCTTCGGTTTCCCTAAAATCCGGTCCGCATTTTACGCACACCTTCAACACACTACATTACCGTCTCCCAAATGACTGAGAGACTATCGGTAAAAATGTCAGCTGTGTGGGATTATTTCACTTTAAAGGACCACAAAGACGAAGAGGCAGAGTGCAACATATGCCACAATAAAGTCAAGCGTGGTGGTAAAGCTGTAAGAAGTGTTAATACAACCAAACTAATCAAGCATTTATCGAAATACCACCACAAACAATACAAGGAGTATGAGGAGTATATGAGGAGTAGGAGGAGAAAACCGAAGACAGAAAGGTCATACGCAACGAACACTGGCAGAAACGTTTCCTATGCGTGACAAACTGGCACTTGACAGTCCCAAAGCCCAGGGAAGAGTTATTGCCGAAGGAATCATTCTGGATGACGAGCCATTATCTCTCGTGAGTAAAGTGGGATTTAGACGCATCGGGCAGACTTTTTTCAAAAAATATATATTCATATGTTTATACTAAAACGATATATGTATGTATGTACTTTTCCAGCGTTATTTCGCTGTGTAAATGTATTTATAATGATAAAAATATGTAGAGTATTTAAACATTGAGAAAACTTGGGGTTTTTTTCTGCCAACTTGAGGAGATTAAAATAAACGTCAAATCCACTATCCACCTGTTAGAACACACATGCAAATATAAAATATATAAATGTTTATTGAATATCCATCTTACAGTCTTGTTTAACTGGGAAAATTTGTTACAAAAGACAGGCTATAATTTGTTATCATTATGCATATATGCACTGGCATCACCAAACGTGATCACACAAAACGTAACCACGCATCGCTCCTGAGTCCTCAAAAATAAAGCATAAAATTTTGTTGTTTTTTTTCGGGCTCGTGCCTACAAATAAAACATAAAATTTGGGGTTTTTTCGGGCTGGGCAAGCAAATCAAAGGGAGTGTGTAATAGTTAATAGTTTGAGGTTGTTTGTGTGTTTTGCTTTTTTAAGACAGTTTACAATATTAGCATGTTTTACTGTCTGAATATGTCATTTCTGTTTGTTATTTATAATGTTTTGTGTTTATCATTTAATAAACAGGTCAATTTTTTGTTACCATTATGTGTTATTCCAACTCACCTAATTCAGCTGGCAAGTTGTAATCAAGACTACTATAACCCTTTTCAACATGAGTCTGACAACTACCCTAATTTTCACACTATAAGGCGCACCTGACTATAAGCCGCAGCCCACCAAATTCGGCCCGAAAACGGCATTTGTTCATAGATAAGCCGCACTGGACTATAAGCCGCAGCTATCCTCAATGTTTTATGGGATATTTACACCAAAAAATAGTAACCGGTCACACTTTATTTGACAGCGGCATCATACGACTGTCGTAAGACTAAATGAACCACCATGAATCTTTGAACCAATTGGCTGCAAAGCTTCATTCCTTCAAGAAGCTTCATTTGGCCATCACTGCTCCCTTGGTGGAGACAGGCAACCTCTGCTGCCACCTGCTGTAAACACTGTTGTCATCCAACATGCCTCCTAGCATGCATTGCATTGTACAGATGTATATTTTAATCAAAATTCATGTTCTGTGCTAATTATTTCTTCAGTTACTGTTCCAGTCGTTTCATCAATTGTTAGTTATGGTATTTGCTAACACTTTATTTGACAATGGCGACATAAGATTGTCATTAGACAATCATAATTATTGACATGACACTGTCCTGAGCATTAATAAATGCTTATAACAGATGTCATTTAGTGTTATCCGGCAAAAGATTTCACTTTTGAATGGATGTAAAAATTCAAGCTGTAAATAAATGAAGCTAGTGACATAATTTCCCGGATGACACTTAATTACATAAGCATTCAGTAATGCTCATGATAGTATCATGTCATAATTATGCCTGTCTTATGACAGTCTTATGATGCCGCTGTCACATAAAGTGTTACCTATGAACTCAAATAAATCAACATATAAGCCGCACTGGACTATAAGCCACAGGTATCAAAATAAAGGAAAAAAGTAGCGGCTTATAGTCCGAAAATTACGGTAAGTAAGGAGGCTAAATAACTTTAAACTTTAATACATGCTCAGAGAGGCCGGTATCGGTATCGGCCAGTATCGGTATTGTATCGGAAGTGCAAAACAATATCGGTATCGGATCGGAAGTGCAAAAACCTGGATCGGGACATCCCTAATACATTTATTTTGAACACTGCAAAAACTCAAAATCCTAACAGGACTAACTATTTTGACTTGAACTTGACACAAATGGAAATTCAATTGAAACACGTGGGACAAACACATAACTTTTAGGTGATGTGTGTTATCAAGCGTAATGACATTTTTAGGTAAGAAATAAGATATACTGTATATATATATATTTTTTTTTTCATGATTTTTTTTGTGTGAAAGCAGTGAATTTGTTCTTTTTTAGTCACATCTGAGATAAAATTGTTGGCTGTTTTCAACAATGTACATCTAAAATAAAGACACTGTCTAAAAATTGTTCAATATTAGATTAAATGTCGTTTTCTCATGTATATTTAAAATTGCACTTTACCTTAAAAAATGTTTTATCCAATTACTCAATTAATCAATGGAATTTTCAGTAGAATACTCGATTACTAAAATATTCAATAGCTGCAGCCCTAACCATGGTATTACATTTTTCCACGTTTTGTCCTTTCTGCATCTCAACAACATTAGTCAATTTTTCAGGAGGTAAATTAAAATGCAGCTCCGTCACATTTTGTCAACAAAACAAACTTAACACCTGGCTCTGTCAAACTATCCGATAACTGAGTGGTTTATTTAGTTATGTGTCAGTTTAAATTAAAAATTTCATTTTCCTGTTCGTGCAGCAAAGATAAATCCAGCAATCTTGTGGAATAGAACTAGGTTATTTGGCTTTCTGCCAGACCAACACACCCATTCTCCTGGGACCAAACTGATCTCTGAGATGGTTCTTGGCAACGCAAGCCGAGAAGAACAGCAGAGAAGAGAGGATATCTGTTAAGACATTGGGAGGTTGTTATTGTGATCACTTGAATCCCGTCAATTTAATTAAAGGGTAGAAGATAATCTCTGGACAAAATATCTTAAAATGTATGTTTCATCAAAGAATGTGGATATGTACTGCTCACAAATTTTCATCAAAGAATGTGGATATGTACTGCTCATAACTGCTATAACTACTTTTTGCAATCTTTTTAATAAAGCAGTTTTATTCCTGTGAAAGACTAACTCATTGACTGCAAGGGATGCCATTGATTTAATAATCTATAATATTTAGTACATGTTTTGACCCACGGAGGGTGCCATGTTTCAAACGTGCAATGGACGCTCGGGACGATGACGTAGGTTACTTGAACAATACTACCGGGTTACTGCAATTCCTTCTTCGCGACAAGACGTCCAACAGATGCGCTCATTGGTTAAAAGCGGCGAGTACTTACTATTTGTGTTTTTATTGAGTCTTTTATTACCTTTCATTGCCTCCAAATAAGTATTTTCTTAAGGCATCTTCAGTATGTTCTGTATGTATGAATCTAAACAAAACAAACTGAAAACGCACAGTAGTACTTTAGGTGTCAAATTCGGCTCCTGTAGGACGTTTCGCATGTGTAGCACATTTTGGCAAAACTTTTTTTTTCCTACTCTTGTCTCGTCTCAACCCGTCTTTCCTGTTCATTTTGCTTTTGCTGCTGTTTTTGTGCAATATCGACAGAGCTGTCGTGCTCATTAATGTTCCTCTCGGGTTCAAATTGAAAGGATTGAACAGATGACATGTTTATGTCGGTAGAGTCATACTCTGGAAGTCCAGCAGCGTATCCATGTGACGTCACCGCCCTGCGACGTCAACATCAATGGTGACCTACTTAGTTAAACTGATTTTACAAATTGAATAAAAATGAAAACTTCAAGAGGGGTTTCAATATCAAATTATTTTAGTTCATAATAACACTTATCTTAAAAACTACAAGTCTTTCTATCCGAGGATCCCTTTAACCCTTAAAAGGGCAGTTAACTTATTGGCTGCCATTGACGGTGCTAGACGTCCAATTCGTTTTGACTGGGGGAGGCCATTCCAGTCGAAATGGATTGGAAGTCTAGCCCGTCAATGTCGCTTAGATGAGCATGCACAGCCAGTCTTCCCAGTTTAAATAAATTGGACGTTTATCATTGTCAATGGCAGGAAATGAGTTAAAGAGAACCCTGGCAGCTAGGAGACGATAATTAAATATTTGGGGATAAAAATTCGGTTAGAATTTATGAACATGAGTCAAAAGGACTTGTAAAACAACTTTAGTAATCGCAACCAAGACTGTACCTTTTAATACATTTCGCGTGAGTGTTTTACAAATGGGTGCCAGTACACTATCTAGTTGGTTAATTTATCGTAAGAAGCTAAAACACCAAACTATACCATCTCATTTGAGTCAATAAATGAGCGAAATGAGGGCAAATTCTTGCACCCATCTAAAAAGTGTTTCGGAATCAAATTTTAATTTCTGTAGTACGTGTTCCCATTCCCTAATCCCAGCCAAGGTAGCTTCCATGCTAACATTCGCCGATGATGATTGTTAAGTGTAGAAATGCAGCTAAAACCTACAATAATATTAATTTGCACAACACGCACGAAAGCACTGACCAGACTATCAGGTAATGTGGTTATGGGATACAAAATATATGAAATCAGAGGGAATAGCCCAAATGCTAAGCGTTAGCAAATCCTAGGACATGGACGTGCTAGCATTGAACTAGCCACGCAGCTAATAGGGTTAGCATGGCTTGCGTTAGAAAATATCCAGTCCAAATCGCTCAACTAACGAGACAAACGGACGCGTGTAGCTGTAACAAAACAAGACCCACTGAATATGTTTCATGTGTACCGAGGTGTTTTGTCGAAATAAGTCTTACCCTTGTGCCTTTTTGAAAGCCCTACTCAACAGCCCTCTTTGTCTGCAAAAAATGGCTATTGAACGAGAGCAGGCATATATCCTTTTGGCTCGGCACGGCGTCGGGCGAAGGCTCAAAAGGTCCGATGATTCTTGAGGGTGTCATCCCCGGGTCTCAAAACATTTGGCAGCTGCCGTCACGATCATTTAATCGTCTAAAATCTAATTAGAGCCACAGACTCCCTTCTCGTTACACGTTCTTCGCCAACGAGCTCGTGGCTGCAGCCTCCAGCAGCAAATATGACGGTGCTCTCGGGGCTCTGAGAGCCGGGGATCGCTCGTTCACTTCAGCAGCACAAATGACGGCGTGGTAGTCCAATGGAGAACAGGGGAATTAATTCCACTTCCGACTGGGAACGCGGATAGGGAAAAACCCCGGAGATGTCTCCCGGTGATGGGCGTCCCGTGCCACCAATGAACACAGCGCTCTGGACGGAGCAAGTCGCATCCAGCTACATGGAAACGTGGATCATTTCAATGAGGCTCTCACCGAGACCTCAGCAGGCCTCACTCAAAATGACATCATATGCATGTTCATGTTACTTTATTTTAATACTGGGGGGGTTATTCAATATTGACAGATTATTGATATTTATTCTAATTTGGAGAGGGTGGGGTTGCTATTTAGGTGTCCAGTATGTGAATGCTGAAGTGTTGAGGTTGCACTGAATTAAGTTGTTGAAACTAGGGATGTCCCGATCCAGGTTTTTGCACGTCCGATCCGATACCAATATTGTTTTGCACTTCCGATCCGATACCGACCTATCTGAGCATGTGTTAAAGTTTAAAGTTATTTGGCCTCCTTACTTAGTTGTCAGACTCACGTTGAAAAAGGTTTTAGTAATCTTGATAACAACTACCCAGCGGAATTAGGTGAGTTTGAATAACACACAACGGTTGGTAACAAGAAACTGACCTGTTTATTCAGTGACAAACACAAAACATTATAAATAACAAACAGAAATGGCATAGTCAGTCAGTAAAACGTGCAAATAATATTGTAAACTGTCTTAAAAAAGCAAAACACACCAACAACCTCTGTGGAAAATCCCTCAAATCCCCCAAGCTATTAGATGCTTTTAATGTTTCATGCATTAGTTACAAAAATTGTATAAAAAGCTTCTCAGGTTTAAATAAACGACTATTTCAGTATCAAGTTAACATTTTAAAACAGTAAATAAAATACTCAAGTCCCCATTCTGTATCAGCAGCTTTAACCTACATTCAATTCATTTAATTTTGCGAATCAACTGTTAAAGTTGTTAAAATTGCTCCCGTTATTCCATAATTTCACTTCTGTCTACTTTCGACATGTGAAAGTTTTAAAACTGTTTTGAAGATAGATTCAAGTCAAGATTTTGCCGATTTAGGAGTATTTTAGATAAAACGTTAATTAGGTTCGCTTGGAAGGTTCACAACAGCCTACAAGGGAAGTCTTCTGCTTTATGATGGCGGCTGTTTACTCACGCATATGGTTTTCAATACTTCAATGTTGCTAACGCAGTCGAGTCTGTCGTGTAGCATCTGGTTCTATATACATATGATATCTATTATCTCCAGTAAATCGACGTTGACGTAGTTTGTAGCGGCTTTCAGCAGCAGTCAGGCATTGTGTTTTTTATCACTGCGGTTATTTTTACTGCGGAGAACTGAGCCGCGTTTTGTTTTTTATCCAGCGGCATGAGTTGAGCTAAAGCCGTGAGTTGAGCATTGGCATTACCCGGGTCTAAGACAAGTTATGTTTACTTTCGGGACGCAATGCGGTCAGTTTCTCATTGCGTCCCAAAGACCGTGCTGTGTATTAGTTCTGCTTTACTTGACATATTTCAATAATCAGAATTTGGATGTTTGTGAATCGTTCTCGAATCTTCCACGGCCGAATCGCATGTTGGATGGTGCGTCTTTACTCACGTGAGATAATGGCTCGTCATCCAGAATTAATTCTTCGGCAATGACTTTTG
Organism: Corythoichthys intestinalis; assembly: GCF_030265065.1. Lineage (NCBI taxonomy): Eukaryota > Metazoa > Chordata > Actinopteri > Syngnathiformes > Syngnathidae > Corythoichthys > Corythoichthys intestinalis. The sequence goes on along the minus strand of NC_080404.1, from coordinate 43,339,608 downwards.
TTATTCCTTGGGGTTTGGGACTGTCGAGTGCGAGTTTGTCACGCATAGCAAAAGTTTCTGCCAGTGTTAGTTGTGTAGGACCTTTCTTTTTGTCTTCGGTTTTCTTAACATACTCCTCATATTGTTTGTGGTGGTATTTCGCTAAATGCTCGATTAGGTTGGTTGCATTGAAACTTCTTACAGCTTTACCACTACGCTTGACTTTATTGTGGCATATGTTGCTCTCTGCCTCTTCGTCTTTGTCGTCCTTTAAGGTGAAATGATCCCACACAGCTGACATTTTTACCGATAAAGTCTCTCAGTAAATTGGGAGACGGTAATGTAAATGTAGTGTGTTGAAGGTGTGCCGTAAAATGCGGACCGGATTTTAGGGAAACCGAAGCAAAAACTGGAATGGATTATGTAAATCGATGCGCTGGAAAACCCGGACCGGAAACTGGATCGGAATATTTCCCGTGTTCCGATCCGATACCGATGCACATTTTTTTGCCCATATCGGTGCACATTTTTTTGCCCATATCGGCGTCCGATCCGATCCTAATATCGGATCGGGACATCTCTGGTTGAAACTAGAATGAGAGAGAAGTTATGTTAATCTTTTACAGGACAAGTGACTGTTTTTGGTCATCCAAAAAAAAAAAAAATTTTTTTTTAAAAGATTAAAGACCCCTGTGATGTCCACACAGGTTGGCGCGAGGTCTCAATGTATTTTTTAATTGATTTTTAATTATTAGTAATCTTAATTTTAATGTATTATTCATTAATATTTCCTAAATGTATAAAATATTAATTGAAACAAAATTGACCAAACTTGTCCACTGAAACAGAAATATACGGTTTACTTTAAATATTTTTTGTTCTTAAATTTCAGTCTTAAAGCAACACTAGGTAACTTTTCAGTTTTGGTCGATTTTAGTGACGCCGGTGGACAAAAGCGGTATTGTTTTGCCTCAAGGAAGACTGCGTTTCCCATGAGGACCAGCGCACACCCGCACGGTGTTGTAAAATCACGATCTCCCTGTCGCCTGCAGATGGATTAAAAGCAAAAGTGGGTAAAGTAGCCAAAAATTTTACTCAAGTAAGAGTAGCGTTACTTCAAAATGACATTACTCAAGTAAAAGTAGTCATTCAAAAAATGTACTCAAGTACAATTAAAAAAGTATCCAGTGAAAAGAATACTCAAGTAATGAGGAACATTTTGAGTAACTGCTTATTTTTGCTTTTTTTTTTTTAAGAAGTATATATATTTTTTCTCTCAGCACAAATTTATTTATATGAACTGTTATTATAATGAAACTGTACAATAACCCATTACATAACCACATTAAGCCAAAGGACAAAAAAATCATTTCATTCCGTTAAATTAAATAATGAAGCTTTATTAGTTCAAAGAGCATGAGTGCCCTGCCCTCTAGTGGACAAATAGTTCTTACTTTGAATAGTGAATACTGTTGTTCCTTCATGGTTACTATTATGAAATTAAAAAGATCATATCTCCGGTTTTCCATGGTCAATCGATGCAAGATAAAAACTGGGAGAGAGGTTTAACTCCGCGCTTTCGAGTCTGAGGGCAGCGCGCTATGTCAAATACTTCATTTTTCACTGTGCTTTAAAGACGCCACGTGATTGAACAGGCTGCCGCGATCGTAGAACGGCAAGCTGGCGTCTGATTGGTGTAATGGAGTCATGTGATTATTGTTACAACGTCTCATTGGTGAAATTAGTAGCGCACCGCTTGGCAATAGTATCGCTAGCAAAACACAATAAATCAATATGTAGAATATAGATGAAAAATGTAACGACTCTTGTGTAGCCCAAAGTAGCGGAGTAAGAGTAGCCTTTTTTTTCCTTCACAAATCTACTCAAGTAAAAGTTAAAAGTTTGGCTTAGTAAAACTACTCTTAGAAGAACAGTTTTCGCAAAAAGTTACAAAAGTAACGTAATACATGCACGTTACTACCTACCTCTGATTAAACGACATTTCTATTTCCAGCGGCTGTGTGAACAATGAATTGTTATAAGGTAATGAAACCACTTGAGGCTAAACAATAGCATATGAAAGTGACTGTGTGGCTAACCCCCGTCAATGTTGACGAGTTCGGTTGTGTGTGTGTGTGGGGCTGGGGTTGTTTTGTCATGTCAGCAAATGAAAGCTGGGCAGAATTTGCGCACAAGCGTTCGCATTGACTTCCATCTTAATAATAAATGGAAATTGAGGGAAGTTACATATGCCGTAAAGCAGTCAGCACATTTGTAGTTTTTGTGTGGCAGGGTTCCTGCCACCCTCCTCAAATTTAATTAGTGCCGGTGAAAGCGATACTGACCCCCTCAAGATATATATGGCGGAAAACACAGGCAAGACTGAAAAAGCAGTTTCTGCTCTTGCACTCCTCTTTAAAATAAACTGCTGTATTTTAAGCCAAAAGAACTGTTGTGTTTGATAGAACAATATGTGTATATGCTGCCATAGGAAATTCATTTTTTAAGCCCCCGAACTATTTTTAATTTGTCCGTTTTACCCTGGAAACCCCCGTTTACAGACGTCGCGCAACCACTTTTGTTTCAACCTAGCCATAAAAAGAAGGTAAGTAATCGTATTTTTCAAAATGTCTGTCATTTTTAGCTTAAAAACATTAGTTGATGTCTAATATTTAAAAAAAAAAAAAACACTTTAAAAAAGAATTCACCCGCATATTTTAAACTTTTTAACAAATTATGTCACAATGAAAAAATTAGCGTCTGTAAATAAGTCACGGCTATCTACCTCATAACTATCGCTTAACTGTATTTTTTTTCTCGTTAATGTCGCATTTTCCCCAATATTTTAGATGATAAATAATCGATCCAAACAAAGGAATTAAAAAAAAAAAATATATATATATATATATATATATTTAAAAGGGTAAATTTATGAAAATGAAAATCTCGACCATTTCTTGATGTCTGCGATTCCTGCATCGAAACCCTTGTTATATTAGCATGTTTCACCCATAAAATCCCCCCAAAATCCGGCTGTGGCCATTCACAACTCTGTCTTGACACTCGGTGTTACATGCTACATGGAGTTTTTGGATCAAAATGAGGTAAGGGAGTTGAGGTAAAATCATGGCATATGTAATTATGCTCTCGCGTGGTCTCATCTCCAGTTAGGGTTTTGCTGTTTAATTTTTTTTTTTTTTAAATGCCCTCCTGTTCAAAAAAATTCTTCCCCCATAAAATTGAGATTTTATGCTTTTCAATGATGTATCACACATGCTTATGACAATTTTGAAATGTGGCCAAATTGGGGGTCACTGAGCAGAACTTCAGTTTACCTGAGTGTTTTCCTCCATATATATGTATAACTGTCCTTTAACTAGTGGTCTGTCGATATCACAAATGTTATGAAAATATTCTATAATAGTTGAAAAGTTACCTAGTGTTATTTTAAGTACACATACAAAACAATTTTAAATGTAAGGCTTGCAGCCTCTCAGTCAAAATGGATTGGACGTCTAGTGCCATCAATGGCAACTAATTGAGTTAGATAAGTGCCTTGTAAAGTGTTAAATTGGCACTCCATTTGGCAATTTTATTTCGATTTTTTTTTTTTTTTTTTTTTGCGTGATAAATAGAAATATGTTGAAACTGGAATGATTTATTTGTTGTTTTTTGTTTAAAAGATGAATTCTGGGGAAAGTGTATTTTTCTCCAAGTCTTTATCAAGCTTGAACAATTTACATCAGTTAAAAAATATGTGGGAGCAGTAGAATGTGAAATATAGGCAGAGTACTAATAGAAATACATGGGAATGCTCTTACACATCCAATCAATAAGGAACTTGCAATAAAGGAAATGGATAGTGTTACGTAGCATTACATTAAAATTATACATGATAAACTCTATACTGGTACTTACTGCATATTTACTTCCAAGCGGCTGCAGCAGAAACAATTAACATTTTGGTTGAAGAATACCAAAAGGCCACCCTGAATAAACAAAAGATTTCAACTTATATAATAAAGACTGAGTCAGAAACGTTACAAAATCAGGGAAGCAGCATGAGTCACTTATCCAAAGACAATGAAGCTTTCTAGCAAGTGATGTTTGAACATGACACAAATAGCGATGAATTTACGAGTTGTGTAAGATTAATCAAACTTCTTGAAATAATTTTAAGACTGTAATTAAAAATCTTCATAAGAAAATACTTCATATCAAATCAAATGCAAATTGGCAAAAAAAAAAAAAAAAAAAAAGAGTCAACAAAGAGTATAGAATTTGCTAACTGAAAGACTGGTAATTTTCCTATGTCACCAGTTTATGCGCGTGAAAAATGTCTCTTACCAATGTGATTGTTTTAGTTTTTTTTTTTTTAGTTTTTTTTAGTTTTGTTTGGTTTTTGTTTTGTTTTGTTTTATGAGGGACTAGGAATTATGACCAATTTGATGGCCTGTTCCGTGGCAAATCATCCCTTTGAAGGGGTCCATTGTGTAAAACGATTTAAGCCCTCTTTTGCCCTCTTGTGGTAGCAAAATATTAAGACAAACGATAATAAAAAGTGTGCACATTTGAATTCTCTGTAAATAGCCTCATCAACACTTTATTGCGGAGGTTTTCGATATTTCACATATCCAAATATGGTGATACTGTATGCTGAAAAGCCTATAATTTATTTATTTTATAGGGTGACATTTGTGTCCCCAGTATAGGTGAAGCTGTATTGTCAATAAAGTTGGATAAATACTCATTCAACTCATTTATTTTTTAATGCGTATTATCAACTGCCGTCTATTATAAATTCAAGTGTATAGGCTCCTAAATTCTATTTTTTAAATTTAATTTACTTCTGGTAAGATGTTATAGAATTTTGCTATGTGTGTTTCGTTCAAATTCAGTCTATAAAATAATATAGGTAGAAAAAATAATCAAAATAATGGTTACGATTTCATTGTTCTGGATTTTTAATCATGTGTCGTTTTTAAATTAATTAAATTGTTTAATTAAAAAAAAAAAAAAAAAAAAAAAGATTTTCTGTACGTTCCCAGAATGTGCCACTATAAGAAAACTCCCTATTTATTATTGACGTCACTCTTCTGCAATAACACCGCACCATTGACAGGAAATTCAACTGTGCAACTGTGGTAAGCAATTTTATTTCAAAATTTTCTTCAAATATATAATGTATTTGAAATGAGATTTTGCTATTTTATGAAGTACGTTCAGTATGGTTGATCATAACGCGTCCACTGGGTTAATATCAAAGAAATTAATGGAATTATTTCAAAAGTTTTATTTATAAAGTTATAAATTTCTCATCAAGCCATGTTAGCTTTGTGCTAGCAAAGCTAGGCTGAGGGCTAAATTTAACACAAAATGAGGGTGAACATATTATGATTTCCAAAAAAGAGGACACTTGGCCCTGCCTCAAGATACTTGAATTTTACTCGAAGTTCACTCAAAGATGCCTTTACCACTTTAACATATTTAAAGTGTGCCTCCTCTGTCAGGATAGAAAAATTCAGTTTTATATATATATAAAAAAAAAAGAAATATATACATATACATATATACATATAGACACATAGTATATAACCAGACACAAATTCAAATTCTCAGAGATAAATCAACAGGCTTTGTTATTCCTAAAAAATAATCGAACAATAAAAACACAAAAAATATATATAAAAAAACTTAAATTATCATAAACAAATAATAATATAATGCAAAACCATGGAAATGTAGTCCAGTCAATACACACAAACATTAGGCTAAGTGCCAACTAAAACTTTTTATAAATTTTTGTCACGACAATTGCCGATCATTCAATGTTCTAGATTGCACGCAAACAATAACCAAAATAAACTGACAAACAATTCAACCAGCATGTTTCCCAAAGCAGCAGTTAAACTACATTTCCTATTATGGTTAGCGCGGCTTAGCTCACTGACAGCTACCCTATTTGCGAGCACCAGCAGCCGAGGCAAAATCAAACATTGCTATAAAAGTTTACAGTCATCGGCAGCGCAACGATGCGACACCAAATGAGAGCAGATCACACCAGTACAAAGCTACGACCGAAGTCAACTGTTGCCGAAAAGTAAGTTTAGCATGTGTACGTACTGATAGCATGTGAGCTCCTGCCGTGACGAAGGTTTGTTTTTTGAATGAGAATTGAGTTAACGCCATGAAAAGCCAGTGTGACTGCGCAGGCATGCACAAATATGTATCCCAAGTAAATAAAAGGTATTTTCTTGTAATAACTCTTTTGGGTACGTGAGCATTAGATTATATATGTATTTATCGCAATAAATGTTTTACCAACTGGGCAGGCTCTCTGGGAACATGTCACAGGCAGCACAGTAGCGTAGTATTCTGTGTAAAGCGTCAGTCAATTTCAACACTAGCTAATTGGTCCCGTGAAAAAAAATGAAAACTGGACATTTTCATGAAGTTATAAAACCCCGCCGGAAGCCCTGGACAGGATGTGAAAAGTGGACATGCCCGGGCAAAAGAGGACGTTTGGTCACCCTAACAAAATGTTCCCATAGACTTCATAATGATTGACGGGTCAGATTCAACCTTCACTGCGCAACGCCTTAAACTTAGGGGCCGGCCCACAGTCCACTTCAGTTATTCGCAGTCGATCGCTGAGTCAACACATGCAGTAATCCAACGCCTGATTTAGGATTGGAAAAAGTACGAAAGCTGAAATGGATACAAACAGGAAGGATTGACTCAGGAGTGATTTGTTAGAGGATTTAAGGTAATTATTATATTTTTCGTACCATGTATGATTTTTGAAACGTGAAAAAAATCAATGGAAAAAATTAACCGCTACGGACTAGCATCATTCTACGACATATTTACGTAAAGTAAATGCAAACTGCCCGTTTTTTTGCTTTTACCCAAGAATCGACTCTTTTATGTCCATATCTATAGAGAATTCACGGATTCAAGCATTTATTCACAAGAATTTTCAACGGAAAAAGCTATTTGTTTACATATGGTAGCTGCTAATTTCCTTATCGACAAGCCTCATAGTTGGCAATATTTTCGTAAAATAAATGCTACCTGCACATTTTGTTTTTGCTTTTAACCAAGAACCGAAACTGTTTTACGACTCTTTTTTGTCCATATCTATAAAGAATTCACGGATTCAAGCATTTATTCACTAGAATTTTCAACGGAAGAAGCTCTTTGTTTACATATGGCGGCTGCTAATTTCCTTATCGACAAGCTTAAAGCTTGCAATATTTACGTAAAATAAATGCTATCTGCTCGGGTTTCTTGCTTTTAGCAAAGAATCAAGACTGTTTTACGTCCAAAGCTATAAAGAATTCATTAATTTAAGCATTTATTCACAAAAATTTTAGACGGAAAAAGCTATTTGTTTACATATGGCGGCTGCTAATTTCCTTACAGACTAGCCTCACAGTTTGCAATATTTACGCAAAATAAATGCTACCTCCTCTAGTTTTTTGCTTTTTACAAAGAATCAAGACTGTTTTACGTCCAAAGCTATAAAGAATTCAGGGATTTAAGCATTTATTCACAAGAATTTTCAACGGAAAAATCTATTGTGGCAGCCCCCTTATCACAACAAAGAGCTAAGAGACTAGCATCATTCGTCGAGATAGTTACGTAAAATAAATGCTAACTACACAGTTCTTTTGCTTTTAACCAAGAATCGAGACTGTTTTACGTCCATATCTATATAGAATTCAGGGATTTAAGCATTTATTCAAAGGAAATTTTCACTTGTAAAGCTGTTTATATATGGCGGCCTCTAGCTACATTTACTAACAGACTAGCATTGTACTTTGACATATTTACGTAAAATAAATGCTAACTGCACGTTTTTTTTTTTTTTTATGTTTTAACCAAGAATTAAGACTATTACGTTCAAATCTATAAAGAATACAGGGATTTAAGCATTTTTTCACAAGAATTTTTACCGGGAAAGCTCTGTTTCCATGAGGCGGCCGCTAGCTACATTTACTAACAGATTAGCATTGTACTTTGACATATTTACGTAAAATAAATGCTAACTGCATGTTTTTTGCTTTTAACCAAGAATCGAGACTGTTTTACGTCTATATCTATTTAAAAAATCTGGGATTTTAGCATTTATTCACAAGAATTTTCAACGAAAAAAGTTCTTTGTGATTCCACTCGGTCAGCTCTGATGGCCTCGGCACCAATGCAGGCCCCCTATTTATCAGCCCGGCGCACTGTGGCGCGTCAATACATTATCAAGTCTATAATGTCCTCTATTATGTCCAAATGGCCAGTGGCGCCTCCAAAAATTTTTCATAGGGGTGGCCAGATGGGGCCACTTAAAATCTTGGTGTGGCCAAAACTAAAAGCCATAATTTCAGGTTTTCTTTATATTATTGCGGTAAAAAGGTCAGGGGAAAACTATCAGAAAGACTTAAGGACATGGCTACTGATATACTTTTGTGTATTGTGTAATATTTGATGTTACTAATGATTTAATGTACATAGTCCATAACTGTCCTGTCAACATTTTGAGTTCCACAACAATTCTGTTTGATTGCGTTATGTATATATTAGGCATAAGGTGTACATTTAACTAAGGCTGTCAAACGATTAAAAATTTTAACCGAGTTAATCACAGCTTAAAAATGAATTAATCGTAATTAATTGCAATTCAAACCATCTCTAAAATATGCCATATTTTTCTGTAAAGTATTGTTGGAATGGAAAGATAAGACAAAACGGATATATACATTCAACATACTGTACATAAGTACTGTATTTGTTTATTATAACAATAAAACCACAAGATGGCATTAACATTATTAACATTCTTTCTGTGAAAGGGATCCACGGATAGAAAGACTTGTAATTCTTAAAGGATAAATATAAGTTTGTATATAGTGACTAAATATTGCCATCTAGTGTATTTGTTGAGCTTTCAGTAAATGATACTGTAGCGACTTAACTGTTCTGCCCAAATGCATGATGGTAAGTGGTGCAACCATGACTGTGTGTGGTGGCTGCAAATGCTATATCTTCTCTGCGTTGGGTACACTACAGGGTGTTAAGAAAAAGATCAACTTCTGTCATTCTTCCCCATGTCGCTTCCCACAATATTTATAGTTGCTGTGGGAGAGATGACAATGATTTTGCCAATTAAAAGCACGGCCCCAATGAATGCGCCACTCTGCCTCTTATCTCTGTATATAAGTAAAACGGCGCCATTGTAGGCTATTTGCGGCAATGCGTGAATGAGTCGTACTGCGAATGCGTTAGTTGCGATAAATATTTTCACGTGATTAATTTTAAAAATTAATTACCACCTGTTAACGCGATAAATTTGACAGCCCTACATTTAACAAAATAAAATAAATGCATTGATGTGGGATGAAATGCAGAACAGATGCCACAACAATCAAAAGACATACTGGCAAGCGAGGTGGCCACTGGGGTGGCAAACCAATTTATAGGGGTGGCCGTGGCCACCCCTGGCCACCCCCTGGTGGCGCCACTGCAAATGGCACCCGGAAATAAAAATGACCCCTATGTGACGAGATCGGCACAAAAACGGGTTTTAAAGACTGCAGTCCAGGCTCAAGAGCAGTTTATTTTCAGGTACATTACTCTTGGCAGGAGAATTCCTTTCAGATTGCATTCCCAACAATAATGCTTGAGTTACAAGTTTCAAAATAATTTGAGTCCAACCAATGTAATGGTTCCAGAGAGTCAAAGGTGTGTTGGAACCCCCCCCCCCCCCACTTTTTTTTTTTTTTTTTTTTAATTATAGACATGGTAAGATGAAGTCCTCCAAAATCCTTTGTTGCACTCAATGCAGGTCTCGTGTCTGTTAGCCCACTACAAGTCCGACCCTCTTGCAATTGCTACCTTGTCACTGGAGTTCCTGTAAGGCACAAGGAAATATGCTATCAGATGTAACTCACACACAAGGGCTCTCATGACACCATATCCTGCTGCCAGTGTTGCCCCAGGAGTATCTCACATGGCTAGGTAGAGATGTTCATCATGTGCTAGTCCATAGGTTGAGACGGGTACTTGCCAGGAAGTCAACTAAGACACCATTCCAACTCAAAAGCATGCAAAAAGACAAAAAACTGCTCAAACTATACAATTTGAACAAAGTCTTTGAAGAAAGGTGTATACAACAAATGTTTTTTAACAAAAAAAATCTTGTCTGTAATGTGTGATTTGTTTGTAGTTAATATCAAAACAAGATGTTAGCAGGAATTTTCCAACTTGTTCTGTTTTGCACTGGCTTTACTCTTTCCCTATCCATCCAAAGAACCCGTGGTGGTCCTTCCCTTTTTGGAGGATCACTGAGAGGATTTTTCCAGGGCTGCTTCGGTTTTAGTCTCGCGTCTGCTCCATCGGTTTTAGGCCTCTCCGCTCCATATAAGTGTCGAAGACTTAATCTTGTTCTTCTCACCTCGGGTAATGATCCTGTGCTTCCTAATTTTGTCCGCTTTGGACACATTCTTACCTGAGTGACAACACTTGTGCTCTCCAAAATTGTTAGTCTGTTTAGTGATTGTGATCTTTCAGATTTCTTAGCAGATGTTTGGCTGGTACCTAGTCTGGTTTTTCTGGCCTCCAGTGGTGGTCTGATCACTGGTTCAGATTTTGAAGGTCCTTGTCTTCCAGCTATAAAGTAAGAGGGGCGAGTGTTTCTCGGTTCTCCATGTTTAGACTTGGTATCTGGCAATTTTTTGGGCGGTACAAATGACACTGTCTTGGCTTTATCAGCCCCGAGTATCGTTACCCTGCTAACACACTTAGCCTTCTCAATGCTAGGTGTTGTATCATTTCGAGTCCTGCTGCTGGTTTCATCTGATCCTTTCATATGTACCATCACTTCACTTTTATTAACAAACTTGATTTTCCTTGGTGGACTAGGTGAAAAATCAAGTCTTTGCCTCGATGGACTTGGTGTAAGAACAGATTTTCTTGGTGGACTCGGTGTAAAAACAGATTGTTGCCTTGTTGGACTTGGCGTAAAAACAGGTTCTCGTCGCCTTGGTGGACTGGGCGTAAAAACAGGTTCTTGTCTTGGTGGACTTGGCGTAAAAACAGGTTCTTGTCTTGGTGGACTTGGCATGAAAACAGGTTCTTGTCTTGGTGGACTTGGCGTAAAAACAAGTTCTTGGCTTGGTGGACTTGGTGTAAAAACAGGTTCTTCTCTTGGTGGACTTGGTGTAAAAACAGCTTCTTGTCTCTGTGGACTTGGTGTAAGGAAAGGTTCTTGCCTCGTTGGACTTGGTGTAAGAAAAAGATTTTCCTTTAGTGGGCTGGGAGGGAGATCAAGCGCTTGTGCTTGCAGACTGGGCTGAAGAACAAGCACCTCTGGCAGGTGTTCCGGATTAACATCAACATTCGTCCATGAAGCGTCTTCCATGGAAGCTGTCACTAAAATTGGTGGTAACTCGTATGGATTTACATATGGATTTACCATATCTTTTCGTAAATTGTCTTCTTCACATGATGCCCATCCTGCTGACGCTACATCTGTTTCTGTATTGGACCAGGCATCTGGTGATGAACTCACCCCACATTTTATTTGATCATCCGATTTCTTTCTGTTTTTCCGGGATCTTCTAGTTTTATGGACTACCTCTTTTGGTAATACATTTGCTAATGCTAAATCCTTGTAGAGTTTATGCAAAAGTTCTTCAATCTCTGCCTCAGATAGATTTTGTAAGGACGGTACAGAATCCATGCATGATTTTGTGCCTTTAATATCTAGAAACTTCTTCTCTGAAGAGAGCCATTAAGAAAATCACAGACATGAGTGCATATTGAAAATACAATTTTGCAAAACATTTCAAAGCCTTTCCATTTATGCTAGCACCAAATTATTTCCTCAAGCAGTGGCCGTTGATGAATAGAAAGTCATATATGGGTGATTTGTTTTCTTTAGGTATGATCAATTTGGTGAAGTTAGAGGTGAAACAAAGCTCTATTGCAGTGGTTCTTAACTGGGGTTGGATCAAACTGGTTTAGGGCTAGGGGTTAGGTGAGTAAGCCTCAGGGTGAAGGTTCAGAAATGCAGACCCCTATTTTGTATGCTACGGAGCCCCTAAAGGGACATCGACAGAAATTAAATAAATTTAAGAAATTTGGTGCACACCAGATTGTTTCTAGTGCGCACCAGAAGCTATCTGGTAAACAGTAGGATTATATAGCATTTATGCCAGCGGACTTTTGCTATGCAAGTTAGCCAATGGCGTACCGCACGCAGGCTATTTTTAGACCGTGACGTCGGATCGTAAAGCGGAAGTAAAGCCGAAGTGGGACATTATAGACCCGCCCTCGCATAGACCCAACGTAAAAAGTGCTACTTTTCTTCGGTAATCTTTCAAAAACGAACATGCCGATCACGCATTGCTTTTTTGGAACTTGTAGAAACGACTCTAGACATTACGACACATGAAGGATGTTTTCTTCATACGTTTCTGGAAACCAAAAACTCGAGAGGAAAAAAATGTGAAGACCGAATCAACTTGCGCGGACTTTAACACCAGCTCGGCGAATCCATTCAGGTTTCATATGCAGTAAACATTATTTTGGGTTGGCATGGTCTTTCAGAGGACAAAGAGGTAAGCCATTTTTTATATTTTTAACGTATTTTTTTAGCGTAACGTTGTGCCGTACTGCTTCTGTCTGACAATGAATAACCTGAAAAGAATTACAATGGTATCTGACTGCCACTGTTACCGTTTCTGTTATATATATAAAAAAACAACTTTAGTAAGGGGGAAGTGTAAATAAATTATAGGATTAAGATGTGTTATCAATGAAAAAATAAAAGTGTTCGTTGGCTGTCACTGAGTAGCATTTGCGATCGCTACACAAAGCTAACTAAATTACCCCCAAGAACGGTAAGAGACGTAGGACAACCAGAGGATATATAAGAAAGACAGGGCTGATGGTAAAGGATTGCTTGTTCAAACAGGTGAATGTCATTGTCAGTCGCGTCGATAAAAAAGCTAAAGCTATGCTTAGGTCGGCTCGTTTTTTTTCCGTCTTTTTCAGCCTTCGAAACTAAAGCCATCTCTTTAACTGAACATTTTTTTGTTCTTCCACATCTTTGCCAGTGAATTTGGCACCAGGCACATCATTTTCGGAGAGAATTGGTAGGTTTAACTCTGTAAACATCTCCTTCGTACACGATTTCCATTCATTTCCTATTAGGGACAAACGGTGGCTTGTCCTTACTTAGCAACAGTAGCTAATGTCATGAATATTAATGAGCGGAAGTGACGTGTTGCTTGCGGTATGCCATTGCAACAATGCAATAATTGGCTAACTTGCATAAGCAGTAGGATTATGTAGCATTTGAGTTAGCGGACTTTTGCTATTTTTAGCCATTTGTTGCATTGTTGCAATTGGCTAACTTGCATAGCAAAAGTCAGCGAGCTTAAATGCTTTATAATGCTAATGTTTACAACAATTGGCTAATTTGCATATAAATCCGCTATCTTAAATGCTCTATAATCCTAATGTGTACAACAATAGCGTACTGCACAAATGCTATTTATAGACCGTCACGTCACCATCGTAAACCGGAAGTGGGTCAACATAGAAGCACCCTCGCATACAACCCATGTTAGTACTGCTTGTTTTCTGTCGGTAATCTTTCAAAAAAAGAACATGCCGAGTAAACACTGCTGCTACGGAACTTGTATAAACAACACTAGACATTACGGCACATGAAGGATGTTTTCTTCATACGTTTCCCAAAGCCAAAAAAGAGGAAAAAACGTGAACAATGGATAACCTTGTGCAGACGTCCAAAAGACCAGTTTAATGCTAGCAAGGTGAAGCCATATGCAGTCAACATTTTGTTGGGGGCATGGTCCTACAGTGGATGAAGAGGTAAGCCATTTTGATATTTTTACTTATTTTTTAGCGTGGCATTTTGCCGTGCTGCTTCTGTCTGACCATGAATGACCTGAAAAAACCTAAATGGTATCTGACTGCCACTGCTTTTACCTTTTCTGTTGTAAAAAAAAAAAAAAAAAAAAAAAAAAAAACTTTAATTAGGGGGAAGTCTAAATAAATAGTAGAATTAAGATTTGTTAGTAATGAAAAAATTAAAAGTGTTCGTTGGCTGTCACTGAGTAGCATTTGCGGTCGCTACACAAAAATAACAATGTAAATTACCCCCAGGAACAGAAAGAGAAGTAGGACAACCAGAGGATAGCCTATAATGTATAAGACGGAGCACATGGTGGTAAAGCATAGCTTGTTGAAACAGGGATGTCATTGTGGGTGGCGTAAGGCAATGCACACAAGAAAAAGGTGTCTTTCTCCAGTCTTCTTCAGCCCTCGACACTCAAGCCATCTCTTTAACTGAATATTTGTATGTTCTTCCACATCTTTACCAGTGAATTTGGCACCAGGGAAATAATTTTCGGACAGAATTGGTAGGTTTAGCTCAGTAAACATCTAGTTTGTACATTATTTACATGCATTTAGCATTAGGGACAAATGCTAGCTTGACCCGCCTAGCAACAGTGGCTAACGTCATGAATATTAATGAGCGAAACGTATTGCGTGCGGTACGGCATTGGCTAGCTTGCATAGCAAAAGTCTGCTAGCTTAAATGCTATATAATGTTAATGTTCAGCAGATAGTTTCTGGTTCACACTAGAAACAATCTGGTCACACTAGAAACAATCTGGTGCGCAACACATGTCTTAAATTTATTTTATTTCTGTAGATGTTCCTTTAGGGCAGTGCTTCTCAATTATTTTCTGTTACGCCCCCCCAAGGAAGACGTACATTTTTTCACCCCCCCCCCCCCCAAACTCTGCCGCCATTGTAAATAGTATCATTTGTCTATAATATTACTATTATAAGTACGCCTCTGCCTCACATTGTCCTTTTTTCTATTAGAGAAAATAACAGATCAACTTATAAAGTATAACTTTAATAACATTGTTTTGTAACAGAAAAGACAATGCGCATCAATTTGCCTGAATTTAAAAAAAAAAGTCACATCCAAACTGTAAAAATACACTCAAGGTCCATTTTTGACCATTTGATACTGAAAAATAAAATCAGTAAATAATAACAATTTAAAATTGATTAGAAACATTAACTCATGAGGACAATATGCCCAAAAAATTGACCGAAAAAACAAAACTGAATAGAAGAAAAAAAAGAGTGTCTTTGGACAGAAGGACAGTTTTTATTTTCGCTCACAGCATCACCTCCAGTTTGCAATGGTGTGGGGTTATTTTGCATTGAGCCTGATAACAGTGCTCACTGGTTTACTGATATAACACTGACAAAGCGGGACGATTGTAGGCAATATTAGGCACGTTTTCGCTGAAAAACAGCCAAGCGGTTTATCAATGAGATTGGGGTCTAATGTCTTTAAGTGGCATCTTAATTGATTTGGCTTCCGGCTGTCCGCTATAGAGTCTACCCACGCACCACGTGGTCGCGTAGGGTTCCGCCCACTTGTCCGTCAAAACATAGTGTTAACCTATTACGGCTACGTACATTTCTCCTATTTACGGCGTGTTTTTCTGCTCCTTAACATTAATACTCAAAATGGTGAAGGCGTGTGTGGCTGTTGGTTGCACTAACAGAGAAGATGGAAGGAGAGACTTGAAATTTTACCGTATTCCGAGGGATCCAAATAGAAGAGCGAAATGGACGGCTGCAATTCGACGTGAAAATTGGACACCAAAAAATCACCAGAGACTATGTAGTAGTCATTTTATATCCGGTAAGATGCATTTAATATATATTTAGAGGGTTTTGGCCTGACAACCACAATTAAGATCATTGCTAGGCTAATCGCCGACAACATACGACGTAGTACGACATAGTTTCAAATTCAAGATGTTTGTGACTTCCCTTTCTTCCACCATCGTTATTTTTCGAATAATATTTAGCTGGTACCAAGTGAGGGAAACTGGCCTCGTCTACGGGGCTGACAAATAACCACAATTAAGATCATTGCTAGGCTAATCGCCGACAACATACACGTATGTATGTAGTGCGTGCTATCGCTAAACCATATAAACATTAAAAGCCTTTATGTAGTGCGTGCTATCGCTAAACCATATAAACATTAAAAGCCTTAACTCCATTGACAAACGACATGAAATACATTAGACTTGACAGTGGATGTTAGCAATAACAAAAGAATTCGAATTGAAAATTTCGTAACTCACCTTTCCAAGCACAAGATAGATTCCTGCCAAACGAGGACCTGTTTCACCCAACCAGCAACGAAGTATTTATAAGCGTCCAAGCTCTTGAAGTTTTTCGTGAGAATAGGCCGATTTTGTGTGGACAAGATCATTTTAAATATCAGCGTAGCAGATGTCAGGCAGACAGGGCGAAGACAGTGGGTCGAAAAACATCGATTTGGGCATCAAATATGGATCTGGCGACTGTATAAAACGAAGCTTTTCCTCATAATGCCTTTTATGCAACAGATCCAGGGAGTTTGCGGCATCAGAAAGCACCGGGTCTTCCATGAAATGCATTTTAAATTGCGCCATCAATTGAAAGCAATGCAAATACAGAGTCAAAATGACGGACAAGTGGGCGGAACCCTACAGCGAACACGTGGTGCGTGGGTAGACTCTATAATCATTTTTAGACACAGTAAACAGTGGTCTTTCCTCATCGACCACTGTATTAAACGTCAAAGCCAAAAGGCAAACGGCCCGGAAAAAGCGCATTCTCGGCGGCCGAGGGAGAACCGTAAGTAAGGGGGTTGTCGTGACGATCCCAAGCTGAAAATGGGACTTCTCGGGCGGACACGTGACAACCGGACAAGACAGTGGGTCGCTGCGTGAGTCCGGCCGGAAAACGGCTTTCGAAAACGGCGCACACCGCACAGCTCTTCATATCGCTCTTCTGTGTGTTCTTGCTTACTTCAAAAATACTGCGCGCACTTTGATAATGAGAGCGCCACTGCCACCCACTGAGTGGATGTGCAAGTACACTTTATTCTAGTACGGCAAAAAAAAAAAAAAAGCATGTTCCCCGAGGTCACATGCGCCACCCCTGGCATCGCTCTGCGCCCCCCAGGGGGGGCCGCGCCCCACTATTTGAGAAGTACTGGGCTACACTGACTAAATCTTGGCAAAGTGGCGTATTAGACCAGGTTTTGGTCTGGTTTGCCCTCAATTTACAAGCTTTATTCCATTTCTTTCAACTGCTAGCCCTCTATGTAATGAGAGGAGAAATCTGTTTGCCCAGTGGAAGTTTGACTGGCACTTGGTATGAGGAAGTATAGCAGAACAACAGACAGCGTACGGGAAAAAAAAAAAAAAAAGCGTTATTTTACTCCTTGAAAATAGTATTTGATGCAAGAATCTTGAAATCTGGAAGAAATATGAACAGGAATTCACTTAGCTATTAGCTTGCTAGGTTGTGAATTCATAAAAAAATTGTTTTATCCTGAAGTGTTCGGTGAATGCACCTGTGAAACTCGTGGGGTTCGGTACCTTTAGTAAGATTAAGAACCACTGCAATTTTGATCAGAGCCTAAAGCAGAACATTTGGCTTCAAGATCTGAGTATTATCTAAGCACTCTTTTTATGTGTGGTATGTTATATTGTTTGAACATATTCAAGTTTACTCATAACTCAGTTGTCAAAATGGGAATCAAACCTATGCAATATGAGTGAAAAACAATCATGTACTATACCAGTGTCACACTTCCGAGTTCAGACAACTGTTTGAGGAAATTCATGACATACATACTAACGAGTATCTAATTGTGTAACATAAAATGCATGTACAAATAGTATTTTAACGATTGTAGTTGTTTAAAAGTTATTTCAACTATAGTAAGTAGCGTAAATTAAGGACTGCAATTATTGTGATGTACTAAAGAACAATGTTAATCTGCATAATTAATTGAAAAAGTACTGTATATACCTTACCCCATTGTTCTTGGAAGACAACAAAAAGAAGCTTTAGACTCTCTTCTTCATGAAATCCTATGTAGTCCATGAGATCTGATATATATTGGTGTATAAATTCACACATGTCCGTCGGTTCTGAAAAATATATTGCTCGGAAAATACAGTCCACTAAACTCTTCAGTCCAAATGGATCAGACGAAGGATCCATATCTGTATCTGTTGTGTACAAGTACAGAACAGTACTGAATGGACCTGGGCTGTAGGTTCTTGCCTGTGTGACCTCTTGACTGTCATGAGCCAAATCAAGAATTGGTCATCATTTTTAAAATTGATTTTTTTTTTACTGTATGTCAAGCCATGTATATGAGCCAACCGGCAAGGGAGCACACCGGGTTTTGTGCAGGTATGTTACCATATTCATGGGAAAATGGGTCCAAATTAAATGTCTACGGTCTTGTGATAAAATATTCAACATGTCAGAACCACATTAAAGGTTTAATTATGAGAAAGTTGACTCTAGGTTAAAGCTATGTGATGATGTCATAGGGCCTTACCCACTTAAATTAGGATTATCCTCCAAAAATTGGCGTCTTTCTTAAGAAAACAATGCAAATTGACTAGAAATTAAAACTATAATTTACAATTATGACAACAATTACAAAAAATGTGAGGGACAATATGAAGAATACTCTAGTGGGTGAGCCAAATTTATAGGTGGCCCATGTTTGGAATAGATTTATGTATCATTTCTATTATTAAAGTTGTGTTATGATTTTTTTTCCCTTTTCAGATAATTCAGAGAACCCATGCTGGCAAGTAATTTAACTACAAATGAAGGGAGATGGGTGTTAAAACGGTAAAACAAATTGGGATGAAACACCGTAATCCCTAACCCTTTTGAGGAGTACTCCAGAGCAAAGTTTATCGTCAAAAACCATGAAGTGTCTGTGATTTGAAAAGTGATATAACATGAATTTCAAGAAATTAATACGTAGACAGATTCGTGCAAAAAAGTTTAAGCGTAAAAAGGCAGATTTAAATGTTGTGTAAATTGTGACGAAACTAGTTTGAGCACCAATGTTGACAAAATTTAAAAGCATTTATCATTTCCTAATATAAAATTTGACTTGCATTCATAATTGTGTAAGTTTTATATGCATGAATATCCAGATAGATGTTATAATTTACTGTCCACCTACCTTTAGCTCACCGAGTGTTTAAAAATGTTGAGATAAAGTATGTATGTATGTATGTATAGAAAAATTATGAGCAATATTTTAGCTCGCTTACACCAGTTATATCAGGATGAGAAATTTAAAATAATAATAACAATAATACAAGCCATAAAGCACGGCTTCCCGTAGGTGGCCGGGCCAGGCCGGGAGTTGTGGCAGCTTTCACTGCGATTTACTCAAACACACGCTGCATTCTAACGCTGGATTTAGATGGAAACAGGACAAAGGTTTTAGTGCATTCAAGGGTGATTTGGTAGAGGATTCAAGGTAATTATTATTTAAAGTAGCACCATGAATGCACTTTGAAACGTTGTGAAAAAAATGAATGGAAAAAATTAGCGAAACTTAAGCTTAAAATATTTACATTAAATGAATGATAAATGCATGTTTTTTGTTTTTGCTTTCAACCAAGAATCTAGTCTGCTTTACCTTCATATCTATCGAAATTCTGGTATTTACGTATTTATTTACAATAATTTTCAACTTAAAAAAGCTCTTTGTTTTGTGATGGCTGCCATGTTGGATTTTGTATCCATACACAATATTTACATTCAAATAACCAGGTAATTTTGGCCAACTGCCTGTTTTTTTGTTTGTTTGTTTTTTTGGCAAAAAAAAAAAAAGTAATTTAGACATTTCTGTGTCCATACAAAAATAATTCGACTTTAACGTGTTTAATGTCAAAATTAAACCTAAAATAGATGAGGGCCAGCTAGCCAGCAAGACGTGGCAATAGTGACATTGGAATTCAACCTGAATAAGTTGTGATTTTATATGGAGAAAGGCAAATTTTGCTTTTGTTGAGTAAATTTAAGATGATTCTACATGCTTTCCTCAAGTATCAAGTTTCTAAATTTGAAAAATGAGTGACTTTTAGCTGTTGAAAACGTGTCAAAACTGCACTGAAAAACATTTAAGTCAGGGCAAAAATGTATATGTTAAATATTGCTATTGTTCCTGAAAATATAGGCAATTATCTCTGCATTTGGTGATTTTTGTGCTGAGAATTCTATATCCATTTTAAGTTTTGTTATTCATCAATTCGTTCATTTTCCATGCCGCTTTTCCTCACGAGGGTCGCGGGGGTGCTGAAGCCTATCCCAGCTAACTCCGGGCAGTAGGCGGAGTACACCCTGAATTGGGTTTTGTTGTATTTCAAAATAAAATTAAAAAATAATTTATCAGGATTTTATTGGGCAACTTTTAATTTTTTGATGCCGCTTCTCATGGAGACTCATATGCCTAAGGGAGGTTCCTGTTTTGGGTTTAGGTCGCTAGCGGCTGTAGTTTTACAAATTTTTGAAGTTTTTGAAAATAGGCCCCCTACGGAAGAGTTTAAACTGACAGTGAATTCTATGATAATATTTTTCCCACACTAAACCATCAGACTGGCACAAAAAAGACAGATTCTGCTGTAGAATACTGTGCAAAAAAAGAGATGTTTTGCTGTAACCACTTGATGATAAACTCAGTTAATTTTCTACCAGGCAGGTGGCAAAACAAACAGACGTAAAATTTCTGCTGTGAAAATTGAGTCATTTATGAGCTGTTGAAAATGTATATCAACATTGCACACACACACAAAAAAAAATATGTAGCTATTGTGGGCAAAAACTCAGATATTGCTATCAATCCTGAAAAAATAGGTGATTATCTCTGCATTTGGTTATTTTTATGTATGTAACATAAAGTCAAAGAATTTTATAGTCATTTGAAGTTTTCTTTATATATATATATATTATATATATAATAAAATAATCAGGATTTTATTATTATTACATTATATTTATATATATATTTATATTATATTCTATTATATTTTATTATTATTATTGACTTTAAATTTTTTTGATGCCGCTGCTCATGGAGACTCATATACGCCTAAGGGAGGTGCCTGTTTTGGTTTTAGGTTGCTAGCAGCTTTGTTTTGAAAATAGGCCCCCTACATAACTGCCCCGCGCCCATTATACCCGTCAATTGATAGTGAAGTCCATGCATAAAGTTTAAAGACAATGGTACCAAATGTTACTATATATTTGAACCTCAGACTTTTGATAAAGTACTGAAATTTCGCCCTAAAATTTCATGGAAAAAAACTTTCACATTAATGCAGCATTTATCAAATGGAAAGAATTACAAAAGCCTTAAGTAGGAAGTTAAATCCGTTATGTCAGACACCCTTGTTGTATTTTACTTTTTAATCATTGTTCAGAAACAAAACAAACTGTTCTTGTACATGCCACTGAAATTTACGGCTTTTTATAGAGTAATATTTCTCATTACCCACATTCTCAACATTTAAATGCTGTTTTGTCAGGTATTTCATTTACAAATAGCTTCTGAGATAAGGCATTTTTCAAATCCTTGTACAGCCTCTGTAAAAGTTCATTTAACTCTACCTCTGATAAATTTTGGTCTGGTGAGGAAGATTCTTGGCGTGAACTGGCAGGCTCTGGTTCAATGTTTTTAGTATCTTCAAATCGCTTCTCTGTTGAAAAACATTAGCAAGATAGAAACAAAATATTTTTATCACATCACTTTCATAGTGAAGTCAGATTTTTTTTTTTTGTCTTACCCCACTGTTTTTGAAAGAGTAAGAAAACCTTGGAATCCATATCCTCGTGACAATCGCTGAATTCATTCAGCTCTGATGTGTATTGACATATGAAATCATTGATGTCTGGAGGTTGAGAGGAGATTATTGCTCTGTAAATGCAGTCCACTAAATTTCTCAGCGAGAGTACATCACAAGGTCCATTTATTTGGCTATGTAGTTACTGCCTACACAAGTATTAGAAAGATTTTCTTTTGGCATCATGGGACATCATTTTTAATACTAAAATGTGTGCCACGATGTCATAGAGCTTTGAAATACAGTAACCATGAGC
Organism: Corythoichthys intestinalis; assembly: GCF_030265065.1. Lineage (NCBI taxonomy): Eukaryota > Metazoa > Chordata > Actinopteri > Syngnathiformes > Syngnathidae > Corythoichthys > Corythoichthys intestinalis. Next base: position 43,317,588 of record NC_080404.1, on the reverse strand, counting down.
GTTTTGAAGTAAACTTACAAAGATGACCATTTAACACAGTAAACACTTTTATTGAGTTGACAGAAGCATCAATCCATTAGTGGTTGCAGTTCTTTCGAGCCGAGGTGCCGCGGGTGGCCCTGCGACTCAAAGCGACAACACATTCGTGCAGGTTTGGGTGGAGAATGGGAGCACCATTAAAGCATCACTTAGTCATTGTATCAGATTCTGAACAGAACAAACACAGTTCTTTAGCAACTGTTGGCACTTTTAAAAATGTACAAAACACCAACAAACAAATGAATAATACTTATTTAGGTTATTTTTTAGGGAAATTTGGCTTGCAGGATAAGTACATTTTAAGACACTAGTGCAGTGCCCAGAGGGCTTGTAAACCTGACATGATACAGTATCTATATTTGTATTACGGTATGACAGTACGAAAGTAGGATTAATGCAAGTTTATGTTGGATTCAATTGACATAAAGCTCATCATTTATCAATATTTTATATATACAAAATGTCCTTTTAGATGTATTTGATATAAGGTTCAGATTTCTGTCACATGGCCTTATATGTATGTATTAAAAATAAAAAAGTGAACAAAGATACAGTACCTGAACATTTTTGCTACTGATAGGTAGTCAACCGTCCGAATGCAGTTGAGCCCTTATGCATAAAATAGGGAGGATACATGAAAAATAAAAAATGTCGCATTTTTACTTCAATCACACACTATACTTTGTCTTTTAGAAAAAGATTAAGAATGTGAATTTATACAACCCCTAGCAAAAAGTATGGAATCACCAGTCTTGGACGAGCACTCACTGAGACATTTTATTATGTAGAAGAAACTCAGATAAAAAGCTTGAAAAAATAATGAATTAGTTCAAAAGTGCAACCCCTTGGCATTGAGAAACACTAAAAGAAATGGATAAGAAACATTGTGGTGGTCAGTAAATGTTACTTTTATAGAGCAAGTGCAGGGAAATAAATATACAATCTCTCCATTCTGAGGAAAATACAGTATATGGAATCATGAGAAACAAAGAAATAACAATCAAAACTAGGGCTGTCAAAATTATCGCGTAAACGGGCGGTAATTAATTTTTAAAATTTATCACGTTAAAATATTTGAAGCAATTAACGCACATGCCCCACTCAAACAGATTAAAATGACAGCACAGTGTCATGTCCACTTGTTACTTGTGTTTTTTGGTGTTTTGTCGCCCTCTGCTGGCACTTGGGTTCGACTGATTTTATGGGTTTAAGCACCATGAGCATTGTGTAATTATTGACATCAACAATCGCGAGCTACTAGTTTATTTTTTGATTGAAAATTTTACAAATTTTATCAAAACAAAAACATTAAGACAGGTTTTAATATAAAATTTGAATTTCTATAGATTGTACTTACATTTATCTTTTAAGAACTACAAGTCTTTCTATCCATGGATCGCTTTAACAGAATGTTAATGTCAATGCCATCTAGTTGATTTATTATAGAATGTTGAATGTATATATCCGTCTTGTGTCTCATCTTTCCATTCCAACAATAATTTACAGAAAAATATGGCATATTTTATAGATGGTTTGAATTGCGATTAATTACGATTAATTAATTTTTAAGTCGTGATTAACTCGATTAAAAATTTTAATCGTTTGACAGCCCTAATCAAAACACATCTCTAGTTTTTAGTTGTACCACCTCTGGCTTTAATGGCAGCTTGCAGTATCTGAGGCATGGACTTAATGAGTGACAAACAGTATTCTTCATCACTTTGGTGCCAACTCTCTTTGACTGCAGTTGCCAGATCATCCTTGCAGTGGACCATTTTTTTCCCAATTTCCACCACAGGTTTTCAATAGGGTTGAGATCTGGGCTATTTGCAGGCCATGACATTGACTGGATGAGTCTTTCGCCAAGGAACACTTTAACAGTTTTAGATCTGTGGCATGATGCATTGCCATCTTGGAAAATGACTTCATTATGCCAAAACATACTTTCAATTGAAGGGATAAGAAAGATGTCTAAAATTTCAATGTAAACTTGTGCATTTATTGAAGATTTAACCACAGCCATCTCCCCAGTGCCTTTGCCTGACATGGAGCTCCATATCATCAAGGACAGAGGGAATTTTGATGTTTTCTTCAGGCAGTCATCTTTGTAAATCTCACTGGAACGGCACCAAACAAAAGTTCCAGCATCATCACCTTGTCCAATGCAGATTCTTGATTCATCACTGAAAATTACCTTCATCCAGTCATTCACAGTCCATGATTACATATTCTTAGCCCATTGGAGTCTTGTTCTTTTCTGTTTAAGTGTTAATGTTGGTTTCCTTTTAGCTTTCTTGTATGAAAATCCCATTTTCTGTGGGCGATTTTGCACAGTTCTGTCACATCCGTGGGTGGCGTGGCTCAATGGTGGAGTAGTTGTCCCCCAACCCAGAGGTTGTGGGTTCGATTCTCCGCCCTGATGAACTCGCCTAAGTGTACTTGAGCAAGATACTGAACCTCACGTTGCTCCTGGTGCTGCGTCACCAGAAGGTGGATGGTGAGATCGTGTAAAGCGCTTTGAGTGCCTTGAAAGGTGGAAAAGCGCTACATAAGTATAACACCATTTACCATCCCGACTCCAGCTTCCTCCCATTTCTTTATTTGTCTTGTTCTACATCTTCTGTTTTCAAGACGTATGGCCTTTAGTTGTTTGTCATGACGTTTGGATGTCTTCCTCGGTCTACCAGTACGCTTAACTTTAACAACCTTGCCATGCTGTTTGTACGTAGTCCATATTTTTGCTACAGCTGACTGTGAACAGCCCACATCTTTGGCAACCATTTGTGTAGTTACCTTCTTCAAGAAGTTTGATAATCCTCTCTTGGTCTCAAGAGATATCTCTCTTGTTGGAGCCACGATTCTTGTGAATCCACTTGTCCAGCAGCCATCCAAGGTGTGATAACTGCACTGTTTTTAAGTGCTGACCAACGAGCAGATCTAATCTGAGGCAAGGGCCAATTAAGGAAAGGAAATTGACTGGGTGTGTCTGTATTTTCTACTCAAAATGGAGTGATTCCATATTTTTTTCTTCAGAATGGAGTGATTCTATATTCATTTCCCTGCAGTTGCTCTATAAAAGTAACATTTACTGACCAGCACAATGTTTTTTTATTCATTTCTTTTAGTGTTTCTGAATGCTAAAGAGTTGCACTTTTGAACTAATGCATTATTTTTTTCAAGCTTTTTATCTGTGTTTGTTCTACATAATAAAAATGCTGAGTGAGTGCTCGTCCGAGACTGGTGATTTTTATACTTTTTCTAGGGGTTATATTACCCAAATAACTGAACTAATCTGGAACTACGCTGGCTGTAGTAAGCCTGAGTCCGTATCAGCACAGTGTGTTATTTTGTCATTTGAAAATCATGTGGCTCTTTTTCTCCTTCTGGTGTGAATTTAAAGCAAACCACGGACAAAAAGACTTGTAGTTCTTAAAAGATAAATGTTAGTCTGAGTAATAATAATTTGATATTCAAACCCGTCTTAACATTTCGTTTTTATAAAATTTGAAAAAAGTTGAACTAGTAGGTCGCCATTGCTGTTGACGGCGCAATGCACTCTGGGCGGTGACGTCATTGGGGAGCGCTGCCGTTCTTCCAAAGTTTCACTGGTTAGCTAAATAAACATGTCGTCGGTTCTGTGCTTCTGATTTGAACCAGAGCGGAAAAGTGATGAGCAGGAAAGCACTGTCGATATTTCACTAAACAAGCAGCAAAAGCAATTAAATGAAGGTCTCCAGCGGGATGCCAACACGTGTTTCCCCGTGCGACAGACGAGCGCATAAAACAAAGGACTATCCTTCCGCGTCAGAGTCATGACTTTTCTAATAAAGCAATCGCAAGCCACATGCATTGTCTGTTTGAAAGGTAAAACCTTAAAGGGAAACGCAACTGAAAAGAAACTGCGCCTAGCTTGACAATGAAATTAGAAAACGCAGCTCACTTTAGCTAACAAGCAGATAAGATTAACATAGGGATTGCGCAAAAGAATTGATTGAAGACACAAAAAAACACGATCGTGAAAAGGAAGACATAAAGAGGGTCCGTAACAGTAGGTCGGGATCAATAAAAATAAAAATAAAAAAAGGGAAAAAAGGGAAAACCACGGTGAGAGGCCGACAAACGAGAAAACAAGGCAATGATACAACCAGCAATGGCGGGATATACAAACTGTCGAATGGCAGCAAGTAAATATCTCGGCAAGCCGCCTAGGATCGGTTTAAAGACACTGCTGGTGAAATGGAATAAGATGCAGGTATGGCATTGGGAACTCATCCCACAGCAGCAGAATGTGACAAAACCATTCCAGTCATCATACTAGCTTCGCTCGCATTTCGGGTCAACTGCGTCATCACCCCCAGCGTGCATTGCGCGCATAAAACATGGCGCCCTCCGCAGGTCAAAACATGTACTTAGTATTACAGATTTTTAAATCAATGGCAATAATAATAACATTTTGGTAAAAGACAACAATTGTGGCTTATTGGAGCATACAAGTCTTTCAGTCCAAGGTTCCCTTTAAATTAATTTGCAACTCATAGAAATCCGATTCGGCCTCCCAGTTGAAATGAATTGGACGTCTATCGCCGTCAATACCAGTCTTTGAGTTAATTCCGTTTTGGCATTCACAATTATAATGAACAAAGATAAACAAAGCACTTTGGTTTGTCATTTACAAATTTGTATCTTTAAAAATTTGCAATTTCTAACCAATATTCATCCATTTTATTTTAAAATACAAGCTTAACACTTAACCCTGTATTATCTAAAAGCTACAATCTGGCAGATATAGAATTTCCAAAAATTCATAATAATCTCATTCTAGACTTTGATATAGGATTTAAAAGTTTTTATGATGATAAACTGCTCAAGCTTGTGCCTGCAAGTTTGTGCATCCTCATTCTTTCCCTGTGCTGGAAAATGGGCAGTGCTTAAAAAGCAGAGGATTGTGCTTCATCTCTTGAGCCTTTAATATAAAGTGTAAGTTAATATTTGCCACCTGTGTTTAATGACAGTGTATGTATTTGTTTCTTCGAGGGTTAAAATCACTTCTAAAAAAGATCAACTTTCTGTACTCTGATGCCTCCAAAGTGATAAAAGTACAGCAAACCATTGCATGACAAAAAAATGTGAAAAAATAGTTCTAGATCCAAAATATTTTGCTGTTACATTTCCATTTATGATTTAGTTATCCCCTACAGTTTCTTCAGGTGGTCACTTGCCACGTTTACATGGAGCCAAATATTCCAATTACAATCGGAATATTTGTTCAAACCGAATAAATGTGTTCCATATAAACACCTCATTCGGAATGAACAGGCCCAAACCGAATGGAATTTCATTCCGTTTCACAGGGGTGGAATATTCCTTTTCCCAAACCGATTAGAAGTAAAATTATATCATGTAAACAGGGAAGCGGAATGGTGTCTGGTTGCGTTCTTTCTGCACATGCTCCGTACTGACGTGGTGACGTCACTTGGTGACGTAAGTAACGTCACTTGCAACATGGCTTCCAAGCACACGCACAGCGCACCCACACAACTTTTTAAATGAACGGCGTGTCATTCTGAAGTTTTGTTTCCACTCGAAAAGTTAAAACAGCAGCTGATCTGACGATCGATCTCCATGTTTTGCAACGTGACGCTTTGTTTTGATTAATCTGCGCATGTCAGACGGCAGTTGTCAAACGTCCTTTCGGAATAAAGGCAGTCACATGTAAACGCTGGATCGGAATAGATGAAGTGACATGTAAACAGCTGATGTGAAATTTCCATTCGGAATGATTTGAATCGGTATGAATAAAAGTCAGCATGTAAACATGGCTAATGATGAATAGTTGGAGATAAACTTGGTGGCGAAAAAATATATATAAAAAAAAGTATCTCAGCCTTCGTGTCTGGAAATGATGTTTCAAATAATATTATATTCATATATAATCGACATTTTTTCCCTTAAGATTTTGGATTTTTTTCAACTGTAAAACACCTGAATTAGGAGAAGCACCTCTTTGTCTATGTGCTCCTTGTAACTGACTGCCACCTCACATGTTGGAAAGCAGAAGAAAACGGTGGCTTTTTAGGGCATCGCAGTTTAAAAGTTACTCAGTTTTTGTTGGCGTTTCTTTGTCTGCAGTCTTTTTTAATTCCAGGGCATTTACGGTATAATGCCGTTTTAAGGACATGTACCCATCATGTGATCAGGCAGCAGTTAATACAACGGGGTCCCAGTCTTCTCTTGAGTGCTCCCTTCTTTCTCTTGGGAGTCAAAATGGCAATGATGGCCTCATCAAAAACAGTCTTCAGTCCTTTCTGGGTTAGTGCTGAACACTCCACATAGCAACATGCACCAATCTGAAAAGCAGGAAAGAGGAAGATTTAGCAGTCAATGGGTATATTTTAGGACTGTCAAAATTATCGCGTTAACGGGCGCTAATTAATTTTTTGAATGAATCACGTTAAAATATTTGACGCATTTAACGCACATGCCCCGCTCAAACAGATTAAAATGACAGCACAGTGTCATGTCCATTTGTTACTTGTGTTTTTTGGTGTTTTGTCGCCCTCTGCTGGCGTTTGGGGGCGACTGATTTTATGGGTTTCAGCACCATGAGCGTTGTGTAATTATTGACATCAACAATGGCGAGCTACCACTTTATTTTTTGTTTGAAAATTTTACAAATGTTATCAAAACGAAAACATTAAGAGGGGTTTTAATATAAAATTTCTATAACTTGTACTAACATTTATCTTTTAAGAACTAAAGGTCTATCCATGGAACGCATTAACAGAATGTTAATAATGTTAATGCCATCTTGTTGATTTATTATTGTAATAAACAAATACAGTACCTATGTAAGGTTTGTTGAATGTATATATCCATCTTGTGTCTTATCTTTCCATTCCGACAATAATTTACAGAAAAATATGGCATATTTTATAAGTGGTTTGAATTGCGATTAATTAATCTTTAAGCTGTGACTCGATTAAAATTCTTAATCGTTTGACAGCCCTAGTTAAAATGCCTCTTAGCTCTTTGGCTAGTGTAGTAACTGATTACTGAAATACACACACAGAAGTAAAAAAGTTACTTGGCAAAGTAACTGGTATTACGTTTCATGGTTTTTTTCCCCCCATTTTTTCAAAAAAACAAAAAAAACAAAAACGTAGTAACCTTTGCTATGTTTGGAGGTCATTTAATGTTGCGAATCAACCGTTAAAGTTGATAAAATTGCTCCCGTTTTTGCATTAGTTCCCTTCTGTCTATTTTTCGACATGTGAAAATTTCAAAACTGTTTCATCCTTTAAAGATAGACTCAAGTCAAGATTTTGCTGATTTAGGAGTATTTGAGATAAAAAGTTACTTAGGTTCGCTAGGAAGGTTCACAACAACAGAGCCTTTCTGAGAAGTTTACTACTCTAAAATGGCGGCTGTTTACTAACGCTACCGAGTCTGTCATTTCGCATGTAGTTCTATATGCACGAAATATCCAGGCGTATATTGTAGGCTGTCGGCTACAGTCAGAAAATATTGGAGCCACCTAGCCTAGCATCGCGATTGCTACAGCGTCACAACAAACACTCTTCCCCCCTCTCCGTGTCTCTGACTTTTCTCGTGTCATTCAACCAACGTATTAACGCACATTGTCTCGTTGCCGAAACGGTGACAAAATCCGAACGGAGGAAAAAAAACGTAGTGCACGAAAGATGTACAGATTTTTAACGTAACGTACAGCGTACACATTTAAAAATCAGTGCTCACTTGTACAAATTACGCCGAGACCGTACAACTTGACCGGTATGAATTATAGTGGACCGTCAAAGTTAGGTAGTAGCACTCTGTAGCACAGGACGTCCAACTATCAGTGGTCAGGGCGAATCTATGTGCTTTAGCGAAATCTTCGATGGCTTTGCGTGCCATTTCATAAATGTCGGGGATTACGTTGTTAGAGAAAAATGTCCGGGAGGTAACAATGGAACGCGGGTCAAGTGTTGCAAATAAATTAACAAAGCCTGCAGTGTTTTCACTGGTGTCATCTTCGGGGTTGTCCTGCTCTGAGAAAGTGATATCTGTGGGTGATGCCGGCTGAAGTACCGGAGTCATGTTATAAGTGTTGCCATTTGCATAGGGAACAAGCGCTAAGCAATGCTTGCTAATTGTTTTATTTTTATTATTTTCAATATTTTCTTTCCCTCCGCATTGTAGTCCACGGGGAAACCGAAATGTTGCCACACCGCAGATTTGAAAGAAGCTGGTGCTTCCTCTAAGTTCGGTCTCTCCACTCCTTCGCTCGCCATAGCTTTTTGTTTTCGAGTGAGCGAGAGATCGGACATTTACTTGCGGGGCGGGAATTTCTCCACAGCTGTGCTTCACGTCACACACAGACACACAGAGCTCGACCAAGTCATTCCACAAACGTTCGGAATAAATTAATTGCAAAACCGAAAAGGCGCGGTTCATAAAGGCGTAGTGAACGGTACAGGGCGAACTGTACGGTTCAGCTTTGAACCACAAACCGTTGCACTGCTAGTGTACATTAAGTGTTTTTATTCCAATCCGGCTTTTAACCTGAATTAATGTGTCCGCGTAAACATAAGCAGTGATAAAGAAAAAAAAAATCTAAGTGTCAACAAGTAATACATCCGGTTTTGTTAGGTTTTGTTCAAAACACAGACCTCCTTTGCCAGTTTCAGGCCTTGCTCGGTCACGATAGGTTTTTCCTTCATATCATTCAGTTTGGCAATGGTCTTTGGGTCGTCACGTAGGTCAATCTGAGAAACCAAGACATGTTAGTTATGATCGTCGCTATTCTAAATCCAGAGTCATTTAGAATCCATCTCGCCAAGGACTCACCTGGGTGCCAATGAGCAAGTAAGGGACATTCGGCGCATATTCCTGCAACTCTGGCACCCATTCTTCACGTACATTCTGGAAACTGGCAGGGTTGACCACAGAAAAGCAGATAAGGAAAACGTCGGTCATCGGGTAGGACAACGGTCTGAGTCGATCATAGTCCTCCTGGGAAAACATTCAACATTACGATTTTTAAAAAAAAAATTCTTTACTGTAACTCAAGTGAAATCATTAAATGACTCAATGACTCATTTAGAGTTTATCACTGGTAGACGACCGATGCATTTCGCTGACATCCTTCCACTTCTAATGCATCGGACGTCTCAGCGCCGTATATGGCGGCCAAAGAGTTAACATTATTCCTTCACTGAAGCCAGGTTGAAAAAGAGAACTCATTCTTAGCTTATCAGGCAGTTTGTTCCGTACACAGTGCCAAGCTCATGCTGTTTTTCAAATGGGATGGGTCATTTTATGACGGGCTTGATGCCCATAAAACTGTCAACTGGATTTGAGTTATAAAGGGCAAAGAATGCGAAGTCCTTCACATGGGATTTACTTTCTCCTTTGCCCTCTCAATGACAGAGGCAATTATGAGTTTATTTTTTTTACGTGCTGTCACCTTCAATGGGGCTACAAAGTGGCGATGCCAGGCGTTATATGCCAGGCTGTCTTTTTATGGCTGTGTTGGTAAAATGAGTATTGTCACATGTAGACAACCAATCTTGGTGGATCTGATCAAGCAGTCCGTTGTCTTTGCCAACAACATTTGAAAAATGTTTAAAATGTCCATTTTATGACTCATTTTGTTTTTTTCTTATGACCCTGATCGCTGTAGCAGCTTGGTTGAAGACGGAATCGATTCATCAATTAAAATAACGGAACCCACCAAATACACAGCAAGTTAATTGTGAAAGAATATTTTATTCATGCTTATAAAACACATAACTGCTGTGATACTAGATTCATTTGTTAGACTGTAATCTACAGTGGGGCAAATAAGTATTTAGTCAACCACTAATTGTGCAAGTTCTCCCACTTGAAAATACTAGAGAGGCCTGTAATTGTCAACATGGGTAAACCTCAACCATGAGAGACAATGTGGGGAAAAAAAACCAGAAAATCACATTGTTTGATTTTTAAAGAATTTATTTGCAAATAATGGTGGAAATGGTATTTGGTCAATACCAAAAGTTCATCTCAATACTTTGTTATATACCCTTTGTTGGCAATAACGGAGGCCAAACGTTTTTTGTAACTCTTCACAAGCTTTTCACACACTGTTGCTGGTATTTTGGCCCATTCCTCCATGCAGATCTCCTCTAGAGCAGTAATGTTTTGGGGCTGTCGTTGGGCAACACGGACTTTCAACTCCCTCCACAGATTTTCTATGGGGTTGAGATCTGGAGACTGGCTAGGCCACTCCAGGACCTTGAAATGCTTCTTACGAAGCCACTCCTTTGTTGCCCTGGCTGTGTGTTTGGGATCATCGTCATGCTGAAAGACCCAGCCACGTCTCATCTTCAAAGCCCTTGCTGATGGAAGGAGATTTTCACTCAGAATCTCTCGATACATGGCCCCATTCATTCTTTCCTTTACACATATCAGTCATTCTTGTCCCTTTGCAGAAAAACAGCCCCAAAGCATGATGTTTCCACCCCCATGCTTCACAGTGGGTATGGTGTTGTTCGGATGCAATTCAGTATTCTTTCTCCTCCAAACATGAGAACGTGTGTTTCTACCAAAAAGTTCTATTTTGGTTTCATCTGAACATAACACATTCTCCCAGTCCTCTTCTGGATCATCCAAATGCTCTCTAGCGAACCGCAGACGGACCTGGACGTGTACTTTCTTCAGCAGGGGGACACGTCTGGCAGTGCAGGATTTGAGTCCCTGGCGACGCATTGTGTTACTGATAGTAGCCTTTATTACTGTGTTCCCAGCTCTCTGTAGGTCATTCACTAGATCCCCCCGTGTGGTTCTGGGATTTTTGCTCACCGTTCTTGTTATCATTTTGACACCACAGGGTGAGATCTTGCATGGAGCCCCAGATCGAGGGAGATTATCAGTGGTCATGTATGTCTTCCATTTTCTAATAATTGCTCCCACAGTTGATTTCTTTACACCAAGTGTTTTACCTATTGCAGATTCAGTCTTCCCAGCCTGGTGCAGGTCTACAATTTTATCTCTGGTGTCCTTTGACAGTTCTTTGGTGTTTGCCATAGTGGAGTTTGGAGTGTGACTTTGTGTCTTTTATACCGATAATGAGTTAAAACAGGTGCCATTAATACAGGTAACGAGTGGAGCCTCGTTAGACCTCGTAGAAGAAAGACCTCTTTGACAGCCATAAATCTTGGTTGTTTGTAGGTGACCAAATACTTATTTTCCACTCTAATTTGGAAATAAATTCTTTAAAAATAAAAAAATGTGATTTTCTGTTTTTTTTTTTTTCCCACATTCTGTCTCTCATGGTTAAGGTGTACCCATGTTGACAATTAAAGGCCTCTCTAATCTTTTCAAGTAGGAGAACTTGCACAATTGGTGGTTGACTAAATACTTATTTGCCCCACTGTATGTTCTAGCGCTGCACATGTATTTCTTTGAACACAATACAAAGGGGTTCTGTGGACTCTTATCTGATTTTACTCCCTTTTCGTGCCAGCTACGGCTAAGTACCCAAGGTCGTAAGTCACAATGTTTTTCAGCTAAAAATCACCAGAGGTGGGCTGTAATAAGTTTAGTTTTTGCTTTCATAGTAGGTATCGTTTTCATAGTAAGCAACGCCCTTTCAACAAGCATATGTAAACCCTTGACTTGTGTATCCTCTTTGTACTCCTGCGTGTTCACGGCTCCTGGTCGGATCACGCCATTGGATCCTTGATATATAAGTTTTTATATAAAGTCTTCAAAGCAGGCAATCCTTGGCTGGGTCTGATTCATTTCTCATTCGCGCTATCGAGGTGACACTTGTCTTAGAGTTCAAACTTGAACTTTCCTGACATTAATCAATCTCAGTTGCTCATTGGGCACTTTTTTAGGATCCCAGAAATCATAGATAACAGTCTAAATGTTCCAGGGAAAGCTGCAATGAGACAGGCGAGGTTTTGCATGAAAACCTTCTGTATGATAGAATCATCTTAAAAATTTTATTCCAGTTCAGCCAGATCAAACTGTTATAACCCCATAGTAAATTATCTTTAAAAATAGCCGATAAAGTATTTTGATCAAGCATCTGTGTGGGCAACTGTGGCTGCCGCTGACTGACGGTAGGACTCCGGAAGGAACTTGCAGCAGCTTAAAGGCAGGCTGCTACAGGAAGCATCAGGCTTGCCAATTTTGTAAATACTGTAAGATTTTTTTTTTTATCTTGCATGAGAGAATATGCACTGTTGCTTTTGCCTTTTGAGCTGTGTACCAAGTGATCCTTAGGGGCCGTTTACATTGTGACGCTCTGAGAATATGACAAATTTGATATTTGCATTTATATGGTTCTATCTCCATTTGAACGATGTCACAATTCCGCGTGAAAACGATATTCATGCCAGGCCCAAGGGGGCAGTGCAGATTTACAAGGCGACAGCTGATGATGCACTTCCTTGACACCAACAACCTCCTCAGCCCAGAACACAACATACCCGCCCACTCCAAGGAATGGCATTTTTCTTTTGCTCCAAAAAGCACAAAAATTGAAACATTAAACATATTTAAATTCAAAATGTTATAAAAATAAAAAAGTAAATTAAAGCAAACATTCTGCCACGTTTGCTGTTTTTAATGTTTAGTAGCAGCGCTACGCACGCCCAAAGTGATGTGTGCGAGTGCTGACGTCATCGGCACGAGAGCTTTCCAATTATATGGTTGCGAGCAAGCCCCGCAATCGAATCCATCCACTTTGGAGCCCGGAATCTAAGGTTTGCATCTTCGCCTTTCGTTTCATGCTGTCACCATATAAAGGCGCTCGCAACACAATTGTTGCGTCTTGGTGTCACAGAGTCATCATGTAAACGGCCCCTTACACTCTAAATGTAACTCGTAGCATTCGCTTTAGCATGGCGAACATCCTCAAAAAAATCACTCGTTTACATCTAGTTGTGACGTCCTGGTGGGTTTCATTATTTTGAAAATAATGTACTGTTCTTGCTGAATGTGTATAATCATAAATAGAAGTGCTGCGTTCGTTACTTTCGTAGCACTAAACATAATTATTCCTTTAAGTCTCAGGTCATTATTGTAAATTTGAAGCTGTTGAAACATTTTTTTCTTTTAAATTGCCTTTCATAATCTACGTGCTTTAAAAAAACAAAAAGTACATCGGCCTCAATGTATCAGTATCGGCATCAGCATTTGAAAATTCCATATCGGTTGACCTCTAATCGATCAATCCAATGAATTTATTCCAAAATATTCGATCTGCAGTCGCCACTGTGTCTGCATTGGGATTGTCGCAAAAGCAGGCACTGTAGGCCATTCAGCCTTTTCTTTGTAAATAGGTGCACAGCTTCTCGGAGACCCATCATTACATCTCACTCAACCTGTGACACTAAACACAATATGTCCTCCAACCTCAAGTGAGGCAGTTTACTAGATAGCTCAGCTCTAATACTCAATCTCTGCTCAGTGCTTGGCCCGGTTATGTTCACTCTCCCACTGTTAAGAGGGCACTTCATCAGGTTGAATGTTTCTATCACATGGATGTCATGGTTCTATTAGGTCAGTTCAACAATTCATGACATTTCCGCAACACTGCGTCACAAGCTTCTGACACCCAATACAAACTTCAGTAGACAGTCAAGCTGCAAGAAATCAAAGCAACTGGGTAACTGATCAAAGTCTTCCCAGTATATGCCCATCCCTGCAAAGCTTGCAGTATTCATCAGGTCACTGTGTGAGTTATGCTGTGTGAGTCAGTGACATATGAGCACAATTCCAGTGAGTCATCACCGTATCCCCAGCTTCATCGTCTTCTGTTTCAATGTTTATCACCTGCTCGGGGGCTCTATAAAGTGGATGGGTTCAAAGAATGGGAATGCAACACATTAACACTGTCTAGTCTGCAAATCTGAGCTAAAAATCATTTACTAGCACTTTAATTATGATTAACAACTGTTAATCCGTATTTACTATTAATATCTTGACAGAAACACCCTGCCATTAACTCTAATTATTTGTTGATGTCTTTTTAACAGGCATTCATAAAAATATCTGGCTTCAAAGATGTTCTAACATAAAAAAATGGTACAAATATACATCATCTATGTTCTGTAAATTGTACATTGTGAAATTCTGATGATTCTTCCATAATATGTTCCCCTCAATTTTTACTCAAGGATTTTTCAAGGTTTCTGTATTGTTTCCCTTCGTGCAATGAATTGCTCAATTTTTAAACAAATCTAAGAAACGCACTTATGTGCATCAAAGGTTGACATTTCTCAATACCATGAAAACAACGTTGTCTATTTTTACTCAGCCTCATTTGTTTAAATTGACTTGCTGACATTCATCACAAAATTCAGCCGCCCACGGACGTTTCAAAAAGAAAATTCTTACTATAAGAATACCTTGTGTCAACTGAGAGCTGACACAACTTTTTATCAGGTCTGCCATTGAAGGATTATGAACTCTGATTGACAGTTCTGCAGACTACTAAATGTGCTGTATCTGCCAGTTAGTTTCCCTCCTCCTATTTGAATATTTTATAGTTCTAACCAATATAAAATTTCACACTATTGCAAACTACAACCCTACAAGTTTTCTACAGTTATCTCTTAGCATCCACTTCCTGTTTCCTCCAGCTCCGTGTGCAGTGTTCATAGGTTGTCTTGAGTGCAGGCACAGTGGGTGAACAAATGAATAAATAAACACTTTGGTCTCTGCTTCCTTGTCACATTCAGCAATAAAGGCTTTGCAAGCTGTCCCTATGGAATAATTACATTGGTAGCGGTTGAGATGAATGCTTGTTTTTCAGACAAAAGTGAGGCGGGCAAAACTCGGCGACACTCGGATATATATATACAGTGGGGAGAACAAGTATTTGATACACTACCGATTTTGCTGGTTTTCCCACTTGCAAAGCATGTAGAGGTCTGTAATTTGTATCATAAGTTCTCTTCAACTGTGAGGGACGGAATCTAATACAAAAAAACAGAAAATCACGGTGTATGATTTTTAAATAATAAATTTGCATTTAATTGCATGAAATAAGTATTTGATACGTCACAAAAATCGAACTTAATATTTGGTACAGAAACCTTTGTTTGCTATTACAGATACCAAACGTTTCCTGTAGTCCTTGACAAGGTTTGCACACACTGCAGCAGGGATTTTGGCCCACTCCTCCATGCAGATCTTCTCCAGAGCCTTCAGGTTTCGGGGCTGCTGCCGGGCAACACGGACTTTCAGCTCCCTCCATAGATTTTCTATCAGGTTCAGATCTGGTGACTGGCTAGGCCACTCCAGGACCTTAAGGGGCAGTTTACATGGCGACTTTGCGACATGAAGACGCAATGACTGAGCAGCGGACTTGCCTCGCGTGCATATGGTGTCGGCGAAGACGAAAGGCAAAGACGAAAAATTCTGAATCCTGCCTCTAAAGTGGAAGAATTCGATTACGGGGGTCGCAGTGCATTCATATGCACGGAAACCGCCTTCGTTTCGATGACGGAAGCATTCGCGCACGTCAAATAGGCGTGCGCAGCGGTGCTATTAAACATTAAAAACAGCAAATGGCGGAACGTCAGCTTTAATTTACTGTTTTCATAATATTTTTAATTTAAATATGTTGAATGTTTCCATTTTTGTGCCTTTTTGAAAAAAATAAAATGCCATTGCTTGGAGAGGGCGGGCATGTTGTCTTCCAGGCTGAGGAGGTCAAAGTGCATCACTCGCTGTCGCCTTGTAAATCTGCACTGCCGCCTAGGTCCTGGCATGAATACTACATCATTTTCATGCGGAATTGCAACATTATTCAAATGGAATCGGAACCATATAAATGCAAACATGAAATTTTTCGTCTTCTCGGAGAGTCACTATGTAAACTGCCCCTAAGATGCTTCTTACGGAGCCACTCTTTAGTTGCCTTGGCTGTGTGCTTTGGGTCATTGTCATGCTGGAAGACCCAGCCACGACCCATCTTCAGGGCTCTCACTGAAAGAAGGAGGTTGTCAGCCAAGATCTGGCGATACATAGCCCCATCCATCCTCCCCTCAATACGGTGCAGTCGTCCTGTACCCTTGGCAGAGAAGCAGCCCCAAAAAATGATGTTTCCTCCTCCATGTTTCACGGTTGGGATGGTGTTCTTGGGGTTGTACTCATTTTTCTTTTTCCTCCAAACACGACGAGCCGAGTTTAGACCAAAAAGTTCAATTTTGGTCTCATCCGACCACATGACCTTCTCCCATTGCTCCTCTGGATCATCCAGATGGTCAGTGGCAAACTTCAGACGTGTCTGGACATGCACTGGCTTCAGCAGCAGGACCTTGCGTGCGCTGTTGGATTTTAATCCATGACGGCGTAATGTGTTTCCGATGGTTTTCTTCGAGACTGTGGTTCCAGCTCTCTTCAGGTCATTGACCAGGTCCTGCCGTGTAGTTCTGGGCTGATCCCTCACCTTCCTCATGATCAGTGATGCCCCACGAGGTTAGATCTTGCATGGAGCCCTAGAACGAGGCAGATTGACCGTCAACTTGAACTTCTTCCATTTTCTAATAATCGCTCCAACAGTTGTTACCTTCTCACCAAGCTGCTTGCTTATTTTCCTGTAGCCCATCCCAGCCTTGTGCAGGTCTATTATTTTATCCCTGATGTCTTTACACAGCTCTTTGGTCTTGGCCATTGTGGAAAGGTTGGAGTTTGTTTGTTTGAGCATGTGAACAGGTGTCTTTTATACAGGTAACAAGTTCAAACAGGTGCAGTTACTTCCGGTAATGAGTGGAGAACAGGAGGGGTTCTTAAAAAATAACTAAGAGCCGAAATATTTACTAGTTGGTAATGTATCAAATACTTATTTCATGCAGTTTAATACAAATTTATTATTTAAGAAATTATACAATGTGATTTTCTGGATTTTTGTATTAGATTCCGTCCCTCACAGTTGAAGAGAACTTATGATACAAATTACAGACATCTACATGCTTTGCAAGTGGGAAAACCAGCAAAATCGGCAGTGTATAAAATACTTGTTCTCCCCACTGTATATATATACGCAGGTACATATACTGAAGTGCCTGCCTAGTGTCTCATCTTGTATTGGTCATAATACAATGACCCCCCCCCCCCCCCCCCCCCCCACCACCACCACTTTGCGCTTCAAACATCGCGCCCTCAGTCCATCGCAGATTTTTTTTTTTCAATTAAAAAAAAAATGCAGGATATTATAAACATGTCCCATCGGATCACGAACAGCCTCTCACTCTCCCTCCTGAACCTTTTCTTTCTCACCAGGCAGCTGCAGCTTGTTACAGTTAACGATAGGTTACAAGGGAGCTGCTTTGAACTTGCCGGAGATGCTCGAGAGTACTACCTTTCAAAGGCGCCGACTTGTTTAACTTGTTCAACATTGGCTAAAATGTGCTGTGGCAACTCATTGTGTTGTGTGCTGTTCTAAGCAGCATGCGTGGATATGAGAGGACTCACTCAATGAACCATTTAATAAAGAATTATACGTTGGGGGGATGTCTTATATGCAGAGGTGACCTGTGACTTGGTCCTCATTGACCTTGAGAGCCTACCAGCCTGATGCAATATAATTATGACAAGCTTTACTTAGAGCCAGTTACCTTTAATTAATTATAATAACAATTAAAGCTTGATTAACATCAACTGACACAACAAAATTGCCATTACTTTGAAGTGAAATGTAAAGAAATAAACATAAAAGCACTAATTCAAAATAAAGGGAATTCATATGCGGCTCCCACATTAACTCCAAGCCTTTGTAAAAGTGGGATGTCCTCCTCATAAGAGCTCATTGAACGTGCATGTTTAGCTCTGTGAAATGCGAGCAAAAACACGTTTGTCAGTGCATGGCGCTGTTCTTCAATAACTTTATTCCGCCACTTGTCCATAGGGTGAGTGGGATCCTGACATTGATAGTTTGTTTTTTTCGTGCTTTTCAAAGTTTGGATGGCTGAAATTCTTTGACCCTACATAAAATGCGCTGCTCTTATCAGCGACATTGGGATTCTCACGGCAAATGTTGCACCACATTTCCGTGCGAGCGTCATTTGCTTCTAGCCATGGTACCTCCTGCAGCCACTTTTCAGCAAAAGTCCTTTTTCTCGGTAGCTCCGGTGATGTCTCTGTCGTCTGTCCCCCCACCCAACACGGAAATAATTACTCAGTGGTGCCTGCCTCTTTGACATTTTGAGAAGTGATTTTCTTGTGTCTGCCGCAAATACTGTATATATACACAGGACTGTCTCAAAAAATTAGAATATTGTGTATTCTAATTTCCTGAGACAGTCCAGTACAGTGGTCAGCCATCGGTACGCAAAAGCGTATGGAATCCGTTGAGGGCCAGCGCGTTTGTCTACTTCCAGTACGCATGCGTGCATGCGAACCACTTATGTGCACCCCTGCTTATATGTATATTTCTCCAATGCTAAATCTGAATAAATACATTGAACACACCAAAAAACAAAAAAACAATTTTGTTTAATGAAAATAAGCTACACCTCTACTAGGGGTGTGACAAAATATCAAAATGGTGATACAGTGCTGCTCAAAAGTTTGTGAACCCCCTCAACATTGTGGAATTTTCTATTATTTCAACCTGATTTCCTAATCAATCAATTCAGTAGTTTTTTTGTTTGTTTTTTTAACAGTTGTGTTGTCGAGACTAAATTAAAAAGAGTTTTCATCAACTGATGTAGGTGCAAAATTGAACTGTTTGGTCACAACCAAAACCGCCATGTCTGGCGAAAAGTCAACACTGCATACCACCAAAAGAACCTTCTCCCAACAGTGAAGCATGGAGGTGGGAATGTCAAGATCTGGGCTTGCTTTTCATCCTCAGGACCTGGACAACTCCACATAGTCCAGGGAATCATGAATTCTGGGGAATATTGTCAAATCCTAGAACATAACCTGACGCCATCTGTTTTGAAGTTAAAGCTTGGCAGAAGGTGGATCATGCAACATGATAATGATCCAAAGCATTCCAGCAATACAACCAAGGAATGGCTGAAAAAGAAGAAGATTCGTGTTCTGGACTGGCCCAGTCAAAGTCCTGACCTAAATCCCATTGAAATGCTGTGGCGGGACCTGAAGCGAGCAGTTCATGCCAGACGCCCATCAAACCTCTCTCAACTGACTGCGTTCTGCAAGGAAGAATGGGCAAAAATCCCCCAAAGTAGATGTGAGAGGCTGATTAGTCACTACAGAAACCGTTTGGTTGAGGTAATCTCTGCAAAAGGAGGCGCAATATCCTATTAACTGAAGGGGTTCACATACTTTTGCACACATGATATCTGAGTTTTTCTTAAATCAACCACTTTTGTTAAATAAAGAATGACAATATAACTATTTCTTTTGTTTCAGTCCATTATTTGGAATGTCAGTATTGTGGATTTGGGTATAACTTAACATTTAATAAGGTTATTTTAGTTTTTTTTACAAAAAATCTGACCATCGCTGTGGGGTTCACAAACTTTCGAGCAGCACTGTATATCGTGATACATTGTATCCCAAAAGGTTATTGATATGCGCTTGCCAAGAATCGAGATAGTTTTAAAAAGGTGTCAATGTTTAAAAAAAAAAAAAAAAAAAAAGGAACCAATAAGTTGCTACCAAAATCTTCCACCATAATAGCGTCTCAGTTAACTCTAAGGCTGCCATTGACGGTGTTCGTTCATCCGACACTAGAGCATTCGCAGTTATTCTATTCTGTCCGATTTGCAGGGCATTTACAGGTCTCTTGCTTTTTATTCACAGGTAATTTCCTGTTGAATTTGAGTCACTGCCTATTCATTTGGGCGATTCCCAGGTCACTTCTTGTTCTGTAACTCAAAATAAACAGGAAGTGACCCATAAAATACCCCCAAATTAACAGGAAGTAACTAAAAATCAACAGGTAAATGACCACAAATGGCCCAAATTTACCTCATTGCCTGGCATTGGCTGCCATTGACGGCCATGGACGTTCAATCCGTTTGAAGGAGGGAGGGATGGCAGCGAATGAACATTCAGCGAACATTCGTTCATTCGCTGCCACCCTCCCAGTTCAAATGGATTGGACGTCTACTAGTGATAAACTCATTCCAATTCACAGCAGAAGCTTGTTTTTCTGTTTATTAGTTTTTTGTAGAATATCCTACAAAGATTTCCTGACCAGTGTATCAATAATCGTTCTATCGTCATATCGTCAGAACATCTTTATCGTGAGCTTTGTATTGCAAATCGCATCGTATCGTGAGGTAACAAGAGGTTCCCACTCCTAACCTCTACTTTGTGGATTTCGATTATCGCGGTGGGGGGTGGCTGTCCCCATTAACTGCGAAAAACGAGGGATCACGATGCTAATTGTAGTTATGGGTAAATACTGTGTGTCTGAAAGTTCTGAAGTGCTGTTACAATGATGGTTTGCACCATCTTGCAAACAAGTTGTGACTAAATCAATATTTCTTCTGCTGGCTGGAGCCAAATTGTGCTTGATTTGAGTGTACAGGATTAGGGTTGGGCATCGTTTGAAATCAAACGATTCCGGTTCCGATTCCATGTTTCGATTCCAGTTCCGAACGATTCTAGATTCCGATTCTTTTAAGAGGCAGGGTTAAAAAAAATGCTGGGTCAAATAAAATTGCATAGTTTATATTAAAGCCTTAACTTCTCGATGATTTTTAAAATTAAATGAACTTCTCACAGGGCTAATTTTAACTTGTATATAAATATCAGTCTTTGAGCAATTTTTTTCTGCTCGGCGGTCAGGGCATTGAAGCAAGGAATCGAAATTTTAAAATTCGAACGATTCCGGGAGCATCGGAGTGTTAGAACCGGTTCCCATCGATGCTCGATGCCCAACCCTATAACAGGATACAATAGCATGAAAAGGTTTGGGTATCATTTGTATGCTCAAACTTTTTCATTCAACTCGACATTCACTTATAATTAAGGGTGTGGCAATATATCAAAAAGGTGATATAACATGAAACTTTGTAGCCCAAAAGGTTATTGATATTGTCCCACCAAGAATCAATGTATCGTTTTAAAAAGTTGAGACGCCGTTGCAAATGCGATGCTAGGCTAGGAGGCTCCAATAATACAGATGCGAAGCGACAGACTCGGCAGCGTTAGCAAATGTATAGAGAAGCAGATGCGAAATGATACACTCGCCAGCGTTAGTAAACAGCCGCCATCTTAAAGCAGTAGACTTCTCAGGAAGGCTCTGTTGTAGAAGTAACTTTATACCTAGAATACTCCTAAATTGGCAAAATCTTGACTTGAATCTATCTTTAAATGATGAAAGTTTTAAAACTTTCACATGTGGAAAGTTGACAAAAGGGAACTAATGCAATAATAAAGGGATCAATTTTAATAACTTTAACGGTTAATTCACAACATTAAATTACTTCCAAACATAGCAAAGGTTAATATCTACTTATCGCAATATTCACAATATCCCTGTGTCTAGTTAAGTTTAGGGTAAAAAATTGGGCTATAGTGAACTGTCCCAAAAACCCTTTGAACTTCACCTAGTGTGACCTATGTTTTTGTTTTTTTTTTGAATGGGAAAAAAAAAAAAAAAACATGAAGAGTAACACCAGTTATTTTGCCAAGTAACTACTGTAATTTTCGGACTATAAGCCGCTACTTTTTTCCCCCATTTTGAATCCTGCGGTTTATAGTCCAGTGCGGCTTATTTGTTAATTTATTTGGGTTAATAGGTAACACTTTATTTGACGGCGGCGTCATAAGAATGCCATAAGACAGTCATAATTATGAGATGACACGATCATGGGCATTAATGAATGGCATATTGACATATTTCATTTAGTACCATGCGGCAAATTATGTCACTAAGACCATTTATTTCCAGTTCGGATCTTTTGCATCCATTCATAAGTGATATAATTTGCCGGCTGGCACAAAATGACACCTGTCATAAGTATGATGATGGTCTTATGACAGTCTTATGGGACTACTGTCAAATACAGTGCTACTATATACCATAACTAGCCATTAATGAAACAACTGGAGCAGTAACTGAAGAAATAATTATCAAAGAACATGAATTTTGATTGTTATTTACATCTGTAGCGCTGCAATGCATGATAGGAGGCATGCTGGACGACAACAGTATTGACAGCAGGTGGCAGCAAAGGTTGACGGTCTCCCCCAAGAGAACAGTGATGGCCAAATGAAGCGAGAACAATGAAGGCCGAATGAAGCTTCTTGAAGCAATGAAGCTTTGCAGCCAATTGTTTCAACACTTCATGGTGGTTCATTTGGTCTTATGACAGTCTTATGATGCTGCTGTCAAATTAAGTTTTACCGGTTTATATCTTTATGTGTAACTGTCCCATACTACAGTGAGGACAGCTGTGGCTTATAGTCCAGTGCGGCTTATCTATGAACAAATGCAGTTTTTGTGTCAAATTTGGTAGGTGGCGGCTTATAGTAAGGTGTGCCTTATAGTCCAGAAATTACGGTAATTACTCTTACATTCAGGTAGCTGAGTTAATAACTCAATTACTTTTTGGGAGAAGTAATTTGTAACTGTATTACTTTTTAAAGTAAGATGAACAACACTGCCCATAAATGCCCCAAAAGGAAAAAGAAGTGTCCGAAAATCAACAGAAAATGCAGCAAAATTAACTCATTGCCTGGCATTAGCTGCCACTGACGGCCAGAGACATCCAATCTGTTTGAAGTAAAAGGGATGGCAGCAAATGAATGTACGTTGTCTAAATTACAGGGCATATTTTTGTTGTTGTACAAGATGTTATATTTTTTTAGATTAAACATTTGTAGATTATTTTGAGCATAACCCGTCTGTACAGTTGGCGTACATAGCTAATGCTAAGTTGTATGCTTTTTCAGCTTTACAATGGTCTAAATTGGGCAATGGTCTGCAAATCGGGTCATATCTGCACTATTGGCCGAAAATTTCGGTACAAAAACTGACTTATACGCGAGTATGTACTGTACGTACGGTAGATTTCTTTTCTAAGAATCCCCAGATTCTGCACCAAAATCTCATAGCATATGACAAATAGGAAGCAAACCACCAATTTTATAAACCATTCCCCCCCTAGCATATATACATGTAGGCATGGAAAATGTTAACAATTCATTAGCAAATGAAACCGAGTTGTTTTTGTCTATTTTAACCAAACAACTGCTCGTGAAAATTGAGACTTACACACTGTTCAAGGCCAAACACCTGCTGATAAGTGTACAGTCTACACTTCTACATTGCATAACCCAAACAAAGACGTGTTATGAAGTTCGATGAGTACTGTAATTTGATAACTGAAGCGATTCCAGCTGCCTTTGACACCTATTGGCTATTTGTGAGACGGACAGGGAAAACAATTGTTCATCGTGCAGGTATAACTAGTACATTTATTATTAGAGCTGAAACGAATACTTGAGCAACTCGAGTAACTCGAGTTTAAAAACTGATCCGAGTAATTTTATTCACCTCGAGTAATCGTTTATTTTGACAGCTCAAAGCATCACGTTTTGCTCGGACTACTTTTAATGCGGGACAACGCGCTGATGTCACGTGCGTAGAGGAAGAAGCAAAAAAAAAAAAAAAAAAACCTTACTGCAGCCGACAGCCACTACAAACGACGCCGACGTTGCTAAATACTAGCCCGCACGATGCTACGTTGGTAGCAGGTAGCGTCTGATGAGTCTCATAGAGATCACATGTATGTTGAACTAGATGCGAAATGACAGACTCGGCCGCGTCTGGGCAGCGTTAGTAAACAGCCGCCATCTTAAAGCAGTACAGCGCTAAGCGCTGATAAAGAGTGCTAAGCGCTAATAAATAAGATTAACGTTACTGTCACTAGCTCAAGTAACGATAGCCCTGCGGAGGGCTAGGTTTCTATTAATTATGACCACTTTCGATGCGTGGCTAACGTGTCTTACATACAGGCTTTAACATAACATAGCGTTGTGGAGTGATGAGGGTGTAAAATAAAAACTCAATAATGCTAACTATCAATTGTAGCTCAGTAGTCATTGCTGGATAAAACACCAAGTAGCACTGGTCCCTAATGTACTCCAATACAGCCTGTATCATACATTTATTTTAAACACTGCAAAAACTCAAAATTCTATCAGGACTTACAGTTTAGACTAACTTAAAACTTAACTAGAACTTAAAAATGGCTTGTCACAAATAGAAATTCAATTGAAACACGTGGGAAAAAAATCCTAACTTTTAAGTGATGTGTGTTATCAAGCGTAACGGCATTTTAGGTGTGTATGTATTTTTTTTTAATAAGATCTAAAGGTTTTTTGAGTGAAAGCAGTGAATTAGTCTTTTTTTATTCTAGTTACATCTGAGATGCAATTGTTGGCTGTTTTCAACAATATACATCTAAAATAAAGACATTAATTGACTGAAAATGGTTCAAGATTAGATGAAATGTCTTGTTTTCTCATGTATATTTATAATTGCTCTTCACCTAAAAATATATTTGTTTTATCCGATTTCTCGATTAATCGATAGAATTTTCAGTCGATTATTCGATCACTAAAATATTCGATAGCTGCAGCCCTATTTATTATAAAAGATGTAGCAGTTGTGCAGTGTTTTTTTACAATGTAACATCGTCAGCTACTGCCCTGGTATGTGCATTTTCAGATTTAATCCCTCTGTTTGTCTTCTACCCCATCAGTCTCTCTTCCTCTTTCTTAGTCAGTCTGTCCCTCTATTTGGGCCACCACTCTTTGATCACGCGCTGAAGCTATAAACATTACCAGCTGGCCTCCTGCTCCCTAAAAGAGGTCAGTAGAGTCAGGGGCTAGTAAAGGGACAGATTTTGAACTGTGGTAACTCTACTCTTCCTGGCTGGCATCTGAGGGAGAACTTCTCTATTTCAGAATGAGCTAAAAACAAACACACACCTACAAAACAGCACTTGGGAATAGACAATTAGAAAGTGTCATGATTCTACCGTACCTTCCGTAGAGAGAAACACACCTCGGCCACAGGTGACTTGGTGGGTAGCAGGTACTTTCAGAAGTACTGAGCACAGAAGCGCAGACCTGAATACGCTCTGGACCTTTCTGAACCTTGTTGATCTTTTCGCCCGCTTTCATATTGTGACTCATTCACACTGTTAAATCCAGCCCGAGCAACTGAACAGTGTTACCTAGCCAACATGTGACATGCATATTTTTAGCTTGCTAGTGAGACAGTAGGTCTTGAGGCAGATAACGTCAACTTTTGCCATTTATAATGTCATTTTTATTAATATTTGAGTGTTTTTAGGTGTACGATGAACCTGCTCCAAAAGTTTTGAAAAATAATTAGAAATAATCTTTTTCTAGAACACTCAGTTAAACACGTATAACCTCGACATATATTGGAGGAATATTGAAGGCTTTTTACTTGATTGAATTTTTGAATTTCAATCATTTTTTTCACAAAAAAATATTTTTTTATTATTTATCTACAAGGGTAGGACAAAATAATGGGAACACCTTAAAAAAAAAATCAACAAAAACTAATTAAATATGGTGTAGGTCCGCCTATTGTGGCAATTACAGCCTCAATTTTCCGAGGTGTTGATTCATACTTGTGAATTGTTTCCAAAGGAATTTTAAGCCATTCTTCAGTTAGAATACCTTCTAACTCTTTTACAGACGATGGCGGTGGAAATCAAAGTCTTAATTGAATCTCTAATACTGTCCATAAATACTCGATAATGTTGAGGTCTGGGAATTGTGCCGGCCATATGAGATGCTAAACTTCATTAGAATGTTCCTCATACCATTCTTTAACAATTACGTTCAATGATCATGATGCCAAAATGTTAGGTATTTCCATTATTTGATCCATTTCATGTAGTTTCGAAAATGGTATCGATACAGAGTTTTTTTTTGTATCAAAACAACAGTAGTTTGAATGCCGAAATTTTTGTTGGAAACGATCGCTAAATCGATTCAAAGCAACACTTTGTAACTTTTCAGTTTTAGTCTATTTCAGTAACGCCGGTGGACAAAAGCAGTACTGTTTTGCCTTAAGGAAAACTGCGTTTCCCATGAGGACCAGCGCACACCTGCATAGTGTCGTAAAATCATGATGGTCGACTGCAGATGGATTAAACAAGATTTCTGTTTCCAGCGGCTGTGTGAAGGATGAAAAGTAATAAGGTAATGAATTCAGTTGTGGCTAAACAAAAGCATATGACGGTTAGCAACCGTGTGGCTTGCTTAGTGTGGGTTCCTGCCACCCTCCTAAAAGTTAATTAGTGCCGGTGAAAGTGATACAGATCGTCTCAAGATATAAAAGAGGTGTCATTCAACTAGTTGTCAGTTGAGATATCATCACAAATGTTAGGAAAATATTAGGGCTGTCAAACGATTAAAATTTTTAATTGAGTTAATCACAGCTTAAAAATCAATTAATCGTAATTAATCGCAATTCAAACCATGTCTAAAATATGCCGTATTTTTCTGTAAATTATTGTAGGAATGGAAAGATAAGACAGAACGGATATATACATTCAACATACTGTACATAAGTACTGTATTTGTTTATTATAACAATAAATCAACAAGATGGCATTAGCATTAGCATTCTGTTAACGCGATCCATGGATAGAAAGACTTGTAATTCTTAAAATATAAATGTGAGTTTGTATATTGTGTCTAAATATTGCCATCTAGTGCAGGGGTGGGCAAACCGGTCCTCGAGGGCCGCAGTGGGTCCTGGTCTTTGTTCCAACTGATTCAGCACACACAGTATAACCAATGAGGTTTCAAACAAGGAGCACCTGACTGCAATCAACTGATTGCACTTGTAAGAAACCAGATTGGTGAAAGGCTGTCCTCATGATGGGTATGAACAAAAACCCGCACCCACTGCGGCCCTTTGTGGAATTAATTGTCCACCCCTGATCTAGTGTATTTGTTAAGCTAAGTGAAATGTTTGAATAGAGTTTGCCCAAATGCATGATGGGAAGTTGGGCAACCATGACTGTCAGTGGTGGCTGCAAATGGTATATCTTCTCTGCGTTGTGTTCAATACAGGGTGTTAAGAAAAAGATCATTTCCCATCGTCCTTCCCCACTTCGCTCGCCACAATAGATATAATTGTTGAGGAAAAGATGCCAAAGCTTTTGCCAATAAAACGCACGGCCCCAATGAATGCCTGTGTCCACTCCACTCGCTTGTCTCTGCCTCTTGGCTGTCAGTATACGTAAAACGGCGCCATTATAGTCTGTTTGCGGCAATGTGTGAGTGGGTCGTTCTGCGCATTCATTAAATCCATTAAACATTTTAACGTGATTAATTTAAAAAATGAATTACCGCCCGTTAACGCGATAAATCTGACAGCCCTAGAAAATATTTTATAAAGGTTGAAAAGTTACCTATTGTTTCTTTAATGAAAATATAAAAGAAAGTTTCCTAATGTTGCTTTAAATATGGAAGTCCAAATGTCTGAAATTTGGCAATTTGCAACATTTACTCATTTTTTTATGTTCATATGCTTGCTAGCACTGTCTGTGTACACACAGTCCCCTTGTGCCAAGAGAAAATGTTGTGCGTGTGTGTATGCATGTGTAGGCTGCTGGATCTCCGTTTTAACGATTACGCCCTGAAAGGCACATTGATGAAAAATCCCAGCAATGGGCAACCCTATTAACAAATCTGTGACATCATTACTGGACATAGGATGCCTGTTCTTGACACAATAGAACTATTCAACGCCCTCACTGCCACCAATGTCCTTGCTTCACTAAACTATGGCAGTAAAGATCTGTGAAAACTATCACCTGTTGCATCTTATGAAGCCTGTGAGTGGGCTGTGACCAAGATAGACACACAGTGTGGGTGAGAATGTTTTCTCGTGGGTGGCTGTGTTCATCCTGAACATGTTTGACACTAGAGACCAAAAAATCTTACCTGGCCAGCAGTGTCATACAGCCCCATCAAGTACTGCTTTCCTCCGACATTGACACTCACTGTGAGGAAATAAAATACAACAGTTAAAAAGAGGAAGACGTGTGGGTGAAGAGGTCTGAGGGGGTAGTGAAGTGGAAGAAGGAGGGGCTGTGAGTCCCCAACCTCTGTCTGCAATGAAGGCAAACAAGTGGTTTTGATTATAGCAACAGATGCAGGCCAATGCAGTTTAGCTGCTGCAGTACAATGTACACGAGTCTATACAAGTATTTTGTTTCTACACTACAGCATATAGCACAGAAGCATGCTAGCATGACATTATTAGATTCAATATGAAATTTGTTTGCCTACCTGCATAATGATCAAAGACAGTTGGGACATATTCTTCTGGAAAAGCGTCATTGGCATAGCTCATCAGAAGACACGTTTTCCCCACTGCACCGTCTCCCACAACGACACATTTTAACATGATAGTACCGGTTCCGTTTGCCATGATTTCAATCTTAATCTCATCATCATCCTCTTCGGCCGCCCTGGTGTGCCGCCCTCTGCTCTTCCTCTTCCTGGTGTCGCTCTTGTGTTCTTTGCGTCGGTGGTTCCCGCACAGCGGCGGGCATCACCAGCTTCCGTGCCTGACTTCGAGGCGCGCCGAGCGGCTGCACAACTGCATCTCCCTCCCCTAACTCGTCGCAACCGCTGGTTATACAGCTCCGAAATGAAACCGGAAAACACTTTTCGCTCCCAGTCTTTGTTTTCGCCACACTGTCTGCTGTTAAATTAAGGTTTTCTATTCCAACATACACCTTTTTTGCTTGCCGTGGTCGCTGGCGATTCCAGCCGGCCAGCAGTGCGCGCTGCCCGGTGTGGCTCGCGCTGACGGACGCCCTGTAGAGCAGCTGGGGCAGAACAAGGTGTGTGCGGCGCTTGGTGGAGAGGCGGGGCTTAGGTTAGGAACCAAGGGACTGTCTGTAAATTTTACTGCGTAAAACGGGATGCTGTTCAGACGTCAACCTGTTTACTAAGCCTGGTCGATATGACAAAAATTGTTATCACGATTTTAAAAATTCTTATCTTCGATATTGATAATTATCACGATAATTTTAAACATAAATGTTTTTTTATTTTATTTTAATAATTTTAAATTTGAAGTCTGATTTTTGCCACTAAGTATAGACCCTACTCACCAACGTCACAGAATGACGTGTCGCTGTATCCGGCCGCCATATTGTCCGTCATTGTTTATCCGTATTCTCAATGGTTTCAATTTGTCGTGCAATTTATAGTGCAATTCATGGAAGCTCCGGTGCTTTCAGACGCTGTAAACTCATTGGATGCGTTGCATAAAAGGCGTTATGTAGAAAAGCTTCAGTCTATCCAGTCGCCAGATCCATATTTGATGCCTAAATCGATATTTTTCGACCCGCTGTCTTCGCCCTCTCTGCCTGACATCTGCTACCCTGATATCTACAACTATCTTGTCCACACAAAATCAGCCTATTCTCACGAAAGTTTGAAAAGCACTCTAAGCAACATTACCCCGTGTGACCCTTTACTTCCAATTTTCTAAAATGGGGACAATCAATTAAAAAAAAAAGTTGACTGCGATGGCCGACGATTCAAGGATAGGTGGATATTGGACTATTTCTTCAATAAAACACGCAACAACTGTGTCTGCCTCATTTGCAAAGAGACAGTCGCTGTTTTCAAAGAGTTCGATGTGACGCGATAATGATATTACCAAACAAGACACGCTGACATGTACGACAACATTACAGGGAAGATACGCGGCGAGAAATTATAGCAACTTGAAGCTAGTTTAATTTCACAGCAGCAGTATTTCGCAAGAGCCCGAGTGTCGAAAGAGAACGCCACAAAGACAAGACTGTTGAAATTATTAATTTAAAAAAATAATAAAGCAAATGTGACACACAGAAGGGCTTGCTAAAATTTGTTTAAATAAATTGTTCTATGTAAATCAGCCAAAGTGGCCCCCCGCATTTTTACCACACCAAATCTGGCCCCCTTTGCAAAAGGTTTGGATACACCTGTTTAAATGATGATCCGTAGACGAGGCCAGCTTCTTTCACTTGGTACCAACTAAATATTATTCAAAATGTAATGATGGTGGAAGAAATAAGCATCTTGAATTTGAAACTGTATGTTGTCGGCGATTAGCCTCGAAATGATCTTAATTGTGGTTGTCAGCCCAAAACCCTCTAAATATATATTAAATGCATCTTACTAGATATAAAATGACTACTACATAATCTGTGGTAATCGTTTGGAGCCCAGTTTTCTCGTCGAATTTCAGCAGTCCTCTCGCTCTCCTCTTCGGGTGTCTCGGAATACGGTAGAACTTCAAATCTCTCTGTCTATCTTCTCTGTTATTGCAACCAACCGCCACACATGCCTTCACCAATTTGATTATTAATGTTAACGAGCAGAAAAACACGCCATAATAGGAGGAATTTACGTAGCGGTAATGCGTCAACACGACGAGTTGACGGACAATATGGCGCGGAGGCGTGGTTGTGACGTCATGTGAGTAGGGTCAAATAGACCCCAATTACCAACGTCACACAATCACTTGATCACTGTATTGTGCCGCCATATTGTCCGTCATTGTGTGTCCGTATTGTCATTGATCGTAGTTTCTAAAGGTGGATTCACTTGCAAATTATGGAAGCCCCGGTGCTTTCAGACGCTGCAAACTCATCGGATGAGTTGCATAAAAGCAGTTATTTGGAAAAGCTTCGGTCAATCCAGTCGCCAGATCCATATTGGATGCCCAAACCGATGTTTTCTCCCGTCCGGTCCCGTCCCGTGCGTCATAGCTCGTCCTGAGACCACAAAATTTCCAATCATACTCCAGTTTATGTCACGATGAGGAGTCGAGTTCCCCAAAATCGTCACCGGCCCGAATATAAACCGACATTTGGTCAGCTGAGTGTCACCGTTGTCACGATTGTAAAATGAAACTTGATCGACAACGAGCCGGTGTGTGGCGAAAAATAGCTGCCCCGCGTGAAATGTCCCCCCTGACGGGAGCGCTTATTTATAACGCTTTATTGATGTGAAAACATCAAATGTTTTCATGGACGCATTACAGTAATGGATTTACGACTGTAAGATCAGTTTAAAATAATTGAATTACACAAAATATTAGTACTGTATTTTGGTAACAAATCGTGGACTGGGCCACATAACCATCTTTGAACAGAAATGTATTAGTCTACAGGTTTTCGCGACCATATCCCAATGACAATCACACAGGTATGACATTTATAAGTTCAAGCAGAGTAAAATAATACATATTCACGGTACAAGAAAGTCGTTTCCGTGTGGGCGCTCCCGTCAGGGGGGACATTTCCTGCAGGGCGGCAATTTTTCGGCACAACACCTGTTGTTGCGCTCACCTTCTTGCTGCGCGACCGCGGCGACGAGCTTCGTAGTCTCCGGCTGATGATGTCTGCGATCGTGTTGGCATCACAGTGATGTTTTCGCCGCTGTAAATAAACAAACCGTGCTGCTTTCGAGATTTGCCCTTTTAACAATGGGCACACAGCAACTACTAAAATGACCGTTTATCTTCTCTGTTACTGCAACCAACCACCACACATGCCTTCACCATTTTGATAAATAAGCCTCTTCTGCCTATAAGCCGCTTGTCCCCACTTAGTAACAAAAGACATTGACAAAGAAATATACAGTTTTCAAAATTTTAATAACACACCTTAACTTTTCGTTCCAAACAGCGCCGGCAAACACGGCAGTTATATAGCAGCGGCACGGAAGTTACATAGCATCAGCATGGCGGTGCAGCACTAATTGTGCTGGTTAATAAAAACATAAAAGTCTTTATTAGCAATCTTCATCTTCCTCCTGTGCATTCAAACCATGGAAGTCTTCACCCTCAGTGTCGGATATGAAGACGCTCAGATGCACTTCGCCATGCACCTACTCAGTCTCTCCTTCGCTGTCGCCTTCAATGTCTCCCGTAATGAGGCAAATTCACTCCTAGCCCGTGCTGTCCTCCTCGTCACGCAGCAGAATGGCCCCTTCGAAACCCGTTGGTGATGGCAGACTCTTTCACAGCGCTTCACATTGCCAGGCTCCCCCGGCAAACCTGTGCAAAAGCTGCTCTTCGCATGCGGCGAGTCTTGGCAAACGATCTCTCGCCGCTCGTCATCAAAGCTTCCCATACAACTCGGATGGCCAATTTAATTTCTTCGAGCATTTTCCATGATGCAGGTATGCCAATTCTACTCATGCACAAAGGCGGATGCACAACGCACAAAGTTAAACTACCAGTAATAGTGCAAACTAGCGTCTTCCTCCACACATATATTCCACGTGTCTTACTCCCACATTCCATGCTCAAGAAAAATATACAAATTGGCCGCATCATTGCACACGCCGCAGGACCCAAAATGAGGGAAAAAATTAGCGGTTTGTAATCCGGAAATTACGGTAAGTATTTTTCCCCAATTGCTAACTAGATGGTATGGTCATGACAAATAACAGTCTTGTGCTAAATGAAATATGAAATGTTAAAAATGCATTTATTCAGTACGACAGAGCAAAATTACTACATAATGGTCAAAACTGCCGACTACTTGCACCTCCCGAATGATATTTTATGCCACAGCAGGCTTTTGTCATTTTCCTGCCTCAGCTTTGGAGACGGAGGAAAGACCGTAAACAAAACATGAGGTGTGACAGCTAGCCGACATGCTAACCCGAACCGAGCGGCTTTTCCAAGTCTTTTTCACGCCTTTCGAAATCTGTCTGTGCTCTTCATTGTAGTTTTGACTCCACGTTTCCTTGCTACCTTAGAATTTTTGTGTAGTTTTTGGGGGTGGGGAGGTTGTTTCGTTTTTTTGTTTGTTTGTTTTCACAGCTGAAATCTTGCTCGCCTGTAAATTATTTTTACTAACCTTTGACAAATTTGTCACAGGTTACTGAAAGTGTGGCAAGAGTGGACTGAAATGCAGGAAAGCAGGGAGGTAGGACTACAGGTGAGAAAATAAAGTTTATTAAGAAATATTTTAACACCGGCACCCACCCTCACCCTTTGCACACCCCTACCTTCCACAGTACATGCATTACAGAAAATGAATGGTAGATTATGTTTTTTTTTTTTCTTTTCCCCGATCCAGAAATGAAGACTTAGTCGTAGGGATTATCCACATGTGCTGTTTTATTTTATTTTTTTTTGTGACGGATGAATGACCATTTATGCACTCTCCTCCATCTACAAACGTCTCTGCACAATGTGCACGTGTAGGATGATATTGTGGTTGTCGGTCCCTAGACTGCTGCTAGCACTCCTATCAGTTGCAGGGGGAGGTGCCAGGATTCTCCTGCTATCATTACGTTTGACAGCTGCTGCAGCAGGTCATGTGACCAAACCTGAACAATTACCTCATACATGGGGTACTCCAGCTCAAAGTGTTTCAATGGAGACCCTCAGGCAGCATTTTGGGATTTGTGTGCGGTAGATCATAAGGTCTGCAATATGATTGTAATTGTGCTATTCACTGTCATTTTAAATTATCAGTGGTTAATGCAGTGAATAACTATCAATATTAAGTTGGAATACAAGTACTGTTTATTTTGCCACTTGCAGGGTAGAAAATTAACTAAGTTTAACATCAAGTAGTTACAGAAAAAATCCATCTTTTTTGTGCCACAGTCTGCTGGACTAGTGTGGGGAAAATATAACAGTATTATAATTAGGGGTGCACGATATCCATTTTTTGAAACCGATACCATATTGATAACTTCCTGCTCCTCAAGGCCGATACCAATACGATAACCAATAATATAGCTATAATTTTTAAATGTATATTAAACTGAGTTTTTGAACACCTCTAGGTCAAAAATACTAGTGGGGGATTCAGCATAGATTTGCCTTTGACCTCACCAGAATTTTCATGTTGACATGAACATTATTATAATGAACAAAACAAAGACGAGTTTTGACTTCAAAGAAAGTGCCCATATTTATTTTTTCAAATAAATATAATTTGAGTCAATCACAATCAATCAGTCATTTCATTGACAATGTGTTCCTCTGAAAAATGAGGACTGAACTAAAACATAAACACAACAGGTATTGTGCTTTGTCAGGAGATAAAACATTTGCTGTAACAGGAGAGGAGGCTTTTGCGGTCTTGGTCCATGGAAACACTTTCTTAACCTTGCAATTATAGGACAGCAAGCCTATCAATAACCAAATGGCCTCTCAAGAACTTGTAAACATTACACTGTAAAATGCAAACATTTGCTAATTGCCTTAGTCAGGTTTATCACTCAGTGATGGAAAAATACGGCATCTAGAACTGTAACAAAACTTTGCATACTGGCAAAACAAGAGTGGAAACAAACGCACACATCCCAATCCACCGACACGTGCCAAAAATATTATATATTATCGGGCTGATAAATAATGTTATCAGATTTATTGGGATGACGTCATAATTCCTATTATCGGACCGATAATTATCGTGCATCTCTAATTATAATTACAATCATTGAAAGACCTACGGTTGCTACATGAAAATCATCTGAGTTGATAAACATGATAAGTCTCACTTTTCACTCCCATTGACGGCAAAGACGTCCAATTCATGTTGCCGTCATAATATTGTGCTATACAGGCAGTTTTATAAGGATCACAAACTCTATTCTCATCAACTTTTTTTCCACCATATTAAATGAATTAAGTCACCTATTATGGTATTTTTGTCATTAGTTGTAATAATGTTCACTATCTGTGCAGTTAATTCAGTGTAACTTAGAACTGAACCTGTTGCCCAGTAGTTCATTAGTAAACTTCCGTCACGCAGATTACATTTGCATCAACTATCTCTGTATGAGTCTAAACATGGACAGTACAAAGTGGAAGAGTAAATTTCTATTTACAATGAAATTATGTTTGTCTGTTTCATCTGCACTGAATATTTATACAAGAAAATACGTATAGCTCTTTGACATTGAGCCATGACATAAGTCTATGTGAGCTGTCTGCACTGCAAGGGGTTTAGTGTTCTATTTTTAGGAAAGGCAAACAAATGTCTTCTTCATTACCCCTCCCCCTATCTAGTTTCAGGTATTGCTGTACAGTATACTGTGACCTATAAATAACACATGTGGGCACACGCATGTTGACACCAACTTCCTTCCCGTCCGTGAGCAATATTAATCACAGTCTGGATGTAGGCAGGAGATAAGAGAGAGTGGAGCAGTGCAATCACAAAAGCTCAGATGAGCTCCTAAATTAGAGTGTGCGGCCAGTGTCAACTCCCTGGGAGGGTTTGGTGAAATTACAGGCTTTATTTTTAGTGATCCTAACCTTCATTGCCTGGAACTGTAAACAGCTGAGGACCATCACTCATGCGTGTCTGACCTTAGTTTCTTTTCAATGAAACGTCTACCTGCATGTGTTTGATGAATGTCTTGTGACACTGAGAAATGTTCTCATTTTTTGCTGCAAATGTATGAGTTATTATAAAGTGTGAAATAAAATTGAAATCAATTTTGAAGTACAGTCGAGCAGGATTTTCCCATAAGAATACATTATAATTCCATGAATACAGCCCAAAAATCGACACTAAATCCTTAATAAATATTCCTGGTACTATTGCACCTAGCAATTACACAGAGCAAAACAAATAAATTATGAGAAAAAAACGGAATAATAATATGATAATAGTAATAATAATAATATTACCTGTAATAATGTAACGAATCAGGCAGTGTTGTTTTTGGAACCCCTTTTAATTTTCGTCTTAGTCTTTTGGACGATAATACATATTAGTCTGTCATATACTGTAAGTCATCTCAAAATATGTTTGTCTTCATCTAGTTTTTTGTTGACGAAAACTCAAGACTAATTTCGTCGTTTTAGTCAATTTTTACTACAAATGTTTCCGTCTGTAAAATTTAAAAAATGTACTCCAAAAATAAATAAAAGTTTCCAACTATTTGGAATGAACTTTGACAGACGCGCATACAGTGGGGAGAACAAATATTTGATACACTGCCGATGGGAAAACCCATTGACAGTGTATCAAATACTTGTTCTCCCCACTGTATATTGTAGCATCTACAAGAACAACGTCAAATTGGTGATAATTAGGCCTGTCAAACGATTAAAATTTTTAATCGAGTTAATCACAGCTTAAAAATTAATTAATCATAATTAGTTGCAATTCAAACCATCTCTAAAATATGCCATATTTTTCTGTAAATTATTGTTGGAGTGGAAAGATAAGACACAAGATGGATATATGCATTCAACATACTGTACTTAAGTACTGTATTTGTTTATTATAACAATAAATCCACAAGATGGCATTAACATTATTAACATTCTTTCTGTTAAATGGATCCCCAAATAGAAAGACTTATAGTTCTTAAAAGATAAATGTTAGTACAAGTTATAGTAATTTTGTATTAAAACCCCTCTGAATGTTTTGTAAAATTTTCAAACAAAAAATGAACTAGTAGCTCACCATTGTTGACGTCGCTGAGCGGTGATGTCACGTTGGCTCCCTGCCGTTCTTCCACAGTGTCTTTAACTACATAAGGATAGTGAGTGAAATACACCACAAGGTGTCAATGGCGAGTTTTAAATTACTTAGAAATCAAGCCAATGAGTGTGTTTTGTCCCTTGACTGACGCCGTAGTTCCCACCCATTGTACTTCACGGTCATTTGAGTGCTGGCTTCACAACGTATGAGACCTCTGATAGTTTGTATATTGTGACTAAATATTGCCATCCAAGAGTATTTGTTGAGCTAAATGAAATGTTTGAATAGAGTTTGACCAAAGTCTGAATAAGTTTTATTTGTATTTTGCATAGCTATTTTGATTGGGAATGAACTTTTTTTTTTTTTTTTTTTGCGATAGGAATATTATTTTTCTTGTGCTTTCACTACATTACGACGTCATTGTAATCCGTTTGAGGCAATGAGCATGAGCGAGTCATTACGCGCATGCGTTAAATGTGTCAAATATTTTAACGTGATTAATTTAAAAAATTAATTACCGCCCGTTAACGCGATAAATTTGACAGCACTAGTGATAATACACACTCAGCAGGAAAACAGTACATTATTTTCAATGGATTACACCCACCTGGACGAACTGTATGTATATAAAGTTGTCCCAAAATTTAAGAGGACACTCGCCATTAGCATTAACATAAAGCTAACGCGAATTCTATGCCAATGCGATGAGTTACATGATCGTTCAGCACAGGCCTTTAAAGGCTAAAGCAACATTGCGTATTTCTCTGGCCAGGATAAGAGAACAACACCGTGTGTGCAAGCCTGGAGTCTGAGGACACTGGTGAGTTGGATGGGTGTAACACGTCACATGAGTGACACAACCTGACACTGCTATGATGCAGGCTAACTACATTTTAAATGTCACACATTGTTAACATGTGACGGAAACTATTGCACATTTTCATCTCGTCAGACGAAAAGACGAGAAAAAACGAGATTCTCTCGTTATATTTTAGTCTCCCAAAACATGTTTGTAGCTCGTTATTGTCTTGTCATTATCATCAAAAATTTGTTGACGAAATATTTACGTCATAGTCATTGTTGACGAAAACAACACTGGAATCAGGTTCTAATGTGGCAGATGTGTTTTGCGTGGTGTACCTGAACGCACCGAGTGGCTGACTTTACAGAGAGAGGACTTTTTACTTTCACTTTTCATGTTCAGCTGCGGCAGACAGTAGGCGTTTTGTGTTACACAAGTTCTAAAATAAATGATTAAAAATCTGAAAAAGCTGGTGATTTTTTTGGCGATGTTACAATCATAACAATTGTTACCTTAACTTACAGTATAAATACTGGCGAATGGATGTCGTCAGAGGACACTCGATCAACATTCTCCGGCCTTATTGTCAATCCAGCACACCACGCTCATCTTTTTGTATCATTTCCGTCTTCATTTCAATGGTAAGCGTCACCTTTTGCCTTTTTCACCAGCTGCACTAACCTTTGAACCCATGTTTTCTCCCACAAGAAAATCCGCCGTGTGTCCGTCTTCCGGCAAAACAAAGAAACTGCGGCGCTGTCATTAATCGTCGTATTTCGAGCATTTCGCTGGATGTAGAAACAAATGGTGAGTCAAATTTTACGTCGGATGTCGAAAAGATTGTGTGTTTAAGCGATCGTATGTCGAGGTACCACTATGTGCGTTATCCAGGATGAATTCCTCACCAGTTTAATAATCTTGTGGGTGTAAAAAAATGATGTTTTTTTTCCCTATAATAGCAATAGCCAATTACAGAGTGAAAAATCTATTTCAGTAAAAAACATAGTTTTAAAAATGGACATATGACTGTTGGTACATCATTACACTTTAACAGCTGGTTTTTGACCACAAGGAGAAGGACAACACCTGCCCAGCATATACAGTACATCAGACAGTCTACACTATTTCCTGTGCTGAGCTGTCTTTTGTGAAGACCACGTTGCGGAGTCACATTCCCATTGTGAGAACAAAAGGACAACTCCTTTCCGCTCATCTTGTGGATAAAGGCAGGACGCCAACGTCGTGAAATAAAATAAAAAACATGAGCACATTCCAATTTTGGTTAGGAACAGATTCAAGTCTAAAGGTTTACTTTCTAAGATGTTGGACTTTTTCCTTGAATGGTTTGAGAGAAATATGTAGCGTGTCGACAAAGCTAAACCGGCACAGACGAGCCTGCAGGCAAAGAAAGAAATGGAATACAGCTAAATGACCTTCACGTTTAAACATAAACAGATTAAGTTCTGTCTTTAACTAAAAGTTCTTTCGTTGCCATCCTCCCATTTCAAATGAATTGGACGTCTAGTAGTGATAAACTCAAGACCCTTTCACACATACCTGAATATCGTTAAAATCCCGGGATTTAAAATGGTAGCCCTTGCGTGTGAAAGCAATTTCTCGTTGAATTAACGGAGATTACGCAGACATTTAACTGGTCGCGTCTTCGTATTATGTGCTGGACTTTCCCGGGACGAGACGTGTGTGAAAACATGCGTTTGATTCCCGGGTCACAGCACGAAGGCCGATCGTCATTTCTTCTTTCTTCACATTTAAAGAAAAAAAATTATTGAAGCGACTTTTTTGGGTTGAAAATATGTATTTTGATTGAAGCACCTTTTTTTTTTTAAAATTGAAGCAACTTTTTTTATTGAATAATAAAGACACAAATCTACCTCCATATGGCTCCGCCAAGGGGATACAATTTTTGACAGGGGTAACTACATTGGCACGACACCGACGGGCGTACCAAATTCAATGGATGACGATCTTGGCGAAAAGTATTGCCTAAGCAGCCTGATTTAGAATTCCCCTCAAGAATGATGGGAAACAAAAAACACTCATTGTCAACTTATTATTTTAAATATTCTTGTAAGTTAATTTTATTGCTGACACTGCGTTTTGAGGTCATCAACATATTGTGCCCCCACTGCCCCAAAAGTCAAACTCCGCCTATGTGAAATGGCTGTTTTTGGATGTGGAAAAACAAAATAAGATCCTTAACACTCCGCTTCTGGGAGTGACTTCCAGCAACCCAGGATAAA
Organism: Corythoichthys intestinalis; assembly: GCF_030265065.1. Classification (NCBI taxonomy): domain Eukaryota; kingdom Metazoa; phylum Chordata; class Actinopteri; order Syngnathiformes; family Syngnathidae; genus Corythoichthys; species Corythoichthys intestinalis. The sequence continues at coordinate 43,278,025 of NC_080404.1, read as the reverse complement.
CTCGTTTACTTATTTACTGCAAAAGGATTTTCAGTGACACTGAAAGAGTTAAAAGTGCCCCTCTATGCCCCCCCCAGATAAATTACTAATATATATATTTTTAAATAAATGGAAGCTAATCAATAAATGTTATTATGCAAAGGGTATCAAGTTTTCACTGGAGAAGAAAAAAAGTCATGGTATTTTAGTTAAAAATTTATTTTACCAATACATTATAATGTATTATATATATACAGTGTCTAGTTAGATGCTAACGTGGGTGAAAAGTTGTTTCCATGTGCACGTTGGCTTGAGTCGGAACCAGCTGTTATTCTATTTGCGTTCTACTCACAAGCACCATCTAGCGGTAATGAGCAATATAAGCAGAATATTTTCTTTCTAGTATTAATAGAGGATGAGCATGTATATAAAGGCTGTTTAATTTAAATTTAAATTTAATTTAAATTTTAATCGAGTTAATCACAGCTAAAAAATTAATTAATCGTAATTAATAGCAATTCAAACCATCTATACAATATGCCATATTTTTCTGTAAATTATTGTTGGAATGGAAAGATAAGAAACAAGACAGACATATACATTCAACATACTGAACATAAGTACTGTATTTGTTTATTATAACAATAAATCCACAAGATGGCATTAACATTATGAACATTCTTTCTGTTAAAGGGATCCACGACTCCACGGATAGAAAGACTTGTAGTTCTTAAAAGATAAATGTAAGTACAAGTTATAGTAATTTTATATTAAAACGCCTCTTAATGTTTTCGTTTTAATAAGATATGTAAAATTTTCAATCAGAAATTAACTAGTAGCTCGCCATTGTTGACGTCGCCGAGCGGAACGTCACATGGGCTCCCTGCCATTCTTCCACAGTGCCTTTAACTACGTAAGGTCGTGATTGAAATACACCACAAGGTGTCAATGGCGAGTTTTAAATTACTTTGAAATCAAGCCAATGAGTGTGTTTTGTCCCTCGACTGACGCTCTAGTTCCCTGTTAACTGGTCCATCCTCATCATTTGAGTGCTGGCTTCACAACGTACGAGACCTCTGATAGTTTGTATATTGTGACTAAATATTGCCATCAATATTTCAAATGTTTGAATAGAGTTTGACCAAAGTCTGAGTAGGTTTTATATGTATTTTGCATAGCTATTTTGATTGGGAATGAACATTAGTTTTTTTGAGAGCTAGAAATATTTTTGTTTTGCTTTCACTAAATGATACTTATGTTTGTTGTGAAGGAGTTGCCGAAGCTTATGCCAATAAACGGCGCGGTCCAATGAGCGCCTGTGTCCACTCGCCTTTCTCTGTCCCTTAGCTCTTAATGTGCAAAAAAACAGCCTCATTATAATCTGTTTGAGGCAATGATTGAGCGGGTCATTCCGCATATGCGTTAAATGCGTCAATATATTTTATCGTGATTACCATAATTTCTGGACTATAAGGTGACCTGACTATAAGCGGCCACCCACCAAATTTGACACGAAAACAGCATTTGTTCATAGATAAGCCACACTGGACAATAAGCCGTAGCTGACCTCACTGTATTATGGGATATTTTAATATTTACACCAAAATATATTAACCGGTAACACTTTATTTGACAGTGGCATCATAACACTGTCCTAAGACCAAATGAGCCACCATAAAGCTTTGAACCAATTGGCTGCAAAGCTTCATTGCTTCAAGAAGCCTCATTTGGCCATCACTGCTCCCTTGGGGGAGACAGTCATCTCTGCTGCCACCTGCTGTCAACACTGTTGTCGTCCAGTGTGCCTCCTAGCATGCATTGCAGCGCTACAAATATTAAATGACAATTAAAATCCATGTTCTGCGCTAATTATTTCTTCAGTTGTTTCATAAATTGCTAGCTCTGGCATTTGGTTAAGCTTTATTTGACAGTGGCACCATAAAACTGTCCTAAGACCATCATAGTTATGAAATGACACTGCCATGAGCATTAATGGCATCATGACAGATGTCATTTTGTGTCATCCGGCAAATTATCTCACTTTTGAATAGATTCAAAAGATTCGAGCTTGACATATATGGAGTGTTGGTGACATAATTTGCCAGATGATACTTAATGATATCCGTCATAAACATTCATTAACTGTTATGATCGTGGGCTGAGCACCCTCAAAACAGGCACGAGAGAGAACGAGGCTCTGAGTTCAAGCAGTTTATTGTTAACAGCTGTTGAATCTGTGGCGTTGAGCGTCTGGGCAAAGGTACCAAAAAAAACACGAGGCGTAGACGAGATCCTGGAACACAGCAAAAGGTCGATGATCAGATGAGTCCACACAGAAATATTCAAAACGCGAGAGGGCACTAACAGTGAACTGAAAGAGACGATCCAGCGACGTGGTGGAGCTCTGGCTGGCTTAAGTAGGCTGGTGATGGTGATTGCTGGCAGCTGCCGTCACTCCACCCGTCAGGTGCCGGGCCTGTAATTGGATGACGGACACACCCACACACTTGCCCAGCCTGGGGCCTGACATTAACTGCCATAATAGTGTCATTATCATGTCATAATTATTACGGCTTTATGGCAGTCTTATGAAACCGTTGTCAAAGTGTTACCTATTAACCCAAATAAATCAACAAATAAGCCGCACGAGACTATAAGCCGCAGAATTCAAAATGAGGGGAAAAAGTAGCGGCTTATAGTCCGAAAATTACGGTAATTTAAAAAATTAATTACGACCCGTTAACGCGATAAATTTGACAGCACTAATTTATATAGATACTTACATTAATACAAAGAACCAGAATTTATTTAACAATGATTTATTTATATAAAAGTGCAGAAAAGTATAAATACAGATAATAAATAGAGGCTGAATCAATAAATACGTTGCACAGTGTTCATATATAGTGGGAGAATGCATGACGGGGTCTGCTATGTGTAGTGTTGATCCCTTTTTTATCTATGGAAAGATATTGCAAACAACACAATTAAATATTACACATGATTTCTGATTCTTTAAACAAGAAAATTTTACAGAGTCATCAACACGGAGCCATTTTCTCGTGAGTAGCATGGCTATCCAGTTCTTCTCCCCCCAGCCAGTTCTCATCCAACTCTCTAAGAATCTCCTGCAGGGACAGCTCAGGCAAAGGCGCAGGTTGGGCCAGTGATGGAAATCCCGATGCCCTGCAACCTCCCAGAAGGTTCCACGAATCATCCACCTGCGAGTAATGACCCTCCGGCAGCGGGCTGCTTTCCAGGCTGACGTCCCAGTATCCCGAATCGGGGGTGTCGGGGCTGGAGGAGTGAGAACCACTGCGGGCCATGTAGTTGTGTGGCCCAGCGGTGTTGGCGCCATAGCACAGAGGGGTCATAGGGTCTGTTTGGAAGCTCGGTTGGGGCCAGTAGCCCCTCAGGTGCGAACCGGAGCTGTTGTTCAATGGCGTGCTCTGATGGCGGGTGTACATGGAGCCGTAATGTTGGTGATCCTCAACAGTGGGGTACGCTGGAGGGCACGGTCCACAGAAGCAAGATTCCTCTCTCTCTTCCTTCACGCGGGTAGGGTAGGATGGCGGGGCACCTTGTCGCCCCATGGAGACCGGGCCACTTTGAGGCCCTCTGGCCACGGTGGGATGTGAACCTGAAGCAATTGGACTATCAGCTTGCCATAGGGCTTTCTTGGCACCTTTGCACTTTAGCGTACGAGCTCGCCTGTTCTGAAACCACACCTGGACAAGAAAGAAGAAAGAAAAGGTTACATTTGAAAGAGCAACACAAACAAATACCGTAATTTTCGGACTATAAGGTATACCTGACTATAAGCCGCCACCCACCAAATTTGACACAAAAACGGCATTTGTTATAACTGTATCATGAGATATTTCCACTAGGGGTATCAAATAATAACAATTTTTAATCAAGTTAATTACAGTTTAAAATTTAATTAATCGTAATTAATCGCAATTAATCGCAATTCAAACTATCTATAAAATATGCCATATTTTTCTGTAAATTATTGTTGGAATGGAAAGATGAGACACAAGATGGATATATACATTCAACATAAGGTACATAAGTACTGTATTTGTTTATTATAACAATAAATCAACAAGATGGCATTACCATTATTAACATTCTGTTAAAGCGATCCATGGATAGAAAGACTTGTAGTCCTTAAAAGATAAATGTTAGTACAAGTTATAGAAATTTTATATTAAAACCCCTCTTAATGTTTTCGTTTTAATAAAATTTGTAAAAATTTTTAATCAAAAAATGAACTAGTAGCCCGCCAATGTTGATGCCAATAATTACTTACACAATGCTCATAGGTGCTGAAGCCTATAAAATCAGTCGCACCCAAGCACCAGCAGAGGGCAACAAAACTCCAAAAAACACAACAAGTACACATTTCACTGTGCTGTCATTTTAATGTTTGAGCGAGGCATGTGCGTTAATTGCGTCAAATATTTTAACGTGATTAATTAAAAAAATTAATTACCGCCTGTTAACGCGATAATTTTGACAGCCCTAATTTACACCAAAAGATATTAACCGGTATCACTTTATTTGACAGCGGCATCATAAGACTGTCATAAGACAAAATGAAACCCATGAAGCTTTGAAGCAAATGGCTGCAAAGCTTCATTGCTTCAAGCAGATTCATTTGACCATCACTGCTCCCTTGGGGGAGAAAGTCTACAGTTTATCACAAAAGTGAGTACACCCTTCGCATTTTTGCAGATGTTTAAGTATATCTTTTCATGGGACAACACTGACAAAATGACACTTTGACACAATGAAAAGTAGTCTGTGTGCAGCTTATATATTAGAGTTAATTTATTTTCTCCTCAAAATACAATATTGGCCCGAATATAAAACGGCCCTGATTATAAGACGACCCCCTCTTTTACAAGACTCAAGTTTGAAAAAAGACTTTTTAAACACTAAATTAATTTTTATACATAAAATAATTGCAGTACATCTGAAACAAATGATTACAACAATATATTTGAGAGAAAAAGCATGTTATTTTGCATCAGTCAAATCTTACTATCTGAACATTTAAATATGTAAACTAAAGTGCAATCACATTCGTAAATGAATGGCTTCTGGTTTTTGAAATGCAAATAAACCAATCTATAGTGAACAACAAAATTGCAATAACTGCATTAACCATCAAAATGAAGTCTAACTAACTAGTCTTGAAACAAATCTGAATAAGGAAAAACATTGCAATAAAATAATGGAAACTGGTTAAACTTGAGAGTAGCTGAGATCTGTCTTCAATGATATCTGGCGCCATCTAGCGTCGTGAATGGGTATAATATCTAGACCGCGAATATAAGATGACCCCCGCTTTTTCAGTCTTATTTCAATGCAAAAAACACCATCTTACATTCGGGCCAATACGGTAACTCAAAATACAGCCATTAATATCCAAACCCCTGCCAACAAAAGTGAGTACACCCCTATGAAAAAACATACATCCCTAAATGTCCAAATTGAGTGCTGCTTGTCATTTTCTCTCCAAAATGTCATGTGACTCGTTACAGGAGTGCTGTCAGCATTGCTGCAGAGATTAAAGAGGTGGGGGGGTCAGCCTGTTAGTGCTCAGATCATACGCCGCACTCTACATCAAATTGGTGTGCATGGCTGACACCTCAGGATGAAGCCTCTTCTGAAGACGGTACACAAGAAAGCCCGCCCGTCTCATCAGACCATAGGGCATGGTTCCAGTAATCCATGTACTTTGTTGACATGTCATCAGCAAACTGTTTGCGGGCTTTCTTGTGTACCGTCTTCAGAAGAGCCTTCCTCCTGGGGTGACAGCCATGCACACCAATTTGATGTAGAGTGCGGCGTATGGTCTGAACACTAACAAGCTGATCCCCCACCTCTTCAATCTCTGCAGCAATGCTGACAGCACTCCTGTAACGAGTCACATGACATTTTGGAGGGAAAATGACAAGCAGTACTCAATTTGGACATTTAGGGATGTACGTAGTTTCTATGGTGTGTACTCACTTTTGTTGCCAGGGGTTTAGATATTACTGGCTATATTTTGAGTTATTTTGAGGGGAAAACAAATTAACTCTTTTATATGAGCTGCACGCAGACTACTTTTCATTGTGTCGAAGTGTCATTTTGTCAGTGTTGTCCCATTAAAAGATATATCGTATTGGCCCGGATATAAGACTGTGTTTTTGCATTAAAATAAGACTGAAAAAGTGGGGGTCGTTTTATATTTGGGGTCTAGACGTTATACCCATTTACGACGCTAGGGGGCGCCAGATATCATTGAAGCGATGTTCTGTCATGACAGATCTCAGCTACTCTCAAGTTTAACCAGTTTGCATTATTTTATTGCAATGTTTTTCCTTATTTAGATTTATTTCAAGACTACAGTTACAGTTAGACTTCACTTTGATGGTTAATGCAGTTATTGCAATTTTGTTGTTTTATCGCAATAGATTGGTTTATTTACATTTCAAAAACCGCAAGCATTTCATTTACGAATGTGATTGCACTTTAGTTTACATATTTAAATGTTCAGACATTAAGATTTGAATGAGGCAAAATAACATGCTTTTTCTCTCAAATATATTGTTATAATCATTTGTTTCAGATGTACTGTAATTATTTTCTGTATGAAAATTAAGTTGGTGTTCAAAAAGTCTTTTTTCAAACTTGACTCTTAAAAAAGAGGGGGTCGTCTTATAATCAGGGCCGTCTTATATTCGGGCAAATACAGTAATTCATTTCCCCCTCAAAATAACTCAAAATATAGCCATTAATATCTAAACCCCTGGCAACAAAAGTGAGTACACACTATAGAAACTACGTACATCCCTAAATGTCCAAATTGAGTACTGCTTGTCATTTTCCCTCCAAAATGTCATGTGACTCGTTACAGGAGTGCTGTCAGCATTGCTGCAGAGATTGAAGAGGTGGGGGATCAGCTTGTTAGTGCTCAGATCATACGCCACACTCTACATCAAATTGGTGTGCATGGCTGTCACCCCAGGATGAGATTTAGGGATGTACGTAGTTTCTATGGGGTGTCCCTACTTTTGTTGCCAGGGGTTTAGATATTACTGGCTATATTTTGAGTTATTTTGAGGGGAAAATAAATTAACTCTATTATATAAGCTGCACACAGACTACTTTTCATTGTGTCAAAGTGTCATTTTGTCAGCGTTGTCCCTTAAAAAGATATACTTAAATATCTGCAGAAATGCGAGGAGTGTACTCACTTTTGTGATACACTGTACCTCGGCTTTCACCTGCTGTCAACACTGTTGTCGTCCAACATGCTTCCTTGCATGCATGCAACAGGTTTAAATTACAATCAAAATTCATGTTCTGTGCTAATTATTTCTTCAGTTACTGTTCTAGTTGTTTCATTGATTGCTAGTTATGGTATTTGGTAACACTTTATTTGAGAGTGGCGCCAAAAGACTGTCATAAGACCATCATAACTATGACATAACACTGACATGACCATTGATAATGCTTATGACAGATGTCATTTTGTGTCATCTGGCAAATTATTTCACTTTTGAATAGATGACATAAATTGAGTTAGAGACATAATTTGGATGACACTAAATGATAACCGTCATAAGCATTCATTATTGCTAGGGATGGGAATTGATACGTTTTTTACGATTCCGATTCCATTATCAATATTGCTTAACGATTCGATTCTTAATCGATTCTCTTATCGATTCTAATTTGGGGAAAAAGAACAAACATTTTGATTGGCATCAAGTTTGTTTAATCACAAGTCACAACCTTACAAACTCACAACGAGGTCAAAAGAGGCCCAAAGCCTCAATGTTAACTGTGGCAATGTGTGGCAAATACACAAGAATGTCTAACATTTTACTGAAACATTTTTCTAATAGAAATTAAAAATCCTCCTTTTGAAAAAGGACATATGAACTGTTAGGACTCAAAACAAAACAAAAAGAAATCCTGTCAAATACAACAGAATAGTGCGTAGTGCAAATGTGCAAAATTAACGATTCTTTTGCAGAAAAATAAGCATGTCTAATTTTTCAGGAAGGATACGTGTCGTGATCTTTTTGGACTTATGGTGTCTCCAGCAGTGGAGAACACAGAAGTTATGTGACGTAATTCATGCTGGTTGGAATTGATAAGAGAATTGTTAGATAAATTGCCAGACGATTCCATGGAATTGAAACACACGATTCCGGTTCGCTATAGGAAACGGTTCTCGATTCCCATCCCTAATTATTGCTCATGATAGTGTCGTGTCATAATCATAAGGGTCTTATGGCAGTCGTATGACGTCGCTGTCAAATGAAGTGATATCTATTAAACCAAAGCCGCACTGGACAATAAGCCGCAGGATTAAAAATAAGGGGAAAAAGTAGCGGTTTATACCCCAAAAATTACGGCACATTTGGTCTGTTAATCATTTTCTGGGTTTAGATTAAGGGACTATCAACTGGCTTAGTTGCTGTGCCGTCTCGATGCTCAAACAAAAACCTGATAAAAAGTGCTTGAGTCATCTTTTCTTGAAAGAAATGAAGTGATAGAGTGACAGCGGTATCAACTCTTTGAAAACAGACCTTCCGAAGATAAGGATTTGTGTCACAACAACTCACTGGGTTAAGAATTTGGGTGATTTTTACTGATTGTCATACTAAAAACTGTAAACTACTTGATCAAGTAGGTAATTATGTGATTACCTGTGGATCACCTTTCTAATTTTGTAAAAACAAACCACATTTAGTGAGTTATGGAAGGCTAAATTGGTATGTAAAGTTCAGAAGATGGACTTATTGCATAAAAATACCTGGATGCGGGACTCTGGAAGCCCTGTGGTCTGGGATAGACTCTCTCTGAGGCTGATGCCAGGGTACGGGTCGGTCTCAAAGGTGACCCGTAGGAGCTCCACGTGCTCTTTGGAAAAGCTGGTCCTCTTTCTGCGGCTCGCACTGCGAGAGGAGGCCCCGCCACAGGCTGTGGCTCTTGTGTCATCTGAGAATAGAGAACAGCAGTGCATCAGACAAGCTTTTCCACAAGTCTTACATATGCTAACCAACAATATTTGCTTTTAACCATTTCATGCACGAATTATGACTTTATTTTAACCCTTGTTAACCTCATTTGAGACCTCATTTAACTCAACTTAAAATGGCTGCCATTGATGGTGTAGACATAAGGCGGAGTTTGAATTTTGGGGCAGGGGGGGCACAACATGTTGATGACCCCAAACCGCAGTGTCAGCAATAAAATTAACTTACACGAATATTTATAATAATAGGTTGACAATGAGCGTTTTTTGTTTCCCATCATTCTTGAGGGAAATTCTATATCAGGCTGCTTTGGCATTGCTTTCGCCAAGATTGTCATCCATTGAATAGGGTACGCCCGCCAGTGTCGTGCCAATGTAGTTACCCCAGTCAAAAATTGTATCCCCTGGGCAGAGCCATATGGAGGTAGATTTGTGTCTTTATTATTCAATCAAGAAAAAGTTGCGTCAATAAAAAAAATTTTTTTAAAAAGTTGCTTCAATCAAAATATATATTTTCAACCAAAAAAAAGTCGCTTCAATAAAAAAAAGGTGTTTGAATGCAAAAATAAACTTGAAATACAAAAAACTCAAAAAATGCATGTGAAAGCTATTTTTCTTTGATTGATTTTTTTTTTTTTTTTTTTTTTTTTGATTGAAGCAACTTTTTGATTGAAGTAATGTTGATTTGTGTTTGGGCCACATTTTGGCTAGGACATTTTTTTCTTTATTATTCAATCAAAAAATAAATTGCTTCAAAAAAAATACATCGATTTTCAAAATGAAAAATCACTTCAATCAAAAAAAGAAAAATTGTTATCATAGAAAAAAGTTTTTGAATGCGAAAAAATATTTGAGATTGAAAAATTTGCATTGAACACTTAATTTTTCATTGAAAAGGTTTCCTTTCATTGAAGCAATAATTTTTGTATTTGGGCCATATTATGATTAGGACATTTGTTTCTAAATCATTTAATCTCCCCAAAAAGTCGCTTCAATCAAAAAAAAAAATATTTTCAATCAAAGAAAAAAATTTAAAAAAAAAAATTTTTCTCTAATGTATGTTTTTTTTTTTTCAAATTATATGCAAACCAAATGACTGTCTAAGGTGCTCGAAAAAGAATTTTGACCCATTATAAAAATGTTTTTTTTGTTCATTTCATTCATTTTTGTTGCGATTTTATTGCTTTACAACTTTATATATATATATATATATATTAGGGCTGTCAAACGATTAAAATTTTTAATCGAGTTAATTACAGCTTAAAAATTAATTAATCGTAATTAATCACAATTAATCGCAATTCAAACCATCTATAAAATATGCCATATTTTTCTGTAAATTATTGTTGGAATGGAAAGATAAGACAAGCTGGATATATACATTCAACATACGGTACATAAGGACTGTATTTGTTTATTATAACAATAAATCAACAAGATGGCATTAACATTATTAACATTCTGTTAAAGTGATCCATGGATAGAAAGACTTGTAGTTCTTAAAAGATGAATATTAGTACAAGTTATAGAAATGTTATATTAAAACGCCTCTTAATGTTTTCGTTTGAATAAAATTAGTAAAATTTTCAATCAAAAAATAAACTAGTAGCCCTATTCTGTCCTCAATGTGTGTGAGTACACAAATTGACAGCTAGCGAACATAAGTTCCAAAAAGAAATCAGACGGTGTGGCAAAGTTGCATGGGCTTTACTGAAGTCATCTCTTTTTGACAGGAGCATGTTTCTTGTATTTTTGTAAAACTCAAAATACCAAGGCAATGTGTCAATAACTTGCATAAATCACAAAATAACATAAAATGTACACACACGTGTCCATTTGAGCAGTAGCACTAGCCAATTAGCTCACAAGCATCTAACAATGTAACTGCATTTCACCATATATGTGAACAAATTCAAATACACATCATCAATAACTATCTAATGCTCATGAATATAAACAAAGGAGGAATATAACTCACAAGCGATGCATGTATTAGACACAAACAGTGTGATGGGGCTATGAGAACTGCCACTGAATACTGGATGCGGACGTTAGCTGGTCTGAATAGCACTGTCTATTAGTGTGAGTTCGCGTCGACATATAATCACGTCAGAAAAGCGCGCCGAAACCCAAATAATCAGCTGCACTGAATCGTCAGCAGAGGGCGACATTACGCCACATAACATATGCAAGTCACACCCAAGCGCCAGCAGAGGGCAGAAAAACTGTACTGACATTTAAATCTGTCTGAGCGGGCCTAGTGCGTTAATTGCGTCAAATATTTTAACGTGATTAATTTAAAAAATTTATTAACGCCCGTTAACGCGATAATTTTGACAGCCCTAATATATATATATATATACATATATATGTATATGTATATGTATATGTATATGTATATATATATATATATATATATATATATATATATATATATATATATATATACATATACACATACACACGCATACATATATATATACATATACACATACACACGCATACATATATATATACATATATATATACATATAGGAAAGTCAATTAGATACAATGACACTTTTCGGCCACCAGGGGGGACCTGCCCCCGCCCTTAAAATCCGCTTATGGGTGTAGATATACATTTCCATTTATTTACTTGAACATATCTGTTCATTTGACATGGTTGCACATGATCTTCTCATTGCTGTGTGTTTATCTACAGTACTGCTTGAGTACAATGACTTTTTCTTCCATTGTTTTGTTTAGCTATGGGCAGCACTAGGCTGCCTGGTTTTTCCACTGTTCGTGGAGACAGTAAATATAAACTGGATGAATTGTAAGGTTAAGGCAGAATCTGTCGCAACCGGCCGGCTTTAAATGACTCTTTTCTTAATAAAAGTAAAGTATATATCTTAGGTGATTATTGCTTTCTTTTTTTTTTTTTTTTGCTGAATTGTGTATCGTCAACTCTCGTTTGTTAAGAGAATTAAAGAACCTGTAAAAAGAAAAAAAAAATCAACTTTTTTCTGTAACGGCCTTAGACGTCCAATCCATTTGAACCTTCGTTCAATTGCCCTTACCAGTCAAAATGGACTGGAGGTCTAGTACCATCAAAAGCACTGAAAGATGCACATTCATGGCCTAGTCCTCGCAGTTTAGATGAATTGGACATCTAGCTCCGTCAGTGGCTTACAATGAGTAATTTGTTTTTTTATAATTATTTTAGAGCGTAACTTGGGGCTGTAACAAGAGTATATTTGGTTTTATTCATTTAATTTCTTTAATTTAGCTTTTATTAACATTGTATCCATTTACATATGTTTTGTATATGGCGGAAAACACTCAGGTGACTTGGAGTTCCCCTCTGAGACCCCCAATTTGGCCAAATTTCAAAATTGTCCAATATGCATGTGTAATACATCATTGGAAAGCTTAAAATCTCAATTTTCTGGGGGAAGAAACATTTTGAACAGGAGGGCTTTTTTTTTTTTCTATGTTTTTTAAACAGCAAAACCCTATCTGGAGGTGAGAGCATGCGAGAGCAGAATTACAGACTTTAACGAGATATTATCGCGTACATACCTTGTTTTGATCCAAAAACTCCATGTAGCATGTACCACTGAGTCTCAAGACACAGCTGTGAATGGCCACAGCTGGATTTTTGGGCGATTTTATGGGTGAAACATGGTAATATAACAAGGGTCGCGTTGCAGAAATCGCAGACATCAAGGAGTGGTCGAGATTTTCTTTTTCATATATTTACACTTTTTAACGTTTTTAAAAAAAAATTCGTTTTGATCGATTATTTATCATCTAACATATCGGAGAAAATGTTACAATAACAAAAAATATATAATTAAGCGATAAGTATGAGGTAGATATCCGTGACTTTTTTACAGACGCCATTTTTTTCTTTGTGACGGCATTTGTTTAAAATATACGAGTGAATAATTTTTTTTAAGTCGTTTTTTTTTTGTGTGAAATATTAGACGTCAATTAATGATTGGAAGCAAAAGATGACAGACATTTTGAATAAGATATATAATTACTGACCTTCATTTATGGCTGGGTTGAAACAAAAGCGGTTGCGCGACGTCTGTAAATGGGGATTTCCGGGGTAAAACGGACAGATTAAAAATCATTCGGGGGCTTGATGCGCCATGAATCTGCGATGGCAGCATATAGACATGTTGTTCTATCAAACAACAGTTCTTTTGGCTTAAAATACAGCAGTTTATTTTTAAGAGGGTTGCAAGAGCAGAAACTGCTTTTTCAGTCTTGTCTGTCTTTTCCTCCATATATACAGAGAATATACGATGGTTATGAATTAATTTAAAAAATATAATAATAATTACTGAAAATTGTTTTTTTTAGTGACCAAAAATAGTCACTTGCCTTATAAAGGATTAAAAGTCTTAAGAGGCAACTTCTCAATAGCTGTCTACTGTCCCTGAAAGTAGGTTTGGGCAACCAAAAATGTTTAAAATGAAATAAATAAATGTAATTAAACTCATATTCATCTACACACATGTACAAAAATGAAGACAGTGTACTGTAATTTTCTCTTACCATTACTCGGGTCTTTCCACATGGCAGGACTTTTAAATGGACGAATGTCACAGATGGATTTCTAACGTGATAGAGTTCACTCCGGGTGGTTGTGTGTCGAGTTTGTGTGTCCACTGCTTATGTCAGGGTACCTTATATATTGATCAGCTGAGGCCTCGGTAAAATAGCAACACAGTGTTGGGGAGGGGTTTATTTTTTCAGGGGAGCTGGTCAGCTGAAGAAGGGTGAGCACGCACACACTCCCACGTTACCATCCCATCTTTTTCAAAGGGTTGATAGCTCATATGACATAAAAGAACTGTGAAGGATAGCCTCATCGATACCAATTAACGAAGTACTCATAACGGCTGTTGGCTTTTTTAGTGTGTGTTGTGGCTGTTTTTATGCTTTTTGCATATCAGAAAAAACTGTGACAGTAGCAATACGGCAAAGTAATCACTCAAAGATTTGTTTTAAATGTTAGATTTGACATGCTTTTGTAATTTAACTATATAGTAGTAAATTATGATTTTTTTTTTTTAAACAATATTTCTCGTGTCTAGATTTTGCTGTTCATGTTCTTTAATGTTTAGGAACAGTGTTGTTTTTGGCAGCCCTTTTAATTTTCGTCTTAGGCTTGGACGATAATACTTAATAGTCTTAGTCATATTTCAGTCATCTCAAAATGTGTTTGTCATCGTCTAGTTGTTGTTGACAAAAAAATCAAGAAAAAGTTCGTCTAGATTTAGTTGACGTTCACTATAAAAAATTTTGTCTGTAAAATTAAAAAAAAAAAAAAAAAAAAACAACTCCAAAAATAAATAAATAAAGGTTTCCAACTACTGTATTTTGAATGAACATTGACAGTTCAGACAGGTTGGTAGTAATGCGTTACATGTACTCTGTTACATTTACTTGAGTAACTTTTTGAGAAAAATGTACGTCTAAGCAAGGCCGGCCCAGCCTATACATAGACGATGCAGCTGCTTAGGGCCCCTGACCACTAGGGGGCCCCTAATCTGGTAACCTCATTTTATACGTTGTTGATAGAGCATCGTGAATAATATGGCGCACATTGCCGTTTATCCATGCAAACGTCCATTTTCTTGTCATTACATGTCATCCGGGGTGAGAAGTTTGAAGTATGCAGTGCAACAAAATATGATTAATATACAAAATATGGACATATGGAATGGATTGCATGTATGGGTTTCACAGTACACTGTGATGAAATGGTTGGCCAAAAATATGGGCCCCTTGGCATTATTTTGCTTAGGGCACCCAAATGGCCTGGGCCGGCCCTGCGTCTAAGAGTAGTTTTACTGAGCCATACTTTTTACTTTTACTTCAGTAGATTTGTGAAGAAAAATCGCTACTCTTACTCCGCTACTTTGGGCTGCACAAGAGTTGTTATATTTTTCCTCTTTATTCTACATATTAGATTTATTGTTGCCAGTAGTTACAAGAGTAACTCTACCACTTTCACCAATGAGACGTCCCAACAATAATCACATTACTCCATGATTACAAACAGACGCAAGCTTGCCGTTTTATGATCACGCCAGCCTGTTCATTCACGTGGCGTCTTTAAAGCACTGCAAAAAATGAAGTATATGATGTAGAGCGCCGCCCTCAACGTGACTCGTTTTGTCGTTTTGTATCCTGCCATGT
Organism: Corythoichthys intestinalis; assembly: GCF_030265065.1. Taxonomy (NCBI): domain Eukaryota; kingdom Metazoa; phylum Chordata; class Actinopteri; order Syngnathiformes; family Syngnathidae; genus Corythoichthys; species Corythoichthys intestinalis. The sequence goes on along the minus strand of NC_080404.1, from coordinate 43,262,799 downwards.
TCTATGTTACCAGCTCATGTAAGCCTTTTCTTGACCAACATTTATGTTTGAATCAAATGCCTTTTTGTTACTTTGTGGACTTTGCCCAGTGTTTTGATATCCAGCATGTGCTGTGAATTTTTGTTGTCTCTTTTGAAATCCAATGGACTGAATAATAAACCTTTTTGTTTAAACGGAACATTCGAGCATTTGGGTCCTTAGTTAATCCTTGTCGGTATCATTATAACAAAAGTTCATATAGATAACTTTGTGCTGAGAAAAAAAATACCGTATTTAAAAAAAAAATTGATCAAACAAATGTAAGCAGTTACTTACAATGTTACTCATTATTTGGGAATTCTTTTCACTAAGTACTTTTTTACTTGTACTTGAGTACAATTTTTTTGAATGACTACTTATACTTTTACTTGAGTAATATTATTTTGAAGTAACGCTACTCTTACTTCAGTAAAATTTTTGGCTACTATACCCACCTTTGCATATTGTATCATCAACAAGGACAAGGCCACCTTGGTGATCATACACACTCAGCAGGAAAACGTTACTTTACAGTATTTTCAATTAATTATACGAATTATATGTAAAAAAAAAAAATTTTTTTTTAAAGTAGTCTGAGAGTAACGTGAATGCTATGCTAACGCTATGAGTTACATTTAGTGTGTGATAATCACTCAGAACAGATCTTTAAAGGCTATATAGCAACATTGCATATTCTTTCTGGGTAACATAAGAAAACAAATCTTGCCATGTGTGCAAGCCTTAAGAGGAAAGGACACTAGCAAGTTGTGGGTGGGGGTGTGGGGGTGTGCAGCACATCACATGAGTGACACAACCAGACACTGGAAAGATGCAGGCTAACTACACCTTAAAAGTCACACACAGACGGAAACTAAGGCGCATTTTCGTAAACTTGAATGCATCTCGTTATGTTTTAGTCTCCCAAAACATGTTTTTAGCTCGTTATCATTGTCATGAAAAAAGTGTTCGTTGACGAAATATTTTCGTTGTTGTCATCATTGACGAAAACAAAACTGTTTGGGAAACAAAAGTAGTTAAATGTAATTAAATGCTACAAGAATATGTCACCACAAATTGTTAAATGAATTTTATGATTTCATTTTTAATTTAAAATAAATGCAGTACATGGCAAAAGTTTGGGCGCACCTTCTAATTCAGGCGTTTTGTTAATTTTCATGACTATTTACACTGTAAATTCTCACTAAAGGTAATAAAACTATGAATGAGCAAATGTGGTATTAGGTACTTAGCAAAGAAACGGCGAAATAACTAAAAATATGTATAATATTCTAGTATCTTCAAAGTAGCTACCCTTTGCTCTGCTTACATTCTCTTGATGAGCTTCAAGAGGGAGTCACCTAAAATGGTTTTTAACTTCAAAGGCAAAGGGCGTAGGTTTGGTCTCAACATTGGTAGGGACGATATAACAGCATAACCTGCATATACATTTTTTGCTTAGGAAGGGACATTATTAAACCCAAACAGATTGGGTGAACGGGGTCAGGGCTATATTTCTCATGAATATGAACATAATTAATCTATAGGCAAAATGATCAATGCAAAATAAATCTATTTTGACTTATACTAACTTTCATGTGTATTAGTTCAGGTGATACACCGTTTGATTCAAACCTTTGTTTTCAAAAACTACTGAAGAAACATTTTTGAAAACTTCCAGAATACATTTCTGGATTTTATGAGCAAATTCAACATACACAATGAATACAAACCTACTAATAATCTCTTAACTGTCCAGGAATGCAAAAAAATAAACATTTGTCTTTAGACCACTCAACATTGTCTGTCTAAATTCATAAATATAATTGAGAAAACTCATAACGTTAACAGCAGAAAACACATAAAGGACATTTCTCTTTAAGCAGCTTCCCACTCAAGTTTTGCAGGTTAGCATGTTCACACAGTTTAATGTTATGCTAACTCAGATGCAGGTCGGACTTTCAGTAGCAAAATTAGTGATGTGTTTCCCATGTTCACAACACTGACGTCTTTTACATTCCTTACAGTACCCAGATAGCAGACCGACATTGAATAAACATTGATTTTCCATCAAAATCATCAGTATGGTTGACATCGAAATTTTCGACGTCAATTAACGTTGAAAGATTGTTGTTCTATGGTATGTCAGGCGATGGTTGGGTTAACATTGTTTTATAGTTGATGAATTAATGTTGACAAATAGTTGATTTATGATTGACTGGGAAATATGATTGAAAAGTCATTGAATTATGGATGAGCTGGCGTTTTGTTCGAAAACATTGATTCAGCGTTGTTCCAGTATTATTAATAAATGAAATAACGTTTAGGTTTTGTAAGGATTTCAACGTTGAAACAACATTAATTGAGGGTGCAAAAGTGACGTTGATTCAACGATATAAGATCGACAGCGGAATGTTGACCCAACATCTTTTCAACGTCGGTCTGCTATCCGGGTAGCTGCTGCTGGCCGAAAAAAACTTTTAATATCCCTCCTCTTCAAAGAGGTCGGAGGAGGCGGCATGTTGTCGACATGTTGTATTTTTGTCGGGGCTGTGTGGGTGTGCGTGTGTGTGTTGGGGCGGGGGCATGTCATCAGCCAATCAAACGTGCATATGAGGTTAAATAAAATAACAACGGTCCGGCCCATTCAGCAAGTGAAAAGGGGTAAATGTAAGTCTGAAAATAATGTAAATATATCACTTAATAATAGTAGGGTCAATTCTATCCTTAAAACACAAAAAAAGACAATCTAAATTACCTACATAACTGAACTCATTATACAATACAAATAAGGTTGCCTGAAAGTTGGTGGGGACAATTTGAGGCTCCTGAAAGGTTGGTAGTGTTATGTCCCTACCGTCCCTGTGCAAACCTACGCCCTTGTTCAAAGGTATGCCTTTTCAGGGTTAATTAGTGGAATTTATTGCTTTATCAATGGGGTTGGGACCTTTATTTGTGTTGCATTGAATAAAGTGTGTCCAAACTTTCAGCCTGTACTGTATGTACAGAGTAAACGAGATTGTTGATAATAATAGTTGTTCAGTTATTGCTTTGATTTAAAATTACACTACTTAACTGTTTTGATTATGATCATTTATTTTCAGTTCAACCAGTATAGTATAGTATATTTATCTATTTATAAGCAATTTAACCTTTAGTTATCCAGGCAAGGCACATGAGAACAAACCAACGCAAAATAAAATATGTTCTGTACGATGTGAGACACAAAACTGCACACAAAAAATATGGACATAACAAATAGTTGTTATAATAATAATCATACAATCATGACCAATCTGACAAAAATATTGTTTTCCAAACAAAGTGTGTAAATTGTATTGACACTTTCCACGTTGAGGCAGTAGTAAGTGATAAAAAAATAATTTAAAAAAAAAACCTTAACTAACACCTTTGCTTATGTCATATCATATTTGATAAGGCTTTGTAAGTAAATCTCTTCACCAGAAGCATATTGGAACAATTGTAGCGCAGCTTTAAAAAGGTGATCCCTCTAGAATACTGTACAATACTGTTCCCGATGACAACATGGCTCCTGAGAGTCACGTGATAAATCTTAAGCGCAAACAAACGTTGGAAGATTTGCAAACATTAATCAGCAACAATAGTGCAAAAGAAAAGCCCTGCAAAAATCACCTTGTGATGTGAAGCCTATCAGTATCTCCTCTTTTCTTTTCATATGCAAAGTAGCTGGCTGCTATCACGGGAGGAAAGACAAAGGTGGCTAATGATTCAATGATTAACTGGATGCTTAGCTGATCCTCTGTGCGGCCTCATTACACCACGAGTAGCCACATTGAATTCAGTGGCAAGCATGTCAACCACTTCAACATGTCCAGGCCTTGGCCAGACTGTGTGCAAATGCTTTGACCTTTAACCTCTAAGTCTCCAATGTACTGAGCTGCCAGAATGTGATTACTGTCATTCTTCAGATTGTATGTTACATGCACAACCTGTTGTTGAGTCAGAAGCTTGTAAAAAAAAGCACTGGGACATGAAGAAAATCCATTCAAACATACTGAAAAGCCACAAACTACTAAAGGCCAAAGTTGTATTTGCACGTGTTGGAAAATAGTGCAGTGTGAAGGTGAACTATAGTAGCTAAATAAACTAAGACAATCTTTAATCCTTATCTGGACAACCCCCGTAATCAATAACACCAAGTGGAAGAAGGCTCCTCAAAGTCCCACCAATTCACTATACAATTTATCTAAATCCCATCGAGATCATAAGAAACATTTTAACGAGTCACAAAGTTGATAACATTTTCAGTTAAGTATTTTTTCTTGGAAGAAAAAAAATGGTCCATTATTTTAGGATGATGGCCATATCACGATTTTCTCTTTTCATGATCTTTTTTAACGGAAAATGGGGAAAAAGCCTTATCAAGGAAGTTTACATACAATGATCAACTGATTAAACATAATATGGCACCCTCATTTCTTTACAAGTAATTAATGCTAAATCACTCAAATTTAACTCATGTGTATTGCAGTCAATGAGAAGCTAATTTAATATCTTTTAATGTTTTGTTCATTTGAAAAAGTGTATACGCTAAAACATAACAGAATCTGACAAAAGTGATCCCTCGTTTTTCGCGGTTATTAATATTAATAACGGATCCCATTTGATTGATTTAATTTTTTAAACCTAATGAAACAAAACGGCACTTTTAGAAAATAATAACACTTTTTTGTTTCTTTATTTGGCTTTTATTAAACCTACAAATGTGTCAGATCATTTTGCCTGACCCTGTATTATCGTCCAAAAAACTAAGAAGAAAATGAAAAAGGCTGCCAAAAACAACACTGTTTGCAGTATAGCTGCACATTATAAGCACCAATATATGTTCAGACAAAAATATCTGATTATCTTTGGCCCAATAGTGACCTTAATAATTAATTAATTAATAATAACACATTAATAACGGATCCCATTTGATTGATTTAATTTTTGAAACCTAATGAAACAAAACGGCATTATATGTACTTTTCGAAAATAATAACACTTTTTTGTGTCTTTATTTGGCTTTTATTAAACCTACAAATGTGTCAGATCATTTTGCCTGACCCTGTATTATCGTCCAAAAAACTAAGAAGAAAATAAAAAAGGCTGCCAAAAACAACACTGTTTGCAGTATAGCTGCACATTATAAGCACCAATATAGTGTATGTTCAGAGAAAACTATCCGTTTATCTTTGGCCCTATAGTGACATTAATAATTAATTAATTAATTAATAATAACACATTAATAACGGATCCCATTTGATTGATTTAAATTTTAAAACCTAATGAAACATAACGGCATTATATGTACTTTTCGAAAATAATAACACTTTTTTGTGTCTTTATTTGGCTTTTATTAAACCTACAAATGTGTCAGATCATTTTGCCAGACCCTGTATTATCATCCAAAAGACTGAGACGAAAATGAAAAAGGCAGCCAAAAACAACACTGTTTGCGGTAAAGCTGCACATTATAAGCACTAACATACGTATGTTCAGAGAAAACTATCTGATTATCTTTGGCCCTATAGTGACATTCTGTATCTATGAGCACACACTCACATCAATACATCCGGAGGGAGCAACAGAGGGCCAAGCATAACGAAACAGCCACAATGAGGTATGTTACTACATGCAGCATACGAAATATTCAACCAAAAGCCGAGCAATAGTTTGTTTCGACATGATCTGTACATGATCTCTCTTTTTTTTTTTACATTTGATGGTTTAAATTTGTTTGCTTACACCAGTGCTACAAAGTACCTACAATACAAGGTTTTTGTAAATGTGCATGCTGGTACATGACTAAAATTATTCATTTAGGCCATGTAGCAGGGTATTTGGCAAAATTAAGTACTTTTTCTACGGTTTGGCCTATCATCCACAAGCATATTTAAACGAGGGTTCTTAAAAACGCTGTTTAAAGAGAAGATGTGCGAATTCTGCATTTGTGGCGCCATCATGTGGACACTATTACGTCACTGACTGCGAAAAACTTTGTCCCTACGTCACACATGAGACCACTGTTTACATTTGGAGTAAATTGTGCCCGTGCCCGTTCAGACTGCCTTTGTCCATTGAACCCGTTCAAGTATCACGCATGCGCACAAATGCGCAGTCCGAGATGTGCTGAGCATACTGACCCGTATACCCATAAAAACAAATGACCACTCATGCTGGCTCACCGTCATTCCAGGGTGATCATATTTTGATTTCCAAAAATCCAAAAAGAGGACACAAATAACAGACATAAATAATCCCCGTTTAGTCTTATATTCAAAGTTTATATGGATTGATAGCGTGTCAATGCACTGTCCGTGCATGACACACACACACGCACACACACACACATACAGAATGTTTGCCAAGCAAGCCGTGTAAGCAATCTTGAAATATTGCTCATTTGGAGCAGAAAGAAAATCAAACATTCTCAGTCATTATCCTCATCCAATTTTGTTTTTTATTGACTGTTGTCAAGCCCGCTCCTTCCCCAAAAGCCCCGTTCAAGCTATGCGCTAACGCTAATGCACAGCTGCAATGCTACCGTAGCGCCGTTTCTCTTGCTCTTTGCTGACGGACGTCATGGCATGGACGTCTAAATTTCCAAATCATTTCAAATGTCTTTTTTTTTTTTTATGCCATTGACGGGCATGTTTGTCCATTCTATTGATGCCAATGTACTTGTATTCCATTGACGCATATGGATATCGATGCCATTAACGGCCATGGATGCCCAAATTTCCCATTCATTTTCAATGGCATTTACTTTGGTTAATGCCATTGACGGCCATGTTTGTTGATTCAATTGATGCCAATGTACTTGGATTCCATTGACGCAAATGCAAGTCGATGGCATTGACGGCCATGGAGATCCAAATTTCCCATTCATTTTCAATGGCAAAAAAACAAATGTCCCCAAATCAACAGGAAATGACCAGATATCAATAGGACGTGTCCCTCAACTGTCCCCATATGACCTGATATGACTAGGGCACGTCCCCCAAACTTCCCCAAATGACCTGATATGACCAGGACACGCCCCTCAAATGTCCCCAAATGACCTGATATGACCAGGACACGCCCTAAAATGTCCCCAAGTTACCTGATATGACTAGGACATGCCCCCCAAATGTCCCCAAATGACCTGATATGACCAGGACACGCCCCCCAAATGTCCCCAAACGAACTGATATGACCAGGACAAAGCCCCCACATCAAAAGGAAGTGTCCCCGAAATGTCCCCAAACCAACAGGGGATCTGTATCTCCACACAGCAAAGACCCTGAGCAATTTCTCCAGAAATTGTATTTTCTAGTTATGAATATACTTAAAAATGAATAAAAGTGTTTGGCTGTAGAATTTTTTTTTTCTACAAACTTGCTAGTGTTGACGTAATTTGTTTTTCCCGACATATTAGGGCAGGATCCTCGGTTTAAAAAAAAAACACACACACAAAACCCCCCCGCTAGGTTTTGATATGGCCTCAGTCAGCGTTTTTGAAACTTAAACATTATATTGCATAGTTTGATAAGGCTCTCTCTTTTAGTGATACTAAACTAACTAAACTAAACTAGTTTTTTTTGTTTTTGTTTTTTTTTTTAACTTTGTTTACACAAAAACAACTACAAATAATGGGTGAACAATTCACATACAATCAACAGATTTACAACAACAACAACAAAATAATAATAAATAAAATGGTCGGGGTCATTTTTAACACAAGTTAAAAAAAACTGTTTGCAAAGTCTTTTGGTCCTTATAGCTTTGGGGTTCAAAGAGGAACTTAAATCGTCCAAATTTAAAGAAAACATTTTCCCAAAAACATGAAAATTTGGTCTTTGATTAGGATATTTTACACAGTGAATGTGAAATTTTGCCAACATTAAAATAAGATTTACAATATATCTTTTATCCATTTCTGGTTCTTCAACGTTGGATAGGCCAAACAAAATATTTCTAAAAACAATTTTCAATGATGGCACAACTTTGGAATTAATATAATTGTTCAGGTCAACCCAAAAGATGTGGGAGTAAGTACATTCCCAAAACAAATGGGAAATAGTTTCCTCTGCATTTGCACAAAAAGAACATAATGTCTCAATATTAATTTTAAATTTAACCATTGTCGTCTTTACAGGATAACACCTATGAAGTAATTTGAGTGTGATTTCTTTTACTTTATTTCTTAATAAATATTTTCTAGGCAAAAGCCAAGTATGTTTCCATTCAGTATTTTCGTATAAATTATTCCATTATGAAATTGCTGCAGGTTTGGAAACTATCTCCTTTTGAATAAGTCCTCTCAAACAATGGTTGGAGGCTTCAGAGCTTAATAGTGCACATTTAAAACCAATAAACAGAGACTTTGGATCAAAGATTGGCACGTTACACTGAACTAAACTAGTAACTAGTTACTTTTGCCCAAAAAATTACATATGCGTCAGCTGACACAATTAAATAAATGGGGTTTTCCTTTTTTAAATTCATACAAATACACAACCACGAGAGGGCGCTATTACGGTGGATGAATTTTATACAACTTCCTGCTCGATAAAACTAATAATATGCAGTTAGAGAGGAGAAATTGTTCCCAAATATGAGACAAATGATTCAAAGTTCCAATAGTATATTGTGTAGTACTCGTAAGCATTGCCACATATATATAATATAGCCAATATATGCATTGTTGCATGATCCGACTAGCTCGCTGCAAAACAGCCAGTGTTCCACGGACATATTTGACAGCAGGACCACTCCTCAACAGCAGCAGCAGCAGGAAAAATGGCTAAAAGTGATGGAAGTGACTTTTTTAAAAGAACCAGCCTCTTTTGGATCGTCTCCGTCTTGTTCGGGTTGAGCTATTTTACCGTAAGTAAACGTCAACGTGGTCAAGTTTGAAATTAGCATGATAAGGTGTTTTTGCTCTTTTTACTCGTTTTGTGTTGCGTTTAAAGAACCCAGGAGAGCATAGAACTCCATTAAAAGCGAGATTCAGAGCAATATTTATTTATGATCATTCGGGTAATAAGCGCCGTAGCACGTTCTCGAACACTATATTACTTTTTACAGTGTTATTTTAACTAGAAAGAGGCTTCCGAGGCCATTGTCATTGTTTTTCCTTCGAGTTTTTATCTTATCAGATTTAGTTTGGCGTCGAAAAGAAAACAGATTTGGAGTTTTGCACAAGGTCCAACGTGCAAGTGAACACGTCTCGATGACTTGGAAAGTTAAAGCCTTCGGTTTACACACTTCTTTCGAAACTTGACATATTTCAAGTATTGACCGCTTGCGCATTTGTTGAAAATACGATACGTAGTCTTTATTTCCAATGTTGTGTTTGCCTTCAATACGCAGCAATAAACATTGTGTTAGCTTGTTGCCACGTTGCACTGTGTCTCGTTTGGGTATTCGGGAAAAGTTGACTCTAAATGGGGAATGCAGTCAATATTTGGGGGGGGGGGGGGGGGGGGGTTGCATGGAACAACTCAAAGCACGCTATTCACCTATGGACTGAAATAAAACTTTTTTTTTTTCGCAAATAGGGTAAAAGTTTGTGTGTTTTTTAATTTGTTTTCCGGTGTTTTTGTTGTAACTTAGGCGAGGTAGGCAAAATAGTTGTGGGTAAACGAAGGGGCCCTTATTTACAATGAACCTTTTGTGCTGTGAATGCAGCACCACTCATTGTCCACACCTGACACGACACACAAATGTAAACACGAAAGACGTAACATTACGTATCCCGGTTCGATTAAAACATACTTTCAACTAGAAAATTTTATTAGTAAGTATGCGCAAATTGGAAGTCCAGAGCATAAAACTACAGATAAATATTACCGTAATTTTCGGACTATAATCCGCTACTCTTTTCTTTCATTTTGAATCCTGTGGCTTATAGACCCTACCCACCGACGTCACAAAATCACGTGCTCGCTGTATGGTTCCGCCCCCTTGTCCGTCATTTTGTGTCTGTATTATCAATGGTCTCAATTGATCGAGCAATTTATAATGCATTTCATGGAAGACCCGGTGCTTTCGGATGCCGTAAACTCACTTGATGCGTTGCATAAAAGGCATTATGTGGAAAAGCTTCAGTTTATCCATTCGCCAGATCCATATTTGATGCCTAAATCGATGTTTTTCGACCCGCTGTCTCCGCCGTATTTGCCTGACATCTGCTAGCTACCCTGATATGTACAACTATCTTGTCCACACGAAATCAGCCTATTCTCACGAAAGTTTGAAAAACTTTAAGAGCTTGGAGGCTTATAAATACTTCGTTGCTGGTTGGGTGAAACAGGTCCTCGTCCACGAAAATTCGGCAGGAATCTATCTTGTGCTTGGAAAGGTGAGTTACGAAATTTTCAATTCAAAATCTTTTGTTATTGCTAACATCCACTGTCAAGTCTAATGTATTTCATGTCGTTTGTCAATGGAGTTAGGGCTTTTAATGTTTATATGATTTAGCGATAGCACTCTCACTACATACATACGTGTATGTTGTCGGCGATTAGCCTAGCAATGATCTTAATTGTGGTTGTCAGCCCAAAACCCTCTAAATATATATTAAATGCATCTTACCAGATATAAAATGACTACTACATAATCTGTGGTAATCGTTTGGAGCCCAGTTTTCTCGTCAAATTGCAGCAGCCCATCTCGCTCTCTTCACTCCGGGTCTCTCGGAATCCGGTAGAACTTCAAGTCTCTCCGTCTTCTCCGTCTATCTTCTCTGTTATTGCAACCGGCCGCCACACACGCCTTCACCATTTTGGTTATTAATGTTAACGAGCAGAAAAACGTAAATAGGAGAAATGTACGTAGCCGTAACAGGTAAACATGATGTGTTGACGGACAATTGGGCGGCACCAGTCAGGAGGAAGGAGTTGTGACGTCACGTGGGTAGGGTCTATAGTCCACTGCGGCTTATTTGTTGATTTATTTGGGTTAATAGGTAACACTTTATTTGACAGCGGCGTCATAAGACTGTCATAAGACCATCATCATTTTGACATGACATTATCATTGACATTACTGAATGCTTATGACCTATGTCATTAAGTGTCATCCAGCAAATTATGTCACTAACTTCATTTATGTCCAGCTTTGATCTTTTACATCCATTCAAAAATGAGATAATTTAAATAACATCTGGTATAACCATTAATTAATGCTCATGATAGTGTCATGTAATAATTATGATTGTCTAATGACAGTCTTATGGTGCCACTGTCAAATAAAGTGTTACCAAATACCATAACTAGCAAGTAATGAAACAACTGGAACAGTAACTGAAGAAATAAATAGCACAGAACATGCATTTTTATTGTTATTTACATCTGTACCGCTGCAATACATGCTAGGAGGCATGTTGGGACAAAATCAGTGTTGACAGCTGGTGGCAATATAGGTGGACTGGCTCCTGCAATGGAGCAGTGATGCCAAATGAAGCTTATTGAAGCAATGATGGTTCATTCATGGTGGTTCATTTGGTCTTATGACAGTCGTATGATGCTGCTTTCAAATAAAGTGTTACCGGTTAATATCTTTTGGTGTAAATATACAGTGAGGACAGCTGCAGCTTATAGTCCAGTGCGGCTTATCAATTACAAATGCCATTTTCGTGTCAAATTTGGTGGGTATTGGTCAGATGCGCCTTATAGTGCGAAAATTACAGTACATAACTTAATAGTTGATTTCACCCATTGTTACCGTTGACAGGTTGTAGACGTCTAAACCATTTTGATTGGAAGATGCCTGGCAGTAATCATTCAATCGCTGCCACACTTCGCAATCAAAATGGATTGGACGTCTACTGCCGTCAATGACGTTGAAAGATGAGTTTTCACCGGCAGTCGTGCATGTTTAAGTAAATTGTATATCTATTGTTGTTATTGACATACAATGAGTCAATAATACTCTCTTAACATTTTTAAAAGGTCCCCCCCCCCTCATTTTTTAAGTAAAGTTTCATTTTTATATAAGAATAACTTAAATTAAAAATATAAAACTGCATATATTCTGTTTATAAAACATTCTTTAGGGGGAAAAAAATGAAATTAACAAAAAAAAAGAAGGGAACGTTTGAAAATGTTTCAGTATTTATTATTCATCAACTTACGAGTATGATTGGAGAGGCATAACCAGAGTGTATTATTTATTTGTATTTAGTTTTTTTTTTTTATTAACATTGTATTAGATTTTAAAAAATCATTTATTCATTAAAATGTTTTTTTTTTTTAACCCTTTAACACCTAAGCCTATTTTGGCCGAATTTGCATGCATTTGATGTTGCCTTTATATTTCAAAGAAAAAAATTGCTTACAATGGCCAAATTGGGTCCCTTTTTTCAGGACACCTTGAACTTCATGTCTAAACTGTTGTTTTCTTCACTGACCAATTATATTCCACATTTTGGACCCAAAAAGACAAAAAAAATCCCAAAATCTTTTTTCAAAATTTGTAATGTTGACGTCCCATTGACAACCAAACATGCTCGACCAACCGTTTTGAAGCTTGATAATATTTATTCAACTTGTTTGGATAAACATTCAATAGAAAAAAATAAGATTGAATAGTTTGACAATTCAACACAAACAGCAGGTATGGTCATAGGCGTTTTTGGCCTTTACACATACTATGGTCAAAACAGGCTATATAGTGTGCAAAATAGTGAGAAAAAATGTATATATATTATCTAACACAAAAAGGGTTTGGAAGATATCTCTTTGTGAAGTTAGGTGCTCTACCATTCACCTTATCAAAAGTATATACGTACATGCAATCAAGCTTCTCAAACACACATCTAAATAAAAATTGAAAAGATTATAGTGAAGAAAAAATATATAATACATTGAAAAAAAGTATTTTAAAAAATATTGTCTAGTAGTTCAATTCAAAATTTTCAGGCATGCGACCCAATAAAGATTTTTTTTTTTTTTTGCGCACTCAATAAAGCTTCTTGAACAGGTCACGGAGCTGCGTCTCACACAGCCTACTCTTTCTCTTTCGCCGTTTGCGCTCTACTGTCACTTTTATTCGCCGAGACGCCGATTCATCAGAGGAAAACAACGACAAATACGACTCATCTTCTTCCTTGAGTTAATGAAATAATGCATTAGCTTGTGCTAAATGTAGTTTTAGATTCATTCTGCACGTTTCAAAGTCACTCGCACAAACCAACCGATATTGTGCATTTTTCGGCACAACACCGGCCGCTGCTTGCTTCGCATGCCTCCCTTTCAATAGTTGGCGCCTCGCTCGGAAATTTATTAAAAATGATCACATTCGGTTCGTCCTTCCCGACATCACAACGACTCTTGAGATAAGTAGTCTTTTGTGCTGCTTTCGGTTTTGAAAAAGGACAAGAAATGATGGAAATATGGAGATGGATACATGGTCCATGCAGCGTTTTAATGCATATTTATGAGTGCAATAAAACTATAAAACTCAAATGACATTATCTCCCGTTTTTCTTGGCCGATTGACTTCAAATAAAAATTGGTGTGGACGTCAACTTCCGCACTTTCAAACGAGACCAACCAGCAGCACGTGGGTGATGTAATTACAGCGTGACGAAGCTTCAAAGACGATATGCGTAAATGCGTCGCTGCCGACACGTTCAGTGTTAAAGGGTTAAATGTCAATGTAATTGAAACATGACCCAAAATGTGATGTCCCCCCCACCCCTACCAGTCTTTCACTTACCCCTATAACGGGTTAACAACTTTTTAGCTTTGTCACTATCATCACTAGCAGGATGAGCTGATTTCCCACTAGAGGTGCATAAAATGTCATTTTCAACAGCTTCTCTCAAATAGGCATTGGTCTTGTTCTCCATCCAGTGAATGCAGTCATCCTCTGAACCCATCATTGCATTCCAAAAGGAACAAAAATGACCAGTGTTTCGATGTCTTTAAGTCTAGTTTTGTTCAAGGAGATCATGTAATGTTCTGTGGGTTTCCCAGTAATTACAAAAAACAAGTTATGTTCTGTTGAGCAGGTCGGTTTGTCTGCATATTTGATAGTTAATAAGTCATGGAGTAATTTCATAGTTTGGTATTTACGGATGGTGTTCAAATGTTTGTTTGTTTGTTTTTTTAAACTAAGATGCTATTCTTTCTTGCAGTGCATTGTGTTTGCGCCTGAAGTAATACCATATCATCTCCTGGGCCCTTTTGGTACCTTCTGCAAATATCTTGTTGACAACCATGCTGGCACATTGTACAAAGGGTAAGACCTGATTTCACACTTTGTTATTAGGTGTCTAGAGAAGAAAAGGTGATGCAACAGCAAAATATATATAGACAATTAAACATCTGATAACACCCCAGTTGGCATTGTAAATACCGCATATGAGCTATCTGTTCAAAAAGATAATTTTGCATACTTTTTCAAGTCTTAATCAAGGGTGACTCACAGATCGTTATCACCATATTTGCTGGTAGCGTGTGTTGTCACATGATGGCAGAGTGTGAGAAAAAGGACAACAATGGCTTTGTTGGGTGGGGGTAATACTGTAGTTTCATGTTGGGTGATCACAAGCCCGTCGACAAGGGGGGGCAACCGGGTATGTAGTCCCAGAACCATAGGGGCCCCTGAATGACCCGTAATTTATTTTACTTTACATTCACATATTTCTTTTTTACTTAAATCATTGTCTGATTAAATATTATGTTCTACTCGATATGTAATTAAAACTTTGGCATATTAAATATTCAAATATACAGTGGGGCAAATAAGTATTTAGTCAACCACTAATTGTGCAAGTTCTCCCACTTGAAAATATTAGAGAGGCCTGTAATTGTCAACATGGGTAAACCTCAACCATGAGAGACAGAATGTGGAAAAAAAAAAAACCCAGAAAATCACATTGTTTGATTTTTTTTTTTTTTTTAAGAATTTATTTGCAAATCATGGTGGAAAATAAGTATTTGGTCAATACCAAAAGTTCATCTCAATACTTTGTTATGTACAGTTTGTTGGCAATAGAGACCAAACGTTTTCCATAACTCTTCACAAGCTTTTTACACACTGTTGCTGGTATTTTTGCCCATTCCTCCATACAGATCTCCTCTAGAGCAGTGATGTTTTGGGGCTGTCGTTGGGCAACACGGACTTTCAACTCCCTCCACAGATTTTCTATGGGGTTGAGATCTGGAGACTGGCTAGGCCACTCCAGGACCTTGAAATGCTTCTTACGAAGCCACTCCTTAGTTGCCCAGGCTGTGTGTGTGGGATCATTGTCATGCTGAAAGACCCAGCCACGTCTTACCTTCAATGCCCTTGCTGATGGAAGGACATTTTCACTCAAAATCTCTCAATACATGGCCCCATTCATTTTTTACTTTACACAGATCAGTCGTCCTGGTCCCTTTGCAGAAAAACGGCCCCAAAGCATGATGTTTCCACCCACATGCTTCACAGTGGGTATGGTGTTCTTCAGATGCAATTCAGTATTCTTTCTCCTCCAAACACGAGAACCTGTGTTTCTACCAAAATGTTCTATTTTGGTTTCATCTGACCATAACACATTCTCTCAGTCCTCTTCTGGATCATCCAAATGCTCTCTAGCGAACCGCAGACGGGTCTGGACGTGTACTTTCTTCAGCAGGGGGACATGTCTGGCAGTGCAGGATTTGGGTCCCTGGTGTTACTGATAGTAGCCTTTGTTACTGTGGTCCCAGCTCTCTGTAGGTCATTCACTAGGTCCCCCAGTGTGGTTCTGGGATTTTTGCTCACAGTTCTTGTTATCATTTTGATGCCATGGTGCGAGATCTTGCATGGAGCCCCAGTTTGAGGGTGATTATCAGTGGTCTTGTATGTCTTCCATTTTCTAATAATTGCTCCCACAGTTGATTTCTTTACACCAAGGGTTTTACCTATTGCAGATTCAGTCTTCCCAGCCTGGTGAAGGTCTACAATTTTGTCTCTGGTGTTCTTCGACAGCTCTTTGGTTTTGGCCATAGTGGAGTTTGGAGTGTGACCGACTGAAGTTGTGGACAGGTGTCTTTAATACTGATAATGAGTTAAAACAGGTGCCATTAATACAGGTAACGAGTGGAACCTCGTTAGACCTCGTTAGAAGAAATTAGACCTCTTTGACAGCCAGAAATCCTGCTTGTTTGTAGGTGACGAAATACTTATTTTCCACTCTAATTTGGAAATAAATTCTTTAAAAATCAAACAATGTGATTTTCTGTTTTTTTTTTCCTCCACATTCTGTCTCTAATGGTTGAGTTTTACCCATGTTGACAATTACAGGCCTCTCTAATCTTTTCAAGTAGGAGAACTTGCACAATTGGTGGTTGACTAAATACTTTTTTGCCCCACTGTACCTTGTAAATCTGGATTATTTTTCATTATATTTACAGTGCATATATATAAAGTTTACACACCCCTGTTCACACTTGTTTGTAACATAAAAAACAACTCAAATTCATTATTCGTCGTAAATGTGTACCTTATTGCTGTGGTTTTATAGGTGGTGGGCTACCTGGGCAATCCATGTTGCAGAGGCTTTAGTCTCCTTAAAAGTTTGCAGGTAAGAATGAGATTGTCCACTAGGTGATGCTGTGGTATCAAATGTAAATGTAATTTAATGCCGCATGTGTGGTATCTCGTTTCAGCAACAAAGGCATCACCATGCCCACCAGCTGCTTGTGGTTCTTTCAGACCTTTATTTTCGGTTTCGCGTCTCTGGGCCTGCTCATCAAATACAACCCAGATAGACCCAAACAACATTGATGCCACGAGGGTGCCAGCCGAGAACAATCTGTGACCTAGGAACATATATGACACTAGTGCCTTTTTCCCCCAACAATTGTTTCTTGAAACTAGTGAAGTATTACACAAGAATTTAATCAACTTGAATCATGTATTGCTGTGAAAACGCTCATTTTATAGTGCTCCCCTCTCCGGTCCTGTTTGAGGGGAGGACTAGTCACAAATGCATAAAAGGTAGCTTGGGAGAAATATTAACCAGCAGAAAATGCAAGGACAGTTTGTTGAAATGATTTAAGACATTCATGATAGTTTACATTCCAAGGATGAGATTCTTCTAGTTGCTGTGTTCTTTCTTCAAAATGTTGCTCTTGCTGTTCTTAACATTTGAAATAAAAAATTAAAATAATTCTGTAAATGCTCTGGTTTTAATGACGTATGTAAATATTTGGCCAAAACCACACAAAAAAAACTTTATAGCTGTTCAATATTTTCAAAAGACACAAAAATGATTTTAACAGCAGCCAACCCTGACAGGTGTAAAGTGGCGTCACAAAAATGCAATAAAACCGCCATAATTATGACCTGACACTATCATGGGCATCAATGAATGCTTATGACGGATGTCATTAGGGCTGCAGCTATCGATTATTTTAGTAGTCGATTAATCGATGAACTAGTTAGTTCAAATAATCGAGTAATCGGATAAGGAACATGAAAAATTGAAATACCTGAGCTGAGCCTCATGCGGTACCAAAAAAATAAATAAAAATAAAAATAGGGATCTATGTACAACAAAAGAATTGGCTAACTTACAGTAAGGCAAATAAGTAATTAGTCAACAACTAATTGTGCAAGTTCTCTTACTTGAAAATATTAGAGAGGCCTGTAATTGTCAACATGGGTAAACCTCAACCATGAGAGACAGAATGTGGGGAAAAACCCCAGAAAATCACATTGTTTGATTTTTAAAGAATTTATTTCAAATTATATTATCAAATCATGGTGGAAAATAAGTATATGGTCAATACCAAAAGTTAATCTCAATACTTTATTATGTACCCTTTGTTGGCAATAACGGAGGCCAAACGTTTTCTGTAACTCTTCACAAGCTTTTCACACACTGTTGTTGGTATTTTGGCCCATTCCCTCCATGCAGATCTCCGCTAGAGCAGTCATGTTTTGGGGCTGTCGTTGGGCAACACGGACTTTCAACTCCCTCCACAGATTTTCTATGGGGTTGAGACCTGGAGACTGGCTAGGCCACTCCAGGACCTTGAAATGCTTCTTACGAAGCCACTGCTTTGTTGCCCTGGCTGTGTGTTTGGGATCATTGTCATGCTGAAAGACCCAACCTCGTCTCATCTTCAATGCCCTTGCTGATGGAAGGAGATTTTCACTCAAAATCTCTTGATACATGGCCCCATTCATTCTTTCCTTTACACAGATCAGTCGTCCTGGTCCTTATGCAGAAAAACAGCCCCAAAGCATGATGTTTCCACCCCCATGCTTCACAGTGGGTATGGTGCAATTCGGTATTCTTTTTCCTCCAAACACGAGAATCTGTGTTTCTATCAAAAAGTTATATCTTGGTTTCATCTGACCATAACGCATCCTCACAGTCCTCTTCTGGATCATTAAAATGCTCTCCAGCGAACCGCAGGCGGGTCTGGACGTGTACTTTCTTCAGCAGGGGGTGATATCTGGCAGTGCAGGATTTGAGTCCCTGGTGGCGCATTGTGTTAATGATAGTAGCTTATGTTACTGTGCTCCCAGCTCTCTGTAGGTCATTCCCTAGGTCCCCCCGTGTGGTTCTAGGATTTTTACTCCCTGTTCTTGTTATCATTTTGACGCCACGGGGTGAGGAGGGAGTTGAAAGTCCGTGTTGTCCAATGACAGCCCCAAAACATCACTGCTGTAGAGGAGATCTGCATGGAGGAATGGGCCAAAATACCAGACACACTGTGAGTGAAAAGCTTGTGAAGAGTTACAGAAAACAGTATTGAGATGAACTTTTGGTATAGACCAAATACTTGTTTTCCACCATGATTTGCAAATAAATTCTTTAAAAATCAAACAATGTGATTTTCTGTTTTTCCCCCCCCACATTCTGTCTCTCATGGTTGAGGTTTACCCACGTTGACAATTACAGGCCTCTCTAATATTTTCAAGTGGGAGAACTTGCACAATTAGTGGTTGAGTAAATACTTACTTGCCCCACTGTATGCTCCCATCAGTCCATACTCATCTAAGGTTCTCTATATACAAGTACATGAAGAATGACAATGTAATTAACACAATATAATTAGTAATACTTTATTCTGACATTTCTGCGCCTAGGAGATACACTACGGCACCTAATGCAATAGTATAAATAATACTGACACATATGTACAACATTTCAAAAAGAATACGAATTCCAAAAATAGGCATCTTAGTATTTATATATGAAATACAAGTTTTCTGTATATACAGAGACATTATCAGTTGCACCAAATCTAATGAAATGCGAGAACTGCATCATAAATTCCGGCCGTACTTTAATTTGTAAAGGCAGAATATTTGAAATGGCTCTTGTTAGCAATTCCGCTTGATTGTGTGTAACTAATGCCGATGGTTTCAAGTGCACATGCCCACTTACTGTACTTTGTGTTTATGCAATGCATCATGCCTGTCTATAGGGGATCAGCAATTCTTTCGTTCCTGGATAGAGAGGAAACTACATGAGCTATATACAACCTCACTAATCCATTGTACTTTGAATGAATAAGTGATGAAACAGTATATTATGAATAGTATTTGTACTATAATTGTGTTGCTTTTCAATATACACTCAGACATGATGAACATAGGATGACTGAAGTCCTCCCTTACACGTTTGAGATGTGTCATTTCATCATCGTATTGATCTTTGTGGTTATGAATAGTTTGATGGATTTGTGGTGACGGATCATCGCTCCAGCCAGCATAGAGACGGGTAGCGCTCGCTCAGTGTCTTCCGCAGCTGAGCGCTTTGCGTCTTATCTCTGGTTTCCACCACACACTCCACCTGTCAACAGAGAGAATTGGATGAAGAGGTTGGACTGTTGGGAATAAATAAATACATGTAGGCCAATCCTTCAGATAGTTTTTGCTTGGCAAAGAAGGCTTTTTGCATGATTTCATTTCCACTGAATACCATATGGTTGATATTGTTGAAAGACATAGGTGATCAAGTGTGCTGACAACAGATATTCAGATTAGGGTTGTTCCGATCATGTTTTTTTTTGCTCCCGATCCGATCCCGATCGTTTTAGTATCTGCCGATCCCGATATTTCCCGATCCGATTGCTTTTTTTTTTTGCTCCCGATTCAACTCCAATCATTCCCGATAATTTTTCCCGATCATATACATTTTGGCAATGCATTAAGAAAAAAATGAATAAAACTCAAGACGAATATATACATTCAACATACAGTACATAAGTACTGTAATTTTTTATTATGACAATAAATCCTCAAGATGGCATTTACATTATTAACATTCTTTCTGTGAGAGGGATCCACGGATAGAAAGACTTGTGACTTTGTATATTGTGACTAAATATTGCCATCTAGTGTATTTGTTGAACTTTCAGTAAATGATACTGTAGCCATGCCCAAATGCATGATGGGAAGTGGAACCATGACTGTGCGTAGTGCTACCAATTGATATATCTTCTCTGCGTTGGGAAATAACATAAGGTGTTAACAAAAAGATCAATTGCTACCTTGCTTCCCCACATTGCTTCCCATGATATTTCTAATCGTAGGGAGAGGGATTGTAAGGCTTTAGCCAATTAAAAAAAGGCTCCAAAGGCTGCCAAAATTCACTCTAGTCATTTTACGCTGCCTTTTATCTCTCTATATAGGTAAAACGGCGCAATTACAGATTGAGCGCGACAATGCGTGAGTGGGTCGTGGACACAGGCGTTTTTTGCTAAAAAAAAAAAAAAAAATCCGCTAGTTTTCTAGACTAATACAACTCACAGGCATGAAAATGGGTCAGGGGTTAAAAAGGTGAGAAGGGTGTGGAGGAAATATGTTCCAGTACACTGTATTGTACACCCCAACAAAATATTGAGCTCTGTCGACCCACACTGTGTTTCAGCAGGGCCATGCAGAGACCGGTGGAGGGGTGGGTGCTCGTACATCAAAAGGGGCACATGAACAAGTATTTAATACACCTTAAAACAACATAACTTCAATTTTAACCAGCTTTAGATAATAATTGGCTGCGACTGTGACATACTTTAATTGGGAGGGGGCAACAGTGAATAGAAATCAAAACTGTCATCAACACTTTCTGGCTGTGACTCAGTCAGTCTGCCTCTTTTCTTCCTTCAACCTCTGCATCAAAACTTCCTTCCTCAACTTGTTCATCTGAGAACAAACCACATCAGATGGTCACTGAGCCACCAACAGCACAGTTTTCTTAAAACTATTATTTCATTATTATCCATACTTAACAACTCTAGCACCTAATGATTAATAAAGCAATGACATAAAAATCTTATAGAAAAATAACATTGTAATTGTGTTTATAATTGGATTTAATAACCGACTATCCTTGCAAACTTGTTCTTACCAGGTCTGCTATTCACCCAGCTGATGAGGTATCCACTGCCTTTAGCAGCCTCATCTAACTCCTTTTTTTATCCCTCAATCTCCCTTCCCTACGACGCATGTCTATGTAATGAAATATAAATATTTAAAAAAACAAACAGACTCCCCGGTGGCTTTTAGTTTTAAAGCTTTCTTAATTTCTTTCTCACTCAATAACGATGGAGTTAGATTTGTGTTTTTATTATTCAATCAAAAAACAAAGTTACTTCTATCAAAAACAAAGTTGCTTTAATCAAAATACAGTATATACTTTTAATCCCAAAAAGTAGCTTCAATTAAAAAAAAATGTTTTTGATTGCAATAATAAATTTGAGACAAAAAAAGCATTTGAAAACTATTTTTCTTAATTGAAACAAATTTTTCCATTTAAGTAATGTTTTGCGTTTGGGCCACATTTCGGCTAGGACATTTGTGTCTTTATTATTCAATCAAATAAGTTGCTTCAAACAAAAAAATATATATAAAAAGAAAAACTTTGCACATGTGCCAATCACCGTTTACCAAACCCTGAGAGGGTTTGAGTAGACTCACTATGAAGCTTTTAATAAAGCCAAGCATTTTCTAACTAATTTATTCTTGTTTAAAAATAATTCGGTGGGGGAGTAACATGTTTAAAACTTATCATAATTCTTACATTTGGAAGTGCTTGAAAACCATTTATAAATGATACTTTGGTGAAAAAAGTGAAAAAACATGTCTTATATATATGTATCTTTTTTCCAATGTAAAATCTGAATAAATGCATTGAACACGCACAAAAAAATGGGGGGGGCGCTACTTCGCGGTTTTCACTTATTGCGGCGGGTTCTGGTCCCCATTAACCGCGAAAAACGAGGGATCCCTGCAGGGCCGGAGTGGGACTCATTTTCGGCCCTGGAATTTCATGCCTCAGACCGGCCCACTCATTTAAAATTATGTCATTATGCATACACGTGTTAAGTTCAGTGTTCTCTAAAGCCGTGTACTGTAATTCTGTGTATTCCAATTCAGTGCAGGTCATGGTTGTTTAACAAGGTGGCTTTATTTTAACAAGTGCAACACAACATATTTTGAACAAATTTAAAAATGGATTTTAAAAAAAACTATATTAAATGATACATTTGAAAAATAAATTAGGCCTGTCAAATGATTAAAATTTTTGATCGAGTTAATTACAGCTTAAAAATTAATCGTAATTAACCGCAATTCAAACCATCTATAAAATATGCCATATTTTTCTGTAAATTATTGTTGGAATGGAAAGATGAGACACAAGATGGATATATACATTCAACATAAGGTACATAAGGACTGTATTTGTTTATTATAACAATAAATCAACAAGATGGCATTAACATTATTAACATTCTGTTAAAGCGATCCATGGATAGAAAGACTTGTAGTTCTTATAAGATAAATGTTAGTACAAGTTATAGAAATTTTATATTAAAACCCATCTTAATGTTTTCGTTTTAATAAAATTTGTAAAATTTTCAATCAAAAAATAAACTAGTAGCCCGCCATTGTTGATGTCAATAATTACTTACACAATGCTCATGGGTGCTGAAGCCTATAAAATCAGTCGCACCCAAACGCCAGCGGAGGGCGGCAAAACTCCATAAAGCACAATTAACAAGTGGGCATGTCATTGTACTGTCATTTAAATCTGTCTGAGCAGGGCATGTGCGTTAATTGCGTCAAATATTTTAACGTGATTCATTAAAAAAATTAATTACCGCCCGTTAACGCGATAATTTT
This sequence comes from Corythoichthys intestinalis, assembly GCF_030265065.1. Lineage (NCBI taxonomy): Eukaryota > Metazoa > Chordata > Actinopteri > Syngnathiformes > Syngnathidae > Corythoichthys > Corythoichthys intestinalis. Next base: position 43,239,660 of record NC_080404.1, on the reverse strand, counting down.
GGCAGCCCCAAAATAAATGAATAAATAAGACCTTTTCTGCAACATCAAATATTAACAAAATGAGTGCTTACAGATAAAACAAACATAGCAACATAACAATATGAAAAATAAAGAATACGTATTGCACATTGTAACAACTTCTAATGATACTATTATCCATTTTCCATTTCCACTTTAAAAACGCCACGTAATTGATTATATTAATTCTAATGTTCACTCGCTGAACGACATGGCAATCCTACCTTCCAGCTCTGCACCTGTGGTGTGTTCATTATGGCTAATGCTTGCTGCTACATATCCCTTGTGAGGTGCTACAAGAAGCCAAAGTTTCCACAATTACATATTGTCGTATCACACGGTGCAAGTTGCATTTTATTCGCCATCTGGCCTTACCACTTTCGTTGTAATTATGGCTGTAGTTTGAGGCAGCAAGGTCGTTGCATGAAAAAAATTAGCTATTTTCGCGCATTTTGCCGATTCTTTCACGAGTGCTTTTCTCTTTTTAATTCTTATTTTTCAGCGCCACCCTTGCTCTTTTTATCCATCCGAGCACCGAGATAGCAGCTAATTTGGCTCAATACAGACTACAATTAGGGGGCGGAGCTGCATGCTGTATTTTTCGTCTGCACACGTGAGGATGAGTCTGGAAAAAAAAATAATACTGTTTTTTTTTTTTTTTAAGACGGCCCACAGGGACAGCGGTAACAGAATGTAAGTTATACTCAGTGACACTGTCATAAATAAATACCAAACAAAAAATGATAACAGTGTAATTTTTTTTTTTTTTTTTTAATAAAACGCGGACCGGCCCATCTGGCCGGCCGGCCCTTCTGGAATCGTCTAGAAGCTCCCGATTAGTCACTCCGGGCCTGGATTCCTGTATTTCTGAAAAACTTTAAGAAGCAGGACTCATTCCCACCACTCGTCGGGCCGCTGTTGTGCCGACACCGGCCGTCAGCTCAAATCCAAGCCGAAAATAACGCGTCTCCGGCGGACGACGGGAGCGATGTGAGGCGCCCCCTCCATCCGAGAGAATGCCGCTTAATTTGACTCAACAGTGTGTTTCTTCGTTTATATTACCGCTAAATACACAAGCTTGACGCCAATTTAACGGGAGCTATTTTTTTTCATGGGAGATTTGGCTAGCTCTGGCAGTGTTCAACGCAAGCTGCAACGAATGGCAGTAACTTTTTTATATCGCAAAACGTGAAAATGATTGAAACCATTACTCACCAAATTCAATCTGCTGGCAAATACAGGCAAGTGTGTATGCTGCGCTCTGCTCTGCCCCGATGTGGATAAGGCCTGCTTTTTGTTTTCGCTGCTTTGCAATGCAACCGAAGGCTCTCCGAGCACTCCATGTACACGCGTAAGGAGTGCGCGCGTTTGGAATAATGGAACGCAGCTTGGGCCGATGATTGGTTCTCGTCAGCGAAGCATCTAGATGGATTTGCTGACTGTGTTCTTAAGTGCTCAGTTTACGTACTAAGTTAATCACATGATGATAATAATAATAATCAAATAAAACCTCCCGACCCCCCCCCCCCCCTCCTCCCAAAAAGAATTTCTCCTCGGATCTACGCAATTCACGTAGGTCGCCCTTTTTGACTTCAAAACGGCGAATTTCGCCGAAAGGTGAGAGATTTTCATGCCTGAACTCATTTCCACGTCAAGTTAGTAGAGTGGGCGCTAGGGCGCCCCTTACTATCATGTCAACTGCTGCTGAGAGTCGTGTGTGTCAGAAGAAAAGGCAGGGGGAGACGGGAGGGGGATCAGCTGCTCGCAACTGCAGAGTGAGTGAGCAGGACAAGTCTCACTCTCAGAGGAAAAGCAAGGAGGGGGGCGGGGGATAGACTGACCGCTCATGATCCCAGGCCACACAACACATACTCCTGCTTCCAAATAAATTATATTTAATTCATGAAATTAACATAGATATTATTAAATGTATCGGGTTATGACATAACCCAATCAATGTCTTTGTAAAATGTTAAAAGAAAAAAAGAACAACGAACCTGTGCCTACATCAAAAAAGCCAGGTAAAGTAGCCAGGACCGTCACTGGTTGTGCAGTGCATGCATTAATTGCGTTAAATATTTTAACGTGATACATTTTTTAAAAAATTAATTACCGCCGTTATCGGGATAAATTTGATAACCCTACCTTAAGCCTAAACTAAACACTCTAGATGAGTGTAACATATTATGTCTGTAACGTTAAATACAATTAGAAAACGATTTAATTAAAATATATATATATATATATATTAAAAAAAGGCATGGCCGATATTTTTTTTGCCGATTCCGATACTTTGAAAATTACGTGATCGGACCCGATCGATCGGCATCCCGATCGATCGTGACATCTCTAGTTCAGTTATTTATTTTTTTTATGTCTTAAATGTTATTATTGTATTCAGATAGGACAGGGGTCTCAAACTTGTGGCCCGGGGCGCGGTTGCTGTCCATGAGACAATATTTTGGCCCCCCCATTTGACATCCAATTGTAGAATTCGTGTTGCAAACATGTATTTTGCGATAAGCGAAAAAAATATGTACCGTAAATTTTGGACTATTAGCCGCTATTTTTTTCCTTCACTTTGCGGCCTATAATCCAATGCGGCTTATTTGTTGATTTTTTTTGGGTTAATAGGTAATACTTTATATGACAGCGGCATCATAAGACCGTCATAATTGTGACATGACACTATCATGGGCATTACTGAATGCTTATGACTGATGTCATTAGGTGTCATGTGGCAAATTATGTCACTAACTCCGTTTATGTCCAGTTCAAATTTTTTACATCATTCAAAAGTGAGCTAATTTGCCAGATAACACTAAATTCCATCCGTTATAGGCATTCAGTATTGCTTATGACAGTGTTATGTCATACTTATGATTGTCTAATGACAGTCTTATGGCGCCACTGTCAAAGAAAGTGTTACCAAATACCATAACTAGTAGAGCAGGGCGGTAAACCGAAAATTTACCGTTACCGAAATTCTTGACAATGACCGACGTAATTTTGACCATGTCGGTGAATTCGGAAATTTAATAAAACAAGAAAATATAGTCTTTTCATCCCGCTTTGACTCTGTGTTGTTCGGCTATGCTCATTCCACTTTAAGAAAGCAGACAGTGTGCTTACGTATGGAGTCACGTGGTTTTCAGGAAGCCAAACAAATAGAAGCCCGGTAGGCTAGCGGTAGCGGCTAATGCTACAAGTAAACGGGATGGAGTCGGGCTTAAGTTAGCTTCGCAAAACTTTCACCCGACATTAAGTAAACTCTTGGCGGGTTCCAGACGTGCTTTCACCCGCTGTCCTCCCTGGTTCTCACGATTTCAGGAGAAGATGCTTTCAGTGCTTCTCGTAGCCAAGCCACAGGCTAACGCTAGCGGCTAACGATACAAATGAACTTGATGGAGTCAGATAGCGGCTCTAACCTTGTCAAAACGGCTGAAATTAATGAGTGGACTGGGCACGGACTTCATGTAGCGATCATTATGTCGCGTTATTTGGTATCTCTGTGTGATTTCTCTGCTTTCATGATGGTAAAGCACTCAGCATAGAGTATAATCCCACAGTGAAGCCTATATATAATATGACAGTTTAATGGCCACAGCTATTTTTTTGTATGTGTTTGCTTTATTCTGCCATCATAAAATCTTAAATGTTTCATTGGCATCAGAGCAATACAGCCTTAATCTGGTTGTGTCTGTGTGGGGGGTGCATGTATTAAAAAATGTTCTGGAAAAAAAAAAACTGAAACCTTGACGTAAACACTTGTGTTGAATAATTATGTCACAGCAGCCATTACCAATAAGTTTTCTGAAGTGTACTGTTAAAGCTGCAAGTCATTTGTGTTAGGATTACATGTTTTCACAGTCGTCATATTGATTTTTATAATGTTGTACATTTTTGAAGTCATACAAGCTCTTATAAATGTTCAAACTAGAATTCTTATTGTTTACAATATTTTTTTTAATACTTAATATTTAGACTGCATGTGCAATTGTTAAATTGAAAGCTGGTAAATAAATTTAACGAGAAACGCTTCATATGTATTCCATGCATTGATTCAAATGTTCAAATTATATAACAGTCCGCTTGGGCGAATTTATCGTCATTTATCGTTATCGAGGTAAATCTGCTCAATTTATCGTGATACGTACTTAAGGCCATATCGCCCAGCCCTAATAACTAGTAATTAATGAAACAACTGGAACGGTAACTGAAGAAATAATTAGCACAGAACATGAATTTTGATTGTTATTTACATCTGTAGCGCTGCAATGCATGCTAGGAGGCATGTTGGACAACAACAGTGTTGACAGCAGGTGGCAGCAGAGGTTGATTGTCTCTCCCAAGCAAGCAGTGATGGCCAAATGAAGCTTCTTGAAGCAATGACGCTTCAAAGGTTCATGGTGGTTCATTTGGTCATATGCTGCCGCTGTCAAATGAAGTGTTACCGGATAATATCTTTTGATGTAAATATCTCATAATACAGTGACGACAGCTGCGGCTTATAGTCCAGTGCGGCTTATCTATGAACAAATTCGGTTTTCGTCTCAAATTTGGTGGGTGGCGGATTATAGTCAGGTGCCCCTTATAGTGCGAAAATTACAGTATCTCAATTATGAATGAATAAATTGAAGGATTCATTTTGGGGAAAAACTCAGTTATTTTAATAGTATGGAATAGGGATGTTTTTAAAAATGCACAAATATAAAAAGGCTATGAGTAATAAAATGATATATAAATATTCAAAATAAAATAGATTTTAAAAGTTAAAACTTCAAAAAATAAATTTTAAAAAATGTAATCAATTGAAAAAGGTGTGGCCTATGTGTATTTTTCTCTACATTTTAATTTCTTTTTTTTTTTTTTCATTAACTAGAAATTGCGTTTTCTGGAGAAATTACGATGGGGCTTTGCTGTGGTAGATACACATCTATCAGGTCACTTCCTGTTGATTTGGGGGACATTTCACGGCCACGTCTTGTTGATATCAGGTCACTTCCTGTTGATTAGTGGACATTTCAAGGACACGTCCTGTTAAAATCAGGTCATTTCCTGTTAATTTGGAGATATTTCGGGGACATGTCCTGTGATAACAGGTCACAAAATGTCGGTGTGCTGTTATGGTAAATGGTAAAAAAAAAAAAAAAAATCACAAGAACCTATGTTTTCCTCCCATTGAAAATGAATGGGAAATTTCGACGTACATGGCTCTCAGTGGCATTCCAATAGAAATGAATGGGACAGTTTTTACCGAATTTTAGGGGTACCGCACATTTTCGCCAAATTCTGTATACAACTTTTATGCCCCTTACCGTCCTGGAAGTTTTGATAAGTTATGCGATTTGGTCAAAAAGTGTAGGACAAGTAACGGTTTGAAAATGTTTTTGTTTGTTTTTTTTCAAAAATCCACGCTTACGGGGTCCCAGCGTCGCGCAAAAATTCCAGTAATTTTCATGTTTTGGCGGTGACGGTTGGTCAAACGGTTTGGGCTGTGCGGCGCACCGAAAAAACGCAATTAAAAAAAAAAAAAAAAGGAATTTTACCATATGCGCCTTTGCTTTGAAAGTCCCCATCTAATAAATCTCTTGTACAGCTTAACTGTTTTGCCGCCATTCACGGCAATGGACATTCAATCTATTCCAACCCCTTCCAGTTGCCCAGAAATGGATTGGACGTCAATTGCTGTCAAAAGATGTTTTCAATATCAATTGTCCTCTTTTACTGACAACAACAACACATACTCTGTGACCTGGGCTGGCAGATGTCAACTGTAGTGACCCCTGTCCCTGAGAGGGTTAAGAAAAGTAACCGACTGCTCACCTTTGCCTTGAAAAGGTCCGACTTGTCACTATGCCTCCGATGGCTGACGTCCAACAACCTGAGGAGGGAAATGACAAATTTAACAGTTTATGATAAGCAAGACAAAGAATGAGCAATAGACCTCCATTACTAGTACTTTAATCCCATTTGCATGAGCGCCAACAGTAATTACATTTCACATTGATACCATTAATGGTGACATTAAAAGTGAATGTTCATCATGAGTGTTAATAATTGGTTGTTTTTCATGAGTGAGTACCTACGTACAGTACAGACCAAAAGTTCGGACACACCTTCTTATTTGTGCGTTTTCTTTATTTTCATGATTATTTACATTGTAAATTCTGACTGAAGGTAATAAAACTATGAATGATCATGTGTGGAATTACAGTGCCCTCCATAATTATTGGCACCCCTGAAAAAGATGTGTTTTTTAGCTTCTATTTTTTTTTTTGTTCAAATATTATGGGACCTTAATGGAAAAAAAAGAGAAAAATCCAACCTTCAATACAAGTGCATTCATTCGGTGGGGAAAAAAATCCCACATAAAGAAAAAAATATTTGACATCAAATAATGTGTGCCACAATTATTAGCACCACTGGTGTTAATACTTTGTACAACCCTCTTTTGCCAACAAAACAGGGTCTGGGGACTGAGATGGCCATGGGAGGAGCTTGATTTGTGTCTGGTGAACCATTTCTGTGTAGATTTGGCCATATGTTTAGGGTCATTGTCTTGCTGAAAGACCCAGTGACGACCCATCTTCAGCTTTCGGGCAAAGCACACGGTCCCAGGCTTCAACTGGGACCGTGTGCTTTGGTCAGATGAGACCAAGATTGAGCTTTTTGGCAACAAACACTCTAAGTGGGTCTGGCGTGCCACGAAAGATGTGCATGCTGAAAAGCACCTCATACCCACTGTGAAGTATGGGGGTGGGTCAGTGATGCTGTGGGGCTGTTTCGCTTCCAAAGCCCCTGGGAACCTTGTTAGGGTGCATGGCATCATGAATGCTTTGAAATACCAGAACCTTAAAAATCAAAATCTGTTGCCCTCTGCCCGAAAGCTGAAGATGGGTCGTCACTGGGTCTTTTAGCAAGACAATGACCCTAAATATATGGCCAAATCTACACAAAAATGGTTCACCAGACACAAAATCAAGCTCCTTCCATAGCCATCTCAGTCCCCAGACCTTGTTTTGTTGGCAAAAGGGGGTTGTACAAAGTATTAACACCAGGGGTGCTAATAATTGTGACACACATTATTTGATGTCAAATAAATTTGTGGGATTTTTTCCCCACTGAATGAATGCACTTGTATTGAAGGTTGGATTTTTCTTTTTTTTTTTTTCCATTAAGGTCCCATATTATTTGAATAAAAAAACAAATTAGGGCTGTCAAACGATTAAAATTTTTAATCGAGTTAATTACAGCTTAAAAATTAATTAATCGTAATTAATCGCAATTAATCGCAATTCAAACCATCTATAAAATTTGCCATATTTTTCTGTAAATTATATATATATTCTGTAAAATAAATTGTTGGAATGGAAAGATAAGACACAAGATGGATATATACATTCAACATACGGTACGTAAGGACTGGAGTGGGCATTTCACTCTACTGTCATTTAAATCTGTCTATGCTGTCCTCACTCCGAAGCGTCTACTTTTTCCAAAGCTAGACAGCTAGTGAACGACACCTTAGTAATCAGACTTCTTCCTTTTTCATCTGATTAATAAAATGGCCTCAAACCATTGTGCTCTTTAGACCGTCGTAAAACTACAAAAAAAAAGTACACAAGCATTGCATTAGCAACGTTAGCTTAGCACGCTATACAGGTTCACTAAACATAAACAAAAAGCGTCTCATACAAAAAATATAACATTTCGCTTACTAAAATAATATGTACATTCTTTACAACAACCATACTTACGGACAAATCTTGTCCAAGGATCATATAAGCACAACATTACAACGTAGGCGTCAGCCCGAGACGTCGTGCAGCCATATTGGTCTGGCAAGGAAACAATAAACCATGTCGCAAAGCGACCACAAGAGGTCGCTGTTGGACAGCACAAAAAGCCTTGCTGTAAAACTTACCAAAAGGCAGAATACTGTCTGAGCAGGACATGTGCGTTAACTGCGTCAAATATTTTAACGTGATTAATTTAAAAAATTAATTACCGCGGGTTAACGCGATAATTTTGACAGACCTAAAAAAAATATATTAGAGGCTAAAAAACACATCTTTTTCAGGGGTGCCGATAATTATGGAGGGCACTGTATGTACTTAGCAAAAAAAAAGTGAAATAACTAAAAACATGCATATGCAAAATCTTGCCATTCTTTTGATGAGCTTCAAGATGGAGTCACCAAAATTTTTTTTGACTTCACAGGTATGCCTTTTCAGGGTTAATTAGTGGAATTCATTGCTTTCTCAATGGGGTTGGGACCATAGGCGGTGTTTGACGTTTGTGGGGGGACAAAACATGTTGATGACCCCAAAACGCAGTGTCACCAATAAAATTAACTTCCAAGATATATGTTCGGATAGTAGCTTAGCCCATGCTCGTACATACAGGCATCCCAGGGTGTCTGTGCTTTTTTTCTGTCTTGCCTAATGGAGAAGTAGACGCCGCATCCTTTTTGACTGAATAGTCCAGCCAGGAATATTTATAATACATTGAAAAGGGCTGTCAACAGACTTGCAGGGGCCCAGGGACAAGAGGCTGTTATAGGGCCCCCCCCCCTTCCCACTCCTGCCACCGGCTTGTCACGAAAACTTACGCAGTACTTTGAACGCTTTGCAAGTAATGACAGTTTTGGCTAGGACATTGGTGTCTTTACTATTAATCAAAAAATAAGTTGCTTCAAACAAAAATATATTTTCAAACAAAAAAAAAAATTAAACATTTCAATCATAGAAAAAAAGTTTTTGAATGCGAAAAAATATTTGAGACTCAAATATTTGCATTTGAACTTATTTTTAATTTAAAAAGTTTTCTTTGATTTTAGCAATCCTTTTTGTGTTTGGGCCATATTATGGTAGGCCATTTGTGTCTAAATTATTCAATCCCCCCAAAAATTGCTTCAATCAAAAAAAAAAAAAAAACTTTCAAACAAACAAAAAAAAATGTGAAAAATAAAATTGTCCTCCCCTAATTTTTAAAAAAAATAATATGCAAAGCAAATGACCGTCTAAGGTGCTAGTCACATGATCTGTTCGAAAAATAATTTTGACCCATTATAAAAATATGTTTTTGTTCATTTCATTCATTTTTGTTGTTTGCTTTATTGCTTTACAACTTTTATATATATAAGAAAGACAATTACATGCAATGACACTTTTTGGCCACCGGGGGGCTGGCTCCCCCTTAAACTCCGCTTATGGGCACTCCGTGTTCAGTCCCCCATATTTAACCAGAAATGACCTGTAAATGCTAAAAAACCAATAGGAAGTGACCCAAAATCAACAGGAAATGACCCGAAATCCCCCAAAAATGAACTCCTTGGGTGCCATTGGACAGCCACAGGCGTCCAATCCGTTCATTTGCTGCCATTGCTCCCACTTCAAACGGATTGGACATCTTCTAGTGGTAAACTCATTTAAATTTACAGCAGAAGTATGAAAATGACTCGTTTTTCTTTGTTGTTATATCGCCATATCGTGAGCCTGGTATTGCAAATGGTATCGTATCGTGAGATACCCAGAGGTTCCCAATCCTAATGTGAGCAAATATTCTGCGTCATGAACATCAACAAAGCCCATCACCTGACGTCCTCTCTGGACAGGAGGTCCAGCAGCTTGGCCATGTCTCCCGGCCATTCTCCCAGCTGCACTGAAAACTTGCTGACACGATCTTCCAGCACCAGAGCTCGGTCCACACACTGCCTCACCAGATCCAGTTCCATGTTTGCGCTGCTCACCACCACTGCCACCCTGCACACACAAAAATTTCATTATTGGTTCAATAAACAATGTTGTCATGTCATTAGGCAAAATGCAAACTACTTATCACCTAGGTTAGCTGGAGTCTATGTTAGCGGACTCTCAACCACAGGACACATTCTGTACAATGTATTGGAACAGTCAGGTAAATTCTTTTATATCTACAGGAATCAATAAGCAGCCCACTTCATTCTCCATCGAAACACTACAAAATGTTCTTTTCCCAGAAATAAACACCATATTATATATTTTTTTCATTTCCTGTGGGTCCATAAAAAGCTTACTAAAGTAGCTACATTCATAAAGTACAATATCGACATCGGCATCATTGAATCTATTGGAAAACTCAGCACTATTAAACACGCATCTTGGAGGAAATTTCATAAGCCAAGTAGCCAAATAACTCAAATGACGTTAGCAGACTTTCAAATCAACGGCAGGTTGGCACAATCCGATCCTTGTGGACTGCGAGTCGTAATAGTTTGTTGTTTACAATTCATCATGCAGCGTGACAGAATTGAAGCGGTTGAAGTGATCTGATCATTTGAGAAGCTGCTCCAGGGAAAGTGTTGCAGCCCGACACAATATTGCTAAAATATGATCGTGTTTGCATGCAAATGAGCACGACGCTTCCTCTAACAGCGAGGGAAGCAGCTGGCAGAAACACTCTGGCAGGTGCATCTGATGAAATCTGAATGTATTAACAAATCAAAAACACCTTTTGCCTCTCAGTTCTGGCAGTTGTCCAGCTAAAATGGCAGCCAATCCCATGGCTCCCTCTGTGTCCACAGTGGAGCGTTCAAACTCTTGAAACCTCAACATTGCCACTAAAGAATCCTCCTCACTGCAAGAGACAAAAACATCAGTTCATTAAAGACGGTATGAAATTGAAAACGTACACGTTGTAGGCTTATTGCCATTATTTGGGGTTTAATTTTATTAATGCTAGAAACGTCATATACAATAATTTGTCTTTTAAGTGACAATTATAAAGTACAAACAACTAACAAAAAGTACATTCTAAATGTAAGGAAAGTAATGTACAATTAAATACCACCATTGGAACTCAGATAAAGATCAAATCATATTTTATGGACATCTTGTACTAATGTTTTTTTGTCTGGTCCCTGAAAACTGTTTTTGCTATTGTTATTATTGTAATTATTTTTCAAATCCATTAGTTATTTTGTAAATGTAATGTGTAAAAATGTTGTAACTCCAAACTACAGTATTTAGTGGTATGAAAAAGTATCTGAATCTTTTGGAATTTGTCACATTTCTGCATAAAATCACCATCAAATGTGATCTGATTTTTGTCAAAATCGCACAGATGAAAAAACAGTGTCTACTTTAACTAAAACCACGCATACATTTATAGGTTTTCATAATTTACTGATGATAGCATGCGAACAATGACAAAAGGGGGAAAATGAGTAAGTGAACCATCACATATCATATTTTGTGCCCCCCCCCTTTGGCATCAATAACTACAACCAGACGCTCCGTGGAGCTGCAGATTAGCCTGGCACATCGATCAGAACTAATCTTGGCCCATTCTTCTCTACAAAACTACTGTACAGTGAGGCAAATAAGTATTTAGTCAACCACCAATTGTGCATGTTCTCCTACTTGAAAAGATTAGAGAGGCCTTCAATTGTTAACATGGGTAAACCTCAACCATGAGAGAGCAGAATGTGGAAAAAACAGAAAATCACATTGTTTGATTTTTAACAAAATTATTTCCAAATTACAGTGGAAAATAAGTATTTGGTCACCTACAAACAAGCAAGATTTCTGGCTGTCAAAGAGGTCTAACTTCTTCTAAAGAGGTCTAACGAGGTCTAATGAGGCTCCACTCGTTACCTGTATTAATGGCACCTGTTTTAACTCATTATCGGTATAAAAGACACCTGTCCACAACTGCAGTAAGTCATACTCCAAACTCCACTATGGCCAAGACCAAAGAGCTATCGAAGGACACCAGAGACAAAATTGTAGACCTGCACCAGGCTGGGAAGACTGAATCTGCAATAGGTAAAACGCTTGGTGTAAAGAAATCAACTGTGGGAGCAATTATTAGAAAATGGAAGACATACAAGACCACTGATAATCACCCTCAAACTGGGGCTCCATGCAAGATCTCACACCATGGCATCAAAATGATAACAAGAACTGTGAGCAAAAATCCCAGAACCACACTGGGGGACCTAGTGAATGACCTACAGAGAGCTGGGACCACAGTAACAAAGGCTACTATCAGTAACACCAGGGACTCAAATCCTGCACTGCCAGACATGTCCCCCTGCTGAAGAAAGTACACGTCCAGGCCTGTCTGCGGTTCGCTAGAAAGCATTTGGATGATCCAGAAGAGGACTGGGAGAATGTGTTATGGTCAGATGAAACCAAAATAGAACTTTTTGGTAGAAAAACAGGTTCTCGTGTTTGGAGGAGAAAGAATACTGAATTGCATCCGAACAACACCATACCCACTGTGAAGCATGAGGGTGGAAAAATGCCATCTTGAGGATTTATTGTCATAATAAACAAATACAGTACGTATGTGCTGTATGTTGAATGTATATATTCGTCCGAGTTTTATTCATTTTTTTCTTAATGCATTGCCAAAATGTATATGATCGGGAAAAATTATCGGGAATCATTGGAATTGAATCGGGAGCAAAAAAAAAAGCAATCGGATCGGGAAATATCGGGATCGGCAGATACTCAAACTAAAACAATTGGATCGGGAGCAAAAAAACATGATCGGAACAACCCTAATATATATAATATATTTCTATTTTTGTCTCCATCCCTGTACCCGTTTATAATGCGCACCATGATTTTACAAGTTGATTTTGGGGAAAAAAAAGTTATATTCGGGAAATTACGGTAATAATGTATTAATAATTTCACACATAAGTCGCTCCAGAGTATAAGTCGCACCCCGCCAAAAGAATAGAAAAACACGACTTATAGTCCGAAAAATCCGGAATGTACAGTTGTGGTCAAAAGTTTACATACACTTGTGAAGAACATAATGTCATGGCTCTCTTGAGTTTCCAGTTATTTCTACAACTCTGATTTTTCTCCGATAGAGTGATTGGAACAGATACTTCTTTGTCACAAAAAACATTCATGAAGTTTGGTTCTTTTATGACTTTATTATGGGTTAACAGAAAAAGTGATCAAATCTGCTGGGTCAAAAATATACATACATGAATCTAAAAAAGCGAATCATTGACTTGAACAAGTCAGGAAAGTCACTTGGAGCCATTTCAAAGCAGCTGCAGGTCCCAAAAGCAACAGTGCAAACAATTGTTTGTAAGTTTAAAGTGCATGGCACTGTTTTGTCACTGCCACGATCAGGAAGAAAACGCAAGCTATCACCTGCTGCTGAGAGAAAATTGGTCAGGAGGGTGAAGATTCAACCGAGAATCATCAAAAAGCAGATCTGCCAAGAATTAGAAGCTGCTGGAACACAGGTGTCAGTGTCCACAGTCAAGCGTGTTTTGCATCTCCATGGACTGAGAGGCTGCCGTGCAAGAAGGAAGGCCTTGCTCCAAAAGCGGCACCTTAAGGCTCGACTGAAGTTTGCTGCTGATCACATGGACAAAGATAAGACCTTCTGGAGGAAAGTTCTGTGGTCAGACGAAACAAAAATCGAGCTGTTTGGCCACAATGCCCAGCAATATGTTTGGAGGAGAAAAGGTGAGGCCTTTAACCCCAAGTACACCATGCCTACCGTCAAGCACGGTGGTGGTAGTTTTATGCTGTGGGGCTGTTTTGCTGCCAATGGAACTGGTGCTTTACAGAGAGTAAATGGGATAATGAAGAAGGAGGATTACCTTCAAATTCTTCAAGATAACCTAACGTCATCAGCCCAAAGATTGGTTCTTGGGCGCAGTTGGGTGTTCCAACAGGACAATGACCCCAAACACACATCAAAAGTGGTAATGGAATGGCTAAATCAGGCTAGAATTAAGGTTTTCGAATGGCCTTCCCAAAGTCCTGACTTAAACTTGTGGACAATGCTGAAGAAACAAGTCCATGTCAGAAAGCCATCAAATTTAACTGAACTGCACCAATTCTGTCAAGAGGAGTGGTCAAAGATTCAACCAGAAGCTTGCCAGAAGCTTGTGGATGGCTACCAAAAGCGCCTAATTGAAGTGAAAATGGCCAAGGGACACGTTACCAAATATTAGCGCTGCTGTATGTATATTTTTGACCCGGCAGATTTGATCACTTTTTTCTGTTGACCCATAATAAAGTCATAAAAGAACCAAACTTCATGAATGTTTTTGTGACAAAGAAGTATCTGTTCCAATCACTCTATCAGAGAAAAATCAGAGTTGTAGAAATAACTGGAAACTCAAGAGAGCCATGACATTATGTTCTTCACAAGTGTATGTAAACTTTTGACCACAACTGTAAATGTTTTTGTATCAAAATGACTGGTGCGAAAAAGCCATTGAAACAAAACTGAACCTCCAACTTTATATTTGCTGTAGATTACCTCACAGAGATGACTTTATCTACTAGTTTCTTTGCCAGCTGGAAGGTGTTGTTACCTAGCGAGCACTCCATGAGATCTGACAACAAACAGAGGAGCAACATATACTACGTTACAAGAGGCGCGGCATCCAAACAGAAAACACTACTGCTAATTTAACATTCTATTAGAGTTGAACTACACTTTTAAAGCTTGATTTAGTCTTTTCAAATATGTTTACCTCCATATAGTTTGGTGTTGGGGTTGCTGTGAATGTCTTTGATGGGGCCATCTGTCTTCAGAGATTGCAACAGCAAAGGGAAACCTTCAGGTTCTATTCCCTGTAGAAGAGAGTCCATACACAGAATTATGATGTGTACTGCAGCGCTTTTTGGACCACATGAAATAAATATCATAAGTATAAAATATTCTGTCAGGCCGCCCTCATATGCGCAACCCCCTCACAGACACAGAGCCGATACATTAGAATGAGCTGACAAAGATTTATCCGTGCATTTAATTCTTGGATCACAGTAAATTAGTAAGCGCACCTCCACCAGCCCCCATGTGTTCAAATGTAAGGCACTTGGTAAAGCCAGAAAACTGCATTATATATTTGAGATGAAAAATAAGAGGCTCATCCTTTTCCTCCGGTGGGTGTAAACAGACCTAAAGCTGTCAGACTTTCAGCAGTGGGCTGATAATGGAACTAAGAAAAACAGCGGGTAACATCAAATACATTTATCTTGTAAAAAAAAAAGCCAAGCGCAATGAAAAACATCCTTGGCTCCACACCAGAGAAATGTGGGAGGCGAGCAAAAACTTGTCTTTGCAATAAGAAGGATTGGTTTTATGGGGAATCTGACCTAATTTGGAGGTGTATGATACTGTAAAAAGAACAGAGAATTTTGTACACACTATTTTCTTGCGTGTTAACTTACTATGACAAGAATGTTTGAGCTGAGATGCTTAATGGCTGCCGCTGTGCCTGCCAGTAAACCATACTGTCCAGCTGCAGGTACCACCACCGCATCAAGCTTGGGCACTTGTTCGTAGATCTCCATGCCCACTGTGCCCAGTCCTGCGAGGTAGGTCGCACTTTCATCCCTGAACAGCACAGAATTGTTGTCTTAATTACTTTTTTCAAAGCAGTAGCTAAAAGGCAAGGCAAATTTATTTATATAGCACAATTCAACACAAGGCAATTCAAAGTGCTTTACGTCATATGAAGATCATAAAAACCACATTAAAATCAATAGAACGTAAAAAAATTAAAATAAAAAAAAGACAATCAAAAAAGGAAATAAAATTATACATAAAAATCGCATTTAATCACAAATAGAATGAAAAAAAATAAAATAAAAAATAAAACAAATACTACTACTACTGCTAATAATTGAAATCAGCAATGCAGATAAGAATAGAAAGTAGGGTTGTTCCGATCATGTTTTTTTGCTCCCGATCCGATCGTTTTAGTTTGAGTATCTGCCGATCCCGATATTTCCCGATCCGATTGCTTTTTTTTTTTGCTCCTGATTCAATTCCAATCATTTCCGATAATTTTAAGGGGTGTAGGGGTTAGCCCAGTGCTTCTCAATTATTTTCTGTTACGCCCCCCCAAGGAAGACGTAAATGTTTCGCGCCCCCCCCAACTCTCTGCCGCCACTGTAAATAGTATCATTCGTCTATATTACTATTATAAGTACGCCTCAGCCTAACATTGTGTCCTTTTTTTCTATTAAAGAAAAAAAGTAACATAGATCAACTTATAATAAAGTATAACTTTTTTAACATTGTGTTGCTTGTAACAGAAAAGACTTAATGCGCATCAATTTGCCTGAAGTTAAAAAAAAAAAAAAAAAAAAAAAAAAAGTCACATCCAAACTGTAAAAATACACTCAAGGTACATTTTTGACCATTTGATACTGAAAAATAAAATGTAATAAAATCAGTAAATAATAACAAATTCAAATTGATTAGAAACATTTACTCTTCAGGACAACATGCCAAAAAATTTGACCGAAAAAACAACAAAACTGAATAGAAGGGGGGAAAAAGGTCTCTGGACAGAAGGAAAGTTTTTATTTTCGCTGATTCACCACAGTGCTCACTGGTTTACTGATATAACACTGACAAAGCGGGACGATTGTGACAATTGGCAATATTCGGCACATATTCGCTGAAAAACAATCAAGCGGCTTATCAATGAGATTGAGGTCTAATGTCTTTAAGTGGCGTCTTAACTGATTTGGCTTCTCCGCTATAATCATTTTTAGACTCCGTAAACAGTGGTCTTTCCTCATTTCCCACTATATTAAAAGTCAAAGGCAAACAGCCCGAAAAAAGCGCATTCTCGGCGGCTGAGGGAGAACCGTAGGTGAGGGCGGTGGTCGTGACGATCCCAAGCCGAAAACGGCACTTCTCGGCCGGACACGTGAGAAAGACAGTGGGTCGCTGCGTGAGTCCAGCTCTGCATGAGTCTCTTCCGTGTGCTCTTGCTTACTTCAAAAATACTGCACGCACTTTGAAAATGAGAGCGCCACTGCCACCCACGGAGTGGATGTGCAAGTACACTTTATTCTAGTACGGCAAAAAAAAAAAAAAAAAAAGCATGTTCCCCGAGGTCACTCGCGCCCCCCCGGCATCGCTCTGCGCCCCCCTGGGGGGGCGCGCCCCACCATTTGAGAAGTACTGGGTTAGCCACACTAAGCCAAACGGTTGCTAACCGCCATATGCTATTGTTTAGCCACAACTGAATTCAGTACTTTTTTACAATTCATCCCACACACAGCCATTGGAAACAGAAATGTCGTTAATCCATCTGCAAGCGACAGAGATCATGATTTTATGACACTGTGCAGGTGTGCGCTGGTCCTCATGGGAAAAGCAGTCTTCTTTGAGGCAAAACACTACTGTATTTGTCCACCATCTTTGCTATAATCGACCAAAACTGTATGTGTTGCTTTAAATGATTACTATTAGAGATGTCCCGATCGATCAGCATCCCGATTGATCGCGTCCGATCACGTCATTTTCAAAGTATCGGAATCGGCAAAAAATATCGGCCATGCCTTTTTTTAATATATATATATATTTTTTAATTAAATCGTTTTCTAATTGTATTCAACGTTACAGACATAATATGTTTCACTCTTCCACAGTCTTTAGTTTAGGCTTAAGGTATAGTTATCAAATGTATCCTAATAATGGTGGTAATTAATTTTTTAAAAAATGTATCACGTTAAAATATTTAACGCAATTAATGCATGCGCTGCACGACCCACTCACGCATTGTTGCGCTCAGTCTGTAATGGCGCCGTTTTAAGATAATGTTTATACTGATGAATGATTTCCAAGTCATTGTATTCTCTTTTTACAGTATGTACATTCTTCACAGCATCCCATATTCGTTTAAACTGGGGTTTGTGAAATAGTGATGACAGATGTACCTGTATTTTATTCAAACTGTGCACAGTGGACACACTCATCTATTCATTATATTTGCAGGGATACTCAGTCGTGTATATTTGTTTATTTTACTTGACATATTCATTTCTATATTGTGTTTTATTTCTGAGTTGATTTAGATAAGAGTGCAGCTTTCAGCTTCTTCACTAAAGCAAGGTCATAAACGGATAACAGAGCTGTCTAGTAAAATTCCACTTTCTTGTGAGTCACTTCATGGGTTAACAGGGGGGCCTGACAAACCGCATTTGGAAAAACAAAAAGTGTATGCGCTAGAAGACCGGCAGGGAATCTTCTCAATGGCACCTGGGGCACTCTAGAGGATTCAGTCCTGGCCGGCTTTGAATTGTTGTTTTCTTAGTAAATGTGTTTAGCTTAGGTGATGATTGCTTTCTTTTTATCCCTAAATTGTGTATCGTCATCTCCTGTTCATTAAGAGAATTAAAGAACCTGCGAAAAGAAAAAAAAAACTTTTTTCTCTCATCATATTCAATGAACCACAGAGTAGCATGATGACCATCTAATAAACAAATATATGAAAAAGAAATTGTAAAAAAAACAAAAAAAAACAACAACAACCCAACAACAACAACAATTAACGACAACAATTTTTGCACTGAATCAGATGCCTTCATTGACCCGATCAACTATGAATCTTCTCCTCTAGCTGTCTGCTGCAAATTACCCCAGGTGACTAAGTAGACTCATTCCAACACATCTGAGACTCAGATAATTCAGTTAGGAGCGGTCTCAGTTACAACAACAAAAACAACATTAACTTAAGTAATTGAACTGAACCAAATCACCTTAGTGAGAAAGTCAGCCCATAAAACAAACTAAGTTTACAACTACAAGCTTGCAATTCACAGAGGGATATTCTTTATGAAAATAAACATTCTGTGCAAGGAATACTAGTCCCTGACAAAAGTCTTGTCGCTTATCCATTTTGTAGAAACAAGTGCTAATAACCTGACTTTTAATTATTCAATTGGTTTCAGAAATGGCTCATATGAAAGCTAAGACCCTCCCAAATTGATGTTGAATGTACAAAAATATATTTGTTTCACTGAAAAAAGATTTATCATTTAATGAAGACGTAAAGGTCAAATTTTGGCAAGACAAAAGTTTTGTCGCCTACAGAAAGCAGTGTGAAAATTGAACAAAACTGTACTTCACATACAAAAATACGTTACATAAGCAAATTAAGTAGTGGTGCTGTCAGATCCAAATTTAATATTTTGTATGACTTCCATGGGCTTGAAGGACTGCATCCATGCGGTTCAGCAAGAATTCATACAATTTATTGATGAAGTCATCAGGAACATCAAAGAAAGCAGTCTTGCATGCCTCCTGGAGTTCATCAACATTCTTGGGGTTCGTCTTCCATGGCTCGTCTTTCATCCCGTTCATGTCTGGTGACTGGGCTGGCCAGTCATGGAGGATCTTGATCTTTTTTGCCTTGAGGAACTTTAAGGTAGAGATTGAAGAATGCGATGGAGCACCACCCTGCAGCAGAATTTGTCCCTTTTTATGGTTAGGAATGTAAGAGGCAGCTAAGATTTGTTATTTCAGACTATTTATGTTGCCTTCCACCCTGCATATCTCTTGCACACCCCCATACTGGATGTAACCCCAGACCATGATTTTGCCACCACCAAACATCACTGTTTTGTGGCAAAAGTTGTATTTTTTCAGATGAATCTTCCATTGAATTACACCACAGTCGCCGCAAATATTGCAGGAGACCTACTGGAGTCCGCATGAATCCGAGATTCACTCAGAAAACAGTGAAGTTTGGTGGTGGCAAAATCATGGTCTGGGGTTGCATCCAGTATGGGGGTGTGCGAGAGATCTGCAGGTTGGAAGGCAACATACAGTGGGGCAAATAAGTAACTAGTCAACCGGTAATTGTGCAAGTTCTCCCACTTGAAATTGTTAGAGAGGCCTGTAATTGTCAACATGGGCAAACCTCAACCATGAGAGACAAAATGTGAAAAAAAAACAGAAAATCACATCGTTTGATTTTTAAAGAATTTATTTGCAAATCATGGTGGAAAATAAATATTCTGTCAATACCAAAAGTTCACCTCAATACTGTGTTATGTACCCTTTGTTGGCAATAACAGGCCAAACGTATTCTGTAACTCTTCACAAGCTTTTCACACACTGTTGCTGGTATTTTGGCCCATTCCTCCATGCAGATCTCCTCTAGAGCAGGGATGTTTTGGGGCTGTCGTTGGGCAACACGGACTTTCAACTCCCTCCTCACCCCGTGGCGTCAAAATGATAACAAGAACGGTGAGCAAAAATCCCAGAACCACACGTGGGGACCTAGTGAATGACCTACAGAGAGCTGGGACTACAGTAACAAAGGCTACTATCAGTAACACAATGCGCCACCAGGGACTCAAATCCTGCACTGCCAGACGTGTCCCCCTGCTGAAGAAATTACATGTCCAGGCCCGTCTGCGGTTCGCTAGAGAGCATTTGGATGATCCAGAAGAGGACTGGGAGGATGTGTTATGGTCAGATGAAACCAAGATATAACTTTTTGGTAGAAACACAGATTCTCGTGTTTGGAGGAAAAAGAATACCGAATTGCACCATACCCACTGTGAAGCATGGGGGTGGAAACATTATGCTTTGGGGCTGTTTTTCTGCATAAGGACCAGGACGACTGATCTGTGTAAAGGAAAGAATGAATGGGGCCACGTATCGAGAGATTTTGAGTGAAAATCTCCTTCCATCAGCAAGGGCATTGAAGATGACACGTGGCTGGGTCTTTCAGCAGGACAATGATCCCAAACACACAGCCAGGGCAACAAAGGAGTGGCTTCGTAAGAAGCATTTGTCCTGGAGTGGACAAGCCAGTCTCCAGATCTCAACCCCATAGAAAATCTGTGGAGGAAGTTGAAAGTCTGTGTAGCCCAACGACAACCCCAAAACATCACTGCTCTAGAGGAGATCTGCATGGAGGAATGGGTCAAAATATCAGCAACAGTGTGTGAAAAGTTTGTGAAGAGTTACAGAAAATGTTTGGCCTCCGTTATTGCCAACAAAGGGTACATAAGAAAGTATTGCGATGAACTTTTGGTATTGGACAAATATTTATTTCCCACCATGATTTGCAAATAAATTATTAAAAAATCAAACAATGTGATTTTCTGTTTTTTTTCTCTTCCACATTCTGTCTCTCATGGTTGAGGCTTACCCATGTTAACAATTACAGGTCTCTCTAATATTTTCAAGTGGGAGAGCTTGCACAATTAGTGGTTGACTAAATACTTATTTGCCCCACTGTAAATAGTCTGAAATATCAACAAATCTTAGCTGCCTCTCATTCCTAACCATACAAAGGGACAAATTCTACTGCAGGATGGTGCTCCATCGCATACTTCAATCTCTACTTCAAAGTTCCTCAAGGCAAAGAAGATCAAGATCCTCCAGGACTGGCCAGCCCAGTCACCAGACATGAACATCATTGAGCATGTCTGGAGTAGGATGAAAGAGGAAGCATGGAAGACGAAACCCAAGAATGTTGATGAACTCTGGGAGGAATGCAACACTGCTTTCTTTGATGTTCCTGATGACTTCATCAATAAATTGTATGAATTCTTGCCGAACCGCATGGATGTAGTCCTTCAAGCCCATGGAAGTCATACAAAATATTAAATTTGGATCTCACAGCACCACTACTTAATTCGCTTATGTTATGTATGTATGTATGTATGTATTTTATGTAAGTATTATGTATATTTTTGTATTTGAAGTACATTTTTTGTTCAATTTTCACACTACTTTCTGTAGGCGACAAAACTTTTGTCTTGCCAAAATTGGACCTTTATGTCTTCATGAAATGGTAAATCTTTTTTCAGTGAAACAAATATATTTTTGTACATTCAACATCAATTTGGGAGGGTCTTAGCTTTCATATGAGCCATTTCTGAAACCAATTGAATAATTAAAAGTCAGGTTATTAGCAATTGTTTCTACAAAATGGATAAGCAACAAGACTTTTGTCAGGGAATGTATGTAAAAGATTATTTAGTTGTACAATTTTTAGTTTCAGAACTTGTGAGTGCAAGGTCTAGCTTGAGTCTCTACAGGTGAAACATTGGGAAAAAAAGAGTTTGTACACCCAATTAAGACCCTTGAGTGCACATTTTGTTTTCTGCAAACCCAGATATCTGAATTTAGGAGGTGAAGAAACTGTTGGAAAATAGGAAGACCACTGGTGTATAAATATAATACAACCTGGAAAAATTCTGAATACCCTCACATGTTCAGTGAAGTAAAATGAGAATAAATTGCTCACTCTTCCAAGTAGAGGTATCCATTGTCGTTGGCCAGATGGCGGGCGTGGTTCTTAGAGTCGTGACTGGTGCTGCCATAGGAAATGACCATGGCACCGTAGTCTCTGTAGATCCTTAAACGAGGCGACGAACAACATGACGGCATGATGGCAAACACTGGGATCTTCAGCTCCACTGCATGGTGGGCCACAGCCATGGAGAAGTTACAGTCAGTGGCAACAATCACACCCTTCCTCTGCTGGTCCTAAAAATATAGAGTGATCAATGTGTAGTAAATGTAAGTATGTACACAAAGTGGCTAATGGATATTAGTGTGCCGCTACATCTGACTGACAGTGCAGATTCTCAAGTCACATGACCTCAAAGACAGGAAGGGATGATCCTCTGTTTTACCTGTGTGAGGGACGATAGCAGGTACAACGCTCCTCTCTCCTTCACTGAGCCTGTATAGTGAAGGTGCTCCTTCTTCAGATAAATCTCCATGCTATACTGTTTGGATAGCCGAGAGTACTGAGAAACACAAGAGGGCTTAGTCATTCAATCATTCATTGATCCCAGAGGAAATAAAAATACAGCCCAAATGTTCATGGATTGTTGTTGTGTTTGATTACTGTGCAGGGCGTCTTCTGTATCGCCGATTGGATGGTGAAGGCGGCAGCGCTAATGTCCTCAAAGCGAAGGTACAGAGGAGCCGGTCTGGGGACGATCCTGAACTCACTGACTCGTCTGGTTTTTGGCGGTTCCATTAGTGTGATTACAGGCGCTTCGACCACCACCCTGGGTTCGCGGACCTTGACGTCCCCGTTAAGGAGTTCCTCTTCACCAAAGTCCTTCAGCCTTTCTGGTTCAATGAGGGTCGGTCTGCGGCCCACGGCGCCATTACTGAACTGAACTCCTTTGAAAGAGTCACCTGGATCTGCAGGGCCCAGACGCAACTCCTCTCTGGAAGGTAGAATTCCTTACATTTTCATAGGACTATAAAACTTGCAGACATGGAATAAGTCATACTGTATGTCCTGTCATTAATATTAATTCCTCAAGATGACAAATAAGCGCTCGCATTAAGGATGTTTGAGAAGTTGGACAAAAGAAATTCAATCAACAAACAAAATCTGCAGGAATTAATTTTTGTTCCACAAAGCAACTACATAACGTGAATTTTAATAGATAATATTCAGTAATTTATGACATCACTGTCACATGATAAGCAGAGGTGGGTAGGGTAGCCAATTTTTTTTTAAAAAGAGTAGCGTTACTTCAAAATAATATTACTCATGTAAAAGTAGTCATCCAAAAAATGTACTCAAGTACAAGTAAAAAAGTATCTAGTGAAAAGAATACTCAAGTAATGAGTAACATTGTGAGTAACTGCTTATTTTTTAAAAAAATGTTTTTTTTAAATTATTATTATTATTATTTTTTTAACAATGGTATTTTTTTTTTCTCAGCACAAACTTATCTATATGAACTGTTGTTATACTGATACTGTACAATAATAATCCATTAAAGAAATACGGAATTTGCCCGAATATTATACGGCCCTGATTATAAGATGACTCCTCTTTCGCAAGACTCAAGTTTGTAAAAAGACTTTTTGAACACCAAATTAATTTTTATACAGAAAATAATTACAGTATATCCGAAACAAAAAGCATGTTATTTTGCCTCATTCAAATCTTAATATCTGAACATTTAAATATGTAAACTAAAGTGTAATCACATTCGTAAATGAATGGCTTCTGGTTTTTTAGATTTAAATAAACCAATCTATTGTGATAAAACAACAAAACTGCAATAACTGCATTAACCATCAAAGTGAAGTCTAACTGTAACTGTAGTCTTGAAATAAATTTGAATAAGGAAAAACATTGTAATAAAATAATGCGAACTGGTTAAACGAGAGTAGCTGAGGTCTGTCATGACAGAACATCGCTTCAATGATATCTGGAGCCATCTAGCGTCGTGAATGGGGAGAGTAGCTGAGATCTGTCATGACAGAACATCGCTACAATGATATCTGGCGCCATCTAGCGTCATGAATGGGTATAATGTCTAGACCGCGATTATAAGACGACCCTCTTTTTTTCAGTCTTATTTCAATGCAAAAACCACAATGTTATATTTGGGCCAATACGGTATGAAAAAAAAAATAATTGAATTACGGCGAGAGAAAAAAAAGAAATGAAGCATTATTCATCAAAAGAGCATGAGTACCCTCTAGTGGAGAATAGTTCCTAGTTTGAATAGTGAATAGTTCCTTGAGTTACTATTATGAGATTAAAAGGATCACATCTCCTGATCTGTGGTCATTTGGTGCCAAAAAAGAACTGGAAGAGAGGTTTAAATCCGTGCTCTCAAGTCATGTTGAGAGTACCGCTCTATATCAAACACTTCATTTTTCACGGTGCTTTAAAGACACCACATGATCGAACAGGCTGGCGTGATCATAGAACGGCAAGCTTGCGTCTGATTGGCTTAATGTAGTCATGTGATTTTTGTTGCGACGTCTCATTGGTGAAATCAGTAGAGCTACTCTTGGCATCGCTGGCAAAAAAATAATCTAATATGTAGAATAAAGAGTAAAAACGTAACAACTCTTGTGAAACCCAAACTAGTGGAGTGAGAGTAGCGTTTTTTCTTCACAAATCTGCTCAAGTAAAAAGTATTGGGTAACACTTTACAATAAGGGTCCCTTAATTAACATGAGTTAATGCATCTTTAGACAATAACTAATGTTGAAGTAACATTACAATAATTAATATAGTTGCTTATCTAACATTTATTAATATAGAAATTAACATGAGTTGATGCATTAGCTAATGCATTAGGTAATGCATTAGTTAATGCATAACCAGACAGTAACTAATGGTTTGGTAAAATTAAAAATATACTGTATATAGGCCTATATAGGGTTAGGGTTTAAGGTTAGGGTTTGTTAACTTAGCATTTATAATTTCTTAGTTAAGTATTACTTAACCTTATTTAACCATTACTGAATGTTTTTTGGACCCTTATTGTAAAGTGTAGCACACGTATCCTTTATAAATGCTTAAGTTTCCCCTTCTTAACCTTTATTAACCATTACTGAATGCCTTTTGGACCCTTATTGTAAATTGTAGCACATGTGTCCCTTAACTAAGAAATTATAAATGCTTAAGTTAACAAACCCTAACTCTAAACCTTAACCCTATATAGGCCTATATATTTTTAAAAATTTTACCAAACTATTAGTTAATGTCTGGTTATGCATTAACAAAAGCATTAAGTAATGCATTAACTAATGCATTAACTCATGTTAATTAATATATTACTAAATGTTAGATAAGCAATTATATTAATTATTGTAATGTTACTTAAACATTAGTTATTGTCTTAAAATGCATTAAATAATGCATTAACTAATGTTAATATATTAATAAATGTTAGCTAAGGGATTAAATGAATTATTGTCATATTACTTAAACATGAGTTACTGTCTAAAAATGCATTAACTAATGTTAATTAAGGGACCCTTATTGTAAAGTGTTACCCATGTAACGCGTTAAATTGCCAGGCAATGACGACAATAGACATCTAAAGTTTTAAACTATGAGAACTTGCTGTGAATACTCATTTCAGTGCCATTGACGATTAAACACATGAAGGTGAATGTCTGAATTTTCTTGAACAGTCAGTTTTAGAATGTGAAAGTTTCAAAGTAGAACACTCTTGAAACCTGCCTAATTAAAATTAATATGACCTCCTTCCTGAATATTTTCAGTG
Organism: Corythoichthys intestinalis; assembly: GCF_030265065.1. Lineage (NCBI taxonomy): Eukaryota > Metazoa > Chordata > Actinopteri > Syngnathiformes > Syngnathidae > Corythoichthys > Corythoichthys intestinalis. The sequence continues at coordinate 43,213,837 of NC_080404.1, read as the reverse complement.
AATAATGAATTGATTCACCTTTAATGCCAACAGTTTCTATTCACTGTGAAATATTGCATATATGAGTCAATTTATGATTCATTACGTGTCCACTGTTTCTTTTCAAGCCTCACACAAATGATTAAAGTGGCAATTATGGGCCAAAAGCGGGGCAGTTTGATATACTGCCGCTTGGTAAATTGGGTTCAAATAAAATGGAATAGTCTTTTATACAGACCAGTTTCATTTCCTATAATCCAAATGTAATGTAAAAACTCCTCAAAAAGGCCTTTTGAAAACATCAAACTTGCGGACTGCTTTTGCCACCTCAGTTAGGAAGCCTTTTACACAGTATAAACATAATAATAGGCTTTACAGCCTTTGGAGATTAGCCCCGTCACCTAGACGTGAAAGAAGATCACATTTGGTGAACAGCAAGGTTTGAATCTCTGGCTAAAGTGTGTGCAGTCGAGGCTGTCCACTAGTAATTAGAGCTATACTTCAGTGAAGAGGGTGGTTGTCAGGTAGTGTATTAAATATGATTAAATATTCTCTTGAGCTTTGGTGTTTTTTCTGTGTTTCATTACTGTCGCTTATAATAAGAAACCACATGGTAGAGCCAGCTTTGCAAACAGCCTGACTGCATTTCGTTCAAAGCTGCTGCTATTTAAACCACAATTCTTTGACCTTTCACTCTTGTCATAAGGCTTCATTATTGCGCTCTGCTCCACTTATCAGAGACTCTCTGTCCATTATTCAGTCAGGAACATAGTGAACGGAAAAGCCCAGGGCTGTTTTGGCATTATGTTCATCTGACATTAGCGTGTGCATTCTCAGAGCAAAAATAATAGTCCATAGTCAGTGACATGCTCTGCCTGGGCTGAACATAAAAAGCCAGCAATAAATTTAGTTTTGCTGATTGTGTAACACAGAAAATAACGAAAAAAAAAAAAAAAGCACAAACCGAGTAAGATAGTATTACGCCTCACTCATGAAGGACACAAGAGTACACACACATTTGTGCATGATCACCAACAACAGGACATTGTCAGCAACAATTATTTTATTATATATTAACTAGGGCTGTCAAAATTATCGCGTTAACAGGCAGTATTTTTTTTTTTTTTTTTAAATTAATCACGTTAAAATATTTGACGCATTTAATGCACATGCCCCACTCAAACAGATTAAAATTGAATATATTAATATATTAAAATATATTAAAATTGACAGCAGAGTGTAATGTCCACTTGTTACTTGTGTTTTTTGGTGCTTTGTCGCCCTCTGCTGGCCCTTGGGTGCGACTGATTTTATGGGTTTCAGCACAATGAATGAGCATTGTGTAATTATTGACATCAACAATGGCGAGCTACTCGTTTATTTTTTGATTGAAATTTTTACAAATTTTATTAAAACGAAAACATTAAAAGGGTTTTAATATAAAATTTCTATAACTTGCACTAACATTTATCTTTTAAGAACTACAAGTCTTTCTATCCAAGGATCGTTTTAACAGAATGTTAATAATGTTAATGCCATCTTGTTGATTTACTGTTATGATAAACAAATACAGTACTTATTTACCGTATGTTGAATGTATATATCTGTCTTGTGTCTTATCTTTCCATTCCAACAATAATTTACAGAAAAATATGGCATATTTTATAGATGGTTTGAATTGCGATTCATTACGATTAATTAATTTTTAAGCTGTAATTAACTTGATTAAAATTTTTAATCGTTTGACAGCCCTAATATTAACTCCTTCAGACCTGCATTTTTTCTGCTGGGCAAAAAATAAATCTGTGCTTATTTTAATTCTACTCAAACACCAGAGCAAAGTGCAATTTTTTGGTCGGGGATACTTCATGCTTTTATTGGTCATTTTTAATGTTGATGTGTTTTTAATGAGAAATGAGCCCTCTACGTTATCCTTTTTAAAGTTGCGTTTGGTCAGCTATTTTCAAAGAGCCAAAAATGGCAAAGAGGGCTTGCTAAAACTCATGATTTGATTTCAATGGGTAAAGTTTCATCCAATCAGCTACCAGAAGTAGCAATAGTAAGTAAACTCAGTGTACACCGAAAAAAAGAACTGGTGGATTTACGTGATAATATCATTGTAACAATTTGCACTTACTTCTATTTAGTAACTTTTACTGGTTGTGAACTGAACTTAATTTTGCAAGGAAGGACATGACACATTTCCGTCTCCAAACCAATACTGTATTGGCCCGAATATAAGACGGTGTTTTTTGCATTGAAATAAGACTGAAAAAGAGGGGGTCATCTTATATTCGCGGTCTAGACATTATACCCATTCATGACGTTAGATGGCGCCAGATATCATTGAAGCGATGTTCTGTCATGACAGATCTCAGCTACTCTCAAGTTTAACCAGTTTGCATTATTTTATTGCAATGTTTTTCCTTATCCAGATTTGTTTCAAGACTACAGTTACAGTTAGACTTCACTTTGATGGTTAATGCAGTTATTGCAATTTTGTTGTTTTATCACAATAGATTGATTTATTTACATTTCAAAAACCAGAAGCCATTCCTTTATGAATGAGATTGCACTTTAGTTTACATATTTAAATGTTCAGATATCAAGATTTGAATGAGGCAAAATAACATGCTTTTTCTCTCAAATATATTGTTATAATCATTTGTTTCAGATGTACTGCAATTATTTTCTGTATAAAAATTAATTTGGTGTTCAAAGTCTTTTTTTCAAACTCGAGTCTTGAAAAAGAGGGGGGTCGTTTTATAATCAGGGCCGTCTTATATTCGGGCCAATACGGTGGATTTACTTGATAAAACCATTGTAACAATTTGCACTTACTTAGATTAAGTAAATTTTACTGCTTGTGAACTGAACTTAATATTGTAGTAAGTAAATCCACCAGTTATTTTTTTTTAAGTATATTTATTGTATTGCTGACGCGAACGCGTCATGTCCTTCTAGCAGTATGCTTAGGTCTGAAGGGGTTAAAAACAGAATAATAACCTAAAATAGTAAGTTTAATGGAATTATATGTAATGGTACAGCAAATGTAAAATGTACTTGCATTGTGTCATATTTTAGGGGCAAAATTTCACAATTTAGGGTCAACCGTAAGCATCGGTTTGGTTCATAAGTTTGTAAATTTGACTCTCATGTCAATGTCTCGCCACTCGCTTCACTCTTAGTCATAAGGAGTAGTATGCTTTGTAAATTGGAGCAGGGCAATCTTTATATTTTTCAAATTATAACAGAAACAAACTGGAAAAAAAAATATTCAAGCAAATATTGTTCAATTCCCTTAACAGTGTAACTGTAATTCTGTCAATGAATCAATATGTAAACCTCGGCACCAAACTAAAAGTGTATACAGTATATGTATATATATGTGTGGGACATTTTATATAAAATGTTGGTGTTGCCTGGTGAAAATAAGAAGAACATAAATTACCAAATGAAGAAGAAGGTCTACCAGGAAATGAAGGGAAGGAAGTAGTTTCCGTTTATATGGGATTGCGATTTTAGAAGCTAGCCAGATGCAAGAAGTTAGTACTATAAGGAGCTCAGATGGATCTGGACAAGATTTGGGAATTTGTGGAGAAAGCGACTTTTTGTTTGGATATGGCGTCAACAGCAGTCAAATCTTGATTTGGAAGACAAACATTGTTTTGTTGATGGTCTTTTGGAATGAAGCGGATTTAGTAGTGACATCCCTACAAGTGGAGTAGAAACAAGACAGCCTGAAATTGAAGACTGTTTGACTAACAGATGAGATTTGCCAAATAGATCAGGCACCACTTCTAGTGTTCTGAGGGTTGATAAAAGCTCTGTAGATTTTGGCTCACATGTAACCCACCTCTGCCAAAAGATATTATTTGTTTTCACTGTCTCCATCAGAGAATGTTACGAAAACACGACTCTGTTGGGGTGAAGGGTATTTGTTACAGGGAGCTATACACATTGAGCAGAAACGGGAGGAGGGGCTGGGGTAGGAAGTGTTCCTACCCTTGTTCTGCGCTGGTGGTTGGGTTTTGTCACAAAGACAACACATCACTATTGGTTTGATCTGGGTAGAGGGGAGTTCTGATGGGTTTGGGTCACTACATGTTTCCCACCTGTGCCAAAAGGGGTCATTTTCTTCTGTGTCTTTAATTGCAGGCTTTGGTGAAAACAATCGCTCCAGTCGCTCATTCAAGTAGCTTGAGTAGAATAACTGGGCAGCAAAGTTCATCCTGGTTGAAGCAGGGTCCTTCTAAAATCCAAACAGTTCACTATTTGTGTATGGTCCTCAGGTATTGAGGTGTAGGATTACTATCCAGTGCAGCTCCCACGGTCTGAAGTCCGCAGCGCAAGTTCCAAAACCCTTACCCAGCTCAGAAGCTGTTTAAGAAGGGATTATCTAGGGACACATGCACGGTGACTCGGGAGCGTCTCTCCGGTGGCTTGGCCACTCCCAAGATTCTATTCCTGGTCCAGACCGGGATTACTTCCACTTTCTGTGACGTAGAGCAAATCAGACGGTCTAAAGGGATAGATACAGACTTACAGTGGGGTTTATCTAAGGAGCAGTCACCCAAAGGCTCAACCACACAGGGGACAAGTGTGAATAGGGGTGGATCATGAATTAAAGAATATGGGATGGAGGCCCTAAAAGGAGGAGTTAACTTTAGTGCTCTATGCCTGAATTTTTTAAACAGAGAAATAAGGTGCTTTCCAGTTCTCAGCGACATCTGCAGACAGCTTTGAGGCTAAGACAGTCCTTGAGTGTTATAACATTAGAAAAGCGAGGAAAAATACAGTAATCAGTGAGCTCTGTGTACACAAACTGTGCATTACCCTTCTTTAAACCCTAAATCAACTTGAATCAACCTCTAGTATGACCTAGACTCAGACGTAATCCTTTTCTCAATCTTGCCTCCAAACACAAGTCTGAACCTTGAACCTTAAGACTGTCCTATCAAGTAGGAGTGATATTTTGTAGACGCACAGGACAAAGTGGAAAATGTGCACTGAAATTGACAGGGAAAGTGACCTCTCCCTCCAGTAGTTTTTCACATGAAACATGAACGCAACCAGGTGCTGTCATTTTCTCGCCTTGAACTCATGTGAAAAGCTGTGTGCCCTGGGACATTCAGCAATCATATTTCCCTGGAATTTCATTGGTCATCTGTCACGTGAACTGAAAGACATTAATACCACAGCCTGTTTCACTCTCACTTTTCCCCCACTTTTGTTTTTCTGCTGCTTAACCTGTAGATCTGCTTAACAGGCCAGACAAGTGAACAGTACATGCGGCTGAAGACAGTCTGGCTTAAAGAAGATAACCATGCTTACTACGACCAGCTAGCACGTGTGTGTGGATGTGTGCGAGTCAGAGAGAAAAAAAAATCTATTCAGAGTGAATAAAAGGAAGCAATCAATACCACTACAGAGAGCGTTCTTTGCTGCAGAATTGATTTGAGTGGACGGACATCCTGCTGAAAACAGAATTTCTCTGAAAAAGAGCAGCTGCCATGACCAGTGTTTTCGCAGATTACTTGAAAAACTAAAGTAACTAAGTTACTTTAAAATTAGATTATCTGTTACTTTTTACCAATTTTTATCCCTGTGCCGCCTCAACATAAGAATGACAACAGAAATATGTAATCGCATGTAATTGACTTTCCGATCATTGAATTTAAAGGGGAAGATCAGAATTTTTCACATAAGGCTTAATTTTCGAGTTAGCAGAGATTTAATTACCGTACTGGCCCTGAATATAAGACGACCCCCTCTTTTTCAAGACTGAAGTTTGAAAAAAAGACTTTTTGTACACCAAATTAATTTTCATACAGAAAATAATTGCAGTACATCTGAAACAAATGATTATAACAATATATTTGAGAGAAAAAGCATGTTATTTTGCCTCATTCAAATCTTGATATCTGAACATTTAAATATGTAAACTAAAGTGCAATCTCATTCATAAAGGAATGGCTTCTGGTTTTTGAAATGTAAATAAATCAATCTATTGTGATAAAACAACAAAATTGCAATAACTGCATTAACCATCAAAGTGAAGTCTAACTGTAACTGTAGTCTTGAAACAAATCTGGATAAGGAAAAACATTGCAATAAAATAATGCAAACTGGTTAAACTTGAGAGTAGCTGAGATCTGTCATGACAGAACATCGCTTCAATGATATCTGGCGCCATCTAGCGTCATGAATGGGTATAATGTCTAGACCGCGAATATAAGATGACCCCCACTTTTTCAGGCCTTTTTCAATGCAAAAAACACCGTCTTATATTCGGGCCAATATGGCAGTGGATGGAGTTGATTACAACCACCATTGACTCGCACTAGCTTGGCCACTAGGAGCCCTGAAATTAACAAATAACTGACGCGCTGCATGGAATTAGTTGAAATAAACTCCACCGACAAATTAAATCCCACTAACTCAAAGATAAAGCCAAATGTCAAAAATTCTGAATTTCAAGTTAGGGTTTTGGGTTAACAGCATATCAGTGCCAATGTAAAACAATGAAAATTGACCGCACAATAATCAACAACCCACAAATGAATTGCAGAGTAATAAACACAAAGGTGGGGGTGGGCGCGGATGCACAACCCGGAAGTACGCCGTACCCACACGCGGTCAATTTAGCCACAAAACGTGGCGGCAACTAAGCATTATACACTCAATCAGACTTACAACAGATCCCAAAGATGCTAAATGAACACGTCACCTCACGGCATAAATGTGTAACACAAATATCATGTAAACGATGCTCGCCGATGACTACCAGCCGTTGCAACGGCCGCGCATGTACAGTCCCTGACAAAAGTCTTGTCGCTGATCCATTTTGTGGAAACATTTGCTAACAACCTGACTTGTAATTATTCAGTTGGTTTCAGAAATGGCTCATATGAAAGCTAAGACCCTCCCAAATGATGTTGTATGTACAAAAATATATTTATTTCACTGAAAAAAGATTTATTATTTAATGAAGACATAAAGGTCAATTTTGGCAAGACAAACATTTTGTCGCCTACAGATAGTAGTGTGAAAATTGAACAAAAATGTACTTCAAATACAAAAATATTAGGGCTGTCAAACGATTAAAATTTTTAATCGAGTTAATTACAGATTAAAAATTAATGAATCGTAATTAATCGCAATTCAAACCATCTATAAAATATGCCATATTTTTCTGTAAATTATTGTTGGAATGGAAAGACACAAGACGGATATATACATTCAACATACTGTACATAAGTACTGTATTTGTTTATTATAACAATAAATCCACAAGATGGCAATAACATTAACATTCTCTTAAAGCGATCCATGGATGGAAAGACTTGTAGTTCTTAAAAGATAAATGTTAGTACAAGTTACAGAAATTTTATATTAAAACCGCTCTTAATGATTTCGTTTTATTAAAATTTGTAAAATTTTCAATCAAAAAATAAACTAGTAGCTCGCCATGGTTGATGTCAATAATTACACCATGCTCACTCATGGTACTAACCCATAAAATCAGTTGGACCCAAGCGCCAGCAGAGGGCGCCAAACACCAAAAAACAAGTAAGTAACAAGCAGACATTACACTGTACTGTCATTTTAATCTGTTTGAGCGGGGCATGTGCATTAATTGCGTCAAATATTTTAACGCAATTAATTAAAAAAATTAATTACCGCCCCATAACGCGATAATTTTGACAGCCCTAAAAAATATGTTACAAAACATAAGCGAATTAAGTAGTGGTGCTGTGAGATCCGAATTTAATATTTTGTATGACTTCCATGGGCTCGAAGGACTGCATCCATGCGGTTCGGCAAGGATTCATACAATTTATTGATGAAGTCATCAGGAACATCAAAGAAAGCAGTCTTGCATGGCTCCCAGAGTTCATCAACATTCTTGGGTTTCGTCTTCCATGCTTCCTCTTTCATCCTGTTCATGTCTGGTGAATGGGCTGCCCAGTCCTGGAGGATCTTGATCTTCTTTGCCTTGAGGAACTTTGGGGTAGAGATTGAAGTATGTGATGGTGCACCATCCTGCTGCAGAATTTGTCCCTTTTTATGGTTAGGAATGTAAGACGCAGCTAAGATTTGTTGATATTTCAGACTATTTATCTCTCAGGGTGCAGACAATTAAAAAACTGTGTGGCATTTGCGAAGGCCCACAGCCTGTCAAAAGGATGGATGCTGGAAAAGTGGCAAAAGGTGGATTTTTCAGATGAATCTTCCATTGAATTACACCCCAGTTGCCGCAAATATTGCAGGAGACCTAATGGAGCCCGCGTGGATCCGAGACTCACTCAGAAAACAGTGAAGTTTGGTGGTGGAAAAATCATGGGCTGTGGTTACATCCAGTATGGGGGTGTGCGAGAGATCTGCAGGGTGGAAGGAAACATAAATAGGGACAAACTCTGCAGCAGGATGGTGCTCCATCGCATACTTCAATCTCTACCTCAAAGTTCCTCAAGGCAAAGAAGATCAAGATCCTCCAGGACTGGCCAGCCCAGTCACCAGACATGAACATCATTGAGCATGAGCATGGAAGACGAAACACAAGAACTCTGGGAGGAATGCAATACTGCTTTCTTTGATGTTCCTGATGACCTCATCAATAAATTGTATGAATCCTTGCCGAACCGCATGGATGCAGTCCTTCAAGCCCATGGAAGTCATACAAAATATTACATTTGGATCTCACAGCACCACTACTTAATTCGCTTATGTTTTGTAACATATTTTTGTATTTGAAGTACATTTTTTGTTCAATTTTCACACTACTTTCTGTAGGCGACAAAACTTTTGTCTTGCCAAAATTTGACCGTTATGTCTTCATTAAATGATAAATCTTTTTTCAGTGAAACTAATATATTTTTGTACATTCAACATCATTTGGGAGGGTCTTAGCTTTCATATAAGCCATTTCTGAAACCAATTGAATAACTAAAAGTCAGTTTGTTAGCAATCGTTTCTACAAACTGGATAAGCGACAAGACTTTGTCAGGGACTGTAGCACTTCCAACCTATCGCTGCAACCCTCCAGAATGAAGGAAAAATATGTTCATTAATGGATGCACACAGATCAACACTACCTCACACATCTCAACAGGTGGCTGCACTCGGCTCAAATGTGCACCCACGCTAGCCCACGCCTTTCTCAGTCCCAAAACACATAGTGCGTGTGACTTGAGACCAAAACAGGAAGTGACTGTGAGTGGTTACCATGCAAACGAACACGGAGTGCGAACTTTTCTAACATTTTCTATTCAAAATGCTCTTCGTACATGACTACAACATTCTTCATTCTACATACATTATGAGGCAATAACGAAATAGTAACGCACAGTAACTAAGGAAACTAACTTTGATCAGATTACTGGTTTGGAAAAATTAACGCGTTAAGATTGCTCGTTACTGAAAGAGTGTAATCAGATTACAGTAACTTCCCGATCAATCAGGTCCGATCACGTCATTTTCAAAGTATCGGAATCGGCAAAAAAATATCGGCCATGCCTTTTTTTAATATATATTTTATATAATATATATATATATTTTTTTGAAATTAAATAGTTTGCTCATTGTATTTAACGTTACAGACATAATATGTTACACTCATCCAGAGTCTTTAGTTTAGGTTTAAGGTAGGGTTATCAAATTTATCCCGATAACGGCGGTATTTAGTTTTTTAAAAAATGTATCATGTTAAAATATTTAACGCAATTAATGCATGCGCTGCACGACCCACTCACGCATTGTCGCACCCAATCTGTAATTGCGCCGTTTTACCTATATAGAGAGATAAAAGGCAGCGTAAAATGAGTAGAGTGAATTTTGGCAGCCTTTGGAGCCTTTTTTTTAATTGGCTAAAGCCTTACAATCCCTCTCCCTACAATTAGAAATATCATGGGAAGCAATGTGGGGAGCAATTGGTAGCAATTGATCTTTTTCTTAACACCTTATGTTATTTCCCAACGCAGAGAAGATATATCAATTGGTAGCACTACGCACAGTCATGGTTCCACTTCCCATCACGCATTTGGGCATGGCTACAATATCATTTACTGAAAGCTCAACAAATACACTGGATGGCAATATTTAGTCACAATATGCAAAGTCACAAGTCTTTCTATCCGTGGATCCCTCTCACAGAAAGAATGTTAATAATGTAAAAGCCATCTTGAGGATTTATTGTCATAATAAAAAAAACACAGTACTTATGTACTGTATGTTGAATGTATATATTCGTCCGAATTTTATTCATTTTTTTCTTAATGCATTGCCAAAATGTATATGATCGGGAAAAATTATCGGGAATGATTGGAATTGAATCGGGAGCAAAAAAAAGCAATCGGATCGGGAAATATCGGGATCGGCAGATACTCAAACTAAAACGATCGGGATCGGATCGGGAGCAAAAAAACATGATCGGAACAACCCTAGTAACTTGTTATTTAGTAACGCGTTAGTGACAACACTGGACATGAGATTTAATTCTCTTGTTTTTATCAAGCCACACGACTTTAAAAATAAAACATGAAATGACACATGGAGTTGACTGAGATACCAACTTGGTATAAGACTCGCAACCACAATTGCACCAAACCCACACTGTATGACTGATAAACTGGGAATGAATTCTGAGTGAAATAAAGTTGAGTTGAGGCCCTCTCTTTAAAAGTCTATTCATGTTTAGTTAGACTAAGATGTCAGTCCCCTCCCCAGTACAAACATCCCACCCCTTCCCAGATACTGAGCTTTCTGCTCGGCATTCCATGTTTTCATTAGGAAACAGGGTACAACCACATTGGAGGAAAGACTGCAGAGACCGTAAAGGAAGAATTCCTCCGAAAAATAATTGTTTGCGCTCTTCTTTAAAAAAAAAAACAACAACAACAAAAACCCCACCATGATCCACACCTCAACCAGAATTGGACTCATCCTCCTCTTGATTGGCTACACTGTGGCAGGTAAGAAAAGGAGCTTGCGGAGGAGAGGTGGCAGTGTTGTCAGGAGGTGGAAGTAATTTTGTGAATATATACAGATTGGTGTGAGATTTGCGATTCTTACGGAGACGTATGTGAAGAATGAGGCTGAATAACATCATGAATGTACTTTCACACAAGTCTGCATGTATTAAAGCACATATGGTTGTAATTCACTGCAGCTGTAGTTTCACTAAAGTAAAAAATCCTTCCTTTCTTGTATAGTGTACACATACATACTGTATTTGTTTCTAACCAAATAGCAAATAGTACAATTGGAAACTACTTCATGTGTTTTGAGTGTGCATTACGGTGACTTCATTCTACGAACGAAAGAATGGTTGGGTGTAGCCTATGTAGGAAAACATGCAGCATGTATGCTACATCATGGGACAGAAAGTGGGTTAGTTTATGGAGCTAACACATAATTTTACCTAAGAACCACTAGACAATCATAACATTATGCTCAATTCATAATCAAATGACTGTATACTGTACGTATATCCATTACTGACAAATTCTAACTAAGCCTAAACCTGGACTATGAGTTGTCATTAAGGGGATACTCATTGCCAAATTGGGTTTTGAGCTTTCATTAATAAGTAGTTATGTTCGCCAGCCTTTTAGCAGAGTACCGTTTACAGTATGTGGTGCACTAACTCAAACTGCTGCTTTGACACATCCTTTCAATATGACAGTTGACTGAGCTCCTTTGTACCTGCAGGCAGAAGCCTACACAGATATGGAGGTAGATTTGTGTCTATTATTATATATGGGGAAAAAAAAAAAAAGTCGCTTCAATCAAAATATATATGTTCAATAAAAAAAAAAGTCACAAAGTCACCTCAATTAAAAAAAAAAAAGTTTTTGAATGCAAAAATAAATTAAAAACAAACAAAAAAAACCCCAAATTCTCTTTGATTTTTTTTTTTTTTTTTTTTTTTTTTTAAGCTTTTTTTTATTCAAACAACTTTTTTCATAGAAGTAATGTTGGTTTGCGTTTGGGCCACATTTTGGCTAGGACATTTGTGTCTTTATTATTCAATCCAAAAAAAAAAAAAAAAAAAGTTGCTTCAAACAAAAAAAAATAATTCATAAGAAAAATCACTTCAATCAAAAAGGGAAAAATTTCAATCACAGAAAAAAAGTTTTTGAATGCGAAAAAATATTCTGGACTCAAAAATTTGAATTTGAACACATATTTTTTCATTGAAAAGTTTGTCCTTGATTGAAGCAATCCCTTTTTGTGTTTGGGCCATATTATGGGTAGGACTTTTTTGTCTAAATCATTCAGTCTAAAAAAAAGTTGCTTCAATCAAAAAAAAAAAAAAAAAAAAAAAAAAAATTTTTATAAAAATTCAATCAAAGAAAAAAAACATTTGCAAAAATAAAATGCCACCCCCAATTTTTTTTTTTTTTAAATGTCACCTTTTTTAAGTGCAAAATAACTACTTTTTGAACTTTGATTGAAGAGGAAAAAGTTTGGAACTACCTTTTTTGTGACTGAATCATTTTGACGCAAATGTTGCACTTCGCTATTGGTCAGACATGTTTGAGTGACAAGTGACTACGCCAATGGCTTAAAGGCCGAGTTATGCTTCCGCGTCAGCCCTGAGCCGTCAAGGAAGACCCTATTTACGACCCTGCACCGTAGCCTGACGTGCTCCTACTGAATTTTCTAACCCTAGCATAACGTCGACGCATATGACGTGGCGGAAATGGACTGCGATCGATCCGCTCAGACTGTTATTTCCGGTTCAGCGCGAAATCACCGCCATTATCAAACATTATGTTGATACACGCAAAAATGGACCAAGCCGACGAGAGTATAAACGAAGAGCAAGTACAACAACTTCTACAATGTCTCGTCAAGACATTATGAAGATTGCCAAATGTCAAGCAATTCGTGGGAGGAGATTGCTGAAAATACGGGGCTGGAGGTCAGCCAGCGATTGAATTAAAAAAAAAAAAAATGGAAAGACCACCGAGACAAGTGTGTGTGTGTTCGGAATCGAACAGCCACACGAAGCGGTAACCCAGTCAGCCAAAAACTGCCAGCTTTTTATCACTTTATGTCGTATTTTTGGTTGGTGCACTTCATCATTTATTGTGTACATATGTTTGCTGTGAGTCTGTGACTTATACACGTGTCACACTTCAAGTATATGAAGAATAAAGCACAAGTTTGGTGTCAAAAGAGTTGTTTTGACGTTTAATTTTTCAAAACAGACAGTTCAAACTCAGATACATCATCACTGATTGAGAGTGCCTCAGTGCTTTATGATAACGTTACCATCAAGGCTTCAAACGCAAATCAGGCTGGAGGGCTTTGCAGACCTCGGACAAAACGCTGGACGCAGTACTCGACGCCAGTTTGAAGCTAGCCGCCACAGCTTGTTGGTTTCCACCCAAGGCTAGAACTCTTTGCGGCATCAAAAGTCGGCCAGACTGCCTCGAAACGTCTTCTGCGTCTCAACATTTGTATGATCAACATTTATTCAATGTTGATGAGTTGAAGATTTACATTCAAGCGTTCCATCTTGCATTGTTTATTTTTTCTCCGTTAAACTAGACTAGAGGAAGTCAACAAGCATGTCCCAAAACCGTACAAACGTAATGCCACATCCCTCTAGTGGCTTGGTGGAGAATTACAGAGCAACGCATTCCCTCACCGCAGAACTATTGAATGCTCATTGACGCCGTAGTCGCTTCGCCGTCACCGCAACGCAGGAGCATAACTCAGGATTTAGCCTTAACAGCTTGATGACGCAAGAATCATGGCCACCACTCGTCGGACTGTTGGCTCAAGCACCAGCCAAAGTCTTAGGAGGACGACAGGCTCGATGCGAGACGCGCACCTCCATCCGAGAGCCTCCTTATTTTGACTCAGCACGGGAAATCTCACTAAATCCATCTTTAAAAACAGCTGACTTATAACAGAGCACCCCGTCAGCTATTTTGCAACAATGAGGATATCTTCTTTAAAAAAAAAAAAAAAAAAAAAAGGAACACTACACATCAAAGTTCTTGCAAAATAAACACAGTGGGTGAGTTCATCTTGAATATCAGCACATTGCTTTCAGTGGTATTTTTTTCACTTGTGTGCGTGCTGATCCAACAAGCACGCTAATGTAGGAGCACAGCTGTGGTTTGGGGAAGTGTTGTTTTTGTTAGCTAACTGGACGTCCAACAGCACATTTTGTTACAACAGCCAAAAAGATATGCTCACATTTGGGCTGCGTAATTTATCACATTTTAATCGTGATTTCACAAGCCACAATTAAATCAACCTGAATCAGGCTGGAAGTGCCCACCCACTGACACGCTCTGCTCACCCAAATAAAACTGGATGTAGTACTAACGGCGTGTTCCAAGTTGTAACTTTTGCGACGTTACCGCCTCTTTCACCTTAAAAAAATAAATAAAAATGGAATGTTGGTTTTGTTCCTAGGGGGCACTACACACATTTACGCATATATATATACATATATATTACGGCTGTCAAATTTTTTTTAATTAATCACGTTAAAATATTTGACGCAATTAACGCACATGTCCCGCTCAGACAGTATTCTGCCTTTTGGTAAGTTTTACAGCAAGGCTTTTTGTGCTGTCTAACAGCGAACTCTTGTGGTCGCTTTGCGACATGGTTTATTGTTTTCTTGCCAGTTCAATATGGCTGCACGACGTCTCGGGCTGACGCCTACGTTGTAATGTTTGTCAAGATTTGTCCGTAAGTATGGTTGTTGTAAAGAATGTACATATTATGTTAGTAAGCAAAATGCTATATTTTTTGTATGAGACGCTTTTTTTTTTTTTATGTTTAGTGAACATGTATAGCGTGCTAAGCTAACGTTGTTGCTAATGCAATGCTTGTGTACTTTTTTTTTTTGTAGTTTTACGACGGTCTAAAGAGGACAATGGGTTGAGGCCATTTTATTTATAAATCAGATGAAAAAGGAAGAAGTCTGATTATTAAGGCATCGTTCACTAGCTGTCTAGCTTTGGAAAAAGTAGACGCTTCGGAGTGAGGACAGCATAGAGAGATTTAAATGACAGTAGAGTGAAATGCCCACTACAGTCCTTATGTACCGTATGTTGAATGTATATATCCATCTTGTGTCTTATCTTTCCATTCCAACAATTTATTTTACAGAATATATATATATAATTTATAGAAAAATATGGCATATTTTATAGATGGTTTGAATTGCGATTAATTTTTAAGCTGTAATTAACTCGATTAAAAATTTTAATCGTTTGAAAGCCCTAATATATAAATATATATATATATATATATATACTTTTTTTTTTTTTTTACATTTTATCAAAGTTTTCACCAGTGTTCACCTGGCTGTTGAGTTTGGTGAGTTGAAGCATTCTGAGGGGGTCAAAGTAGGGCTCAAAGCATCGGCAGGACAAAGAATGACTGCTAGGGGGCGCTACATAGTGTATTTGGAATTTGTCTTTACACGGTATAAAAGATTGCACCTGTCTTGACCTGCCTGCCGATTTTGGTGCATTTTGAAGCATTCTAAAGGGGTCAAATTGAGCTCAAAGGGGCTGTGGAACAAACAATAACTATAAAAATAATAATATAACCGAGGAACCACAATAGGTTACCTAAAAAAACATTGTCACCTGCATGTCCATACTGTTCAGTTATGGATGTGTTCTAAGTCAAATAAAATTGATAAAATAAAATTTGTTTAGACCACATCGCAACAACAGTTATCTCAAGGAGAAAACAAAACATGCCCTACGCTGGATTTCGACCTACTTGAGCATTGTAGCTTTATTTATTTATTTTTTTCCCCCCCAGGTAAGACTAATGCCCACCCACACCTGGCATCCTGGTAACACCACTGAACCTTATAGTGTTGAGTCGGTCGCGAACGATTCGTTCTTTTTGAATGATTTGTTTGGAGAAACTAGACCGAACTAATCACCTCCGCGACCAATCAGACACCAGCCTCGTCGCAGGCAAGGGACGGAGCGGGAACAGGATCCGAGCGTCTGTCACTCACTTCCACATGTGGCCAATAAGCAGCCAGTGTGTAGGCAGGGGGCAAGACTGAGTTATGTCACTTACTCGGTCCTGACCAAAATTGCTGCACATGGGGGGACGAGGGAGTGAAAACAGAATAATAGCGTCTGTCACTCAGTGACACTCACTTCTGAATCTACGATGAGTGGCCAGTGAGGAACCTGTATGCAGGGGGGTAAGGGGTAACAAGCAATGTCACTTCACATTCAGTTAAGTTGCCAAGCGGACTTTAGTGATTTGTTCAGCAACGTCACCTCCCGTTAACTAACCAAACAATTCATTTGGTGGTGTGTAGGGGTGAGGGGGCGAACGACTCGTTTGAAAAAGTCTTTTCACTGATCGAACCGGAATGGATTCGTTCCCACAACTGTTTATCCCGTCACTACAACCTAATCGTTGGCGATCATTTTATTTAAAATGGTGGCTCTGCTTTACATTTAATCAGGCAGTTTTACGTCAGCCAACCACCAGGGGGGCGAGCGCAGGGTTAATGCTGCCTAAACAATGAGTGTGAATCTCTGCCTAAGTAATGCTGAAAGGGAAAAATATCTGTACAGCTAAAATTTGAGATGTGGAGCATCAGGTGAGGAGGTAGTGTCTCCAAGTGGATCAAGCTTTATTGTCATTACCAACATTGAAGTGCCAGAATGTGGCAAATTTTGCATCCAAGTCCTATGGTAGCTACAGTATGGCATTAGAAAAGAGCTGTTCAGATTAAGATTTTTTGCTTTCCAGATCAGAAATGGATATTAATTTCAAACAAAAACAAACCGCTTCAATTCTATTTTGTTTACAGCGGTGGATTCCAAGAGGTCGCCTCGAGCCGTGCCTTCAAGTGCATGTCAAGAACACACAAATCTTCATAACCGCTTGGATGTTGTGGAAAAGGTGATTTTTTTTTCTTCTTCCGAAGAGTGAGGATCATCACATTTTCTCCTATTGTTAAAAACTCATCCAGACTGAGTTCATCTGACCTTCCTTAACTAAATGCTTTGGCAACTGTATTATTTATACGAATCAAAAAATGTATAATGTATGAATGATGATTCCATTATTCATATTACATCTTATTAATGTATTATTTAGTCTCCAGGCACAAAAACATACCCTCTGTATTTTGCAGAAAGTGGAGGACACGGTGGGCAAGTTGGAGGTTGAGCTGAAGGCTCTTCTGGAGGCCATTGAAGACACTAAGTGGCGCCCCCAATTGGACAATTCAGGAAAAACTATTGACATCCTGGAGGACCCCAGGAACATAGAGTCCTAAATCAGATATCGACAGGGGGATTTTAGAAGATTTTGAACTTTAAATAAGCAATTATAAAAGAAAAAGTTAACCGGAGTTGAAATAACAACCTGGCAGTCAACTGTAGTGACTACTCTTCCCGAAAAGGTTAAATGGTGGTGTATTTCATTCATCAAGAAAACTATTCAAAACTACCTACCCATGTGAAAAAATGACACCCTTATTAAATCATGAATTAACTGTGGTTAATGACTTTTTGAAGTTCATTTTCAGTAAACATGAATACTTTTACAGTCAAGAACAATTAAATCATTTGGGGAAAAAAACTGGCAAATTGGTCATAACATCACAAAGAGGTGGAGCTAAATGCTACAATCCAAAGAATTTTAGGAGTAAATGGCCTACTGCCCGTAGTTAGCTGGGATAGGCTCCAGCACCTCCGCGACCCTTGTGAGGAAAAGCGGCATGGAAAATGAATGAATGAAAATTAAAATGACATCTATAAGCCTGGAATGGCTTCGAATACAGTGCCTGACAAAAGTCTTGTCGTTTATCCATTTTGTAGACACAATTGCTAATAACCTGACTTTTAATTATTCAATTGGTTTCAGAAATGGCTCATATGATTGCTAAGACCCTCCCAAATGATGTTGAATGTACACAAATTAGGGCTGTCGAACATTTAAAATTTTTAATCGAGTTAATCACAGCTTAAAAATTAATCGTAAATAGTCGCAATTCAAACCATCTATAAAATATGCCATATTTTTCTGTAAATTATTGTTGGAATGGAAAGACAGACACGAGACGGATATATGCAGTCAACATACTGTACATAACTACTGTATTTGTTTATTATAACAATAAACC
Organism: Corythoichthys intestinalis; assembly: GCF_030265065.1. NCBI lineage: Eukaryota > Metazoa > Chordata > Actinopteri > Syngnathiformes > Syngnathidae > Corythoichthys > Corythoichthys intestinalis. The sequence continues at coordinate 43,195,707 of NC_080404.1, read as the reverse complement.
AACAAGATGGGATTAACAATATTAATATATTCTTTATATCAATATATTTTTTCAAAAATGGATGTTTATCTTAAAACTAGGTGTGTCAAACAATTGACAATTTTTAATCAAGTTAATTACAGCTTAAAAATTAATTAATCGCAATTAATCGCAATTCAAACCATCTATAAAATATGCCATATTTTTCTGTAAATTATTGTTGAAATGGAAAGATAAGACACAAGATGGATATATACATTCAACGTACGCTACATAAGTACTGTATTTATTTATTATAAAAATAAATCAACAAGATGGCATTACCATTACTAACATTCTGTTAAAGCGATCCATGGATAGAAAGACTTGTAGTTCTTAAAAGATAAATGTTAGTACACGTTATAGAAATTTTATATTAAAACCCCTCTTAATGTTTTCGTTTTAATAAAATTTGCAAAATTTTCAATCAAAAAATAAACTACTAGCTCGCAATTGTTGATGTCAATAATTACACCATGCTCATGGTGCTGACACGCATAAAATCAGTCGCACCCAAGCGCCAGCAGAGGGCGGCAAAACACCAAAAAACACAAGTAACGAGAGGAAATGACAATTTGCTGTCATCTTAATCTGTTTGAGCGGGGCATGTGCGTGAAATGCCTCAAATATTTTTACATTATTAATTTAAAAAATAAATTAACACCTGCCATTTGCCAAGTCCCACAGCCTTGATAGACGCTGGAAAAGTGGCAAAAGATGGATTTTTCAGATGAATCTTCCATTGAATTACAGCACAGTCGCCGCAAATATTGCAGGAGACCTACTGGAGCCCGCATGGATCTGAGATTCACTCAGAAAATAGTGAAGTTTGGTGGTGGCAAAATCATGGTCTGGGGTTACATCCAGTAAGGGTGTGTGTGAGAGATCTGCAGGGTGGAAGGCAACATAAATAGTCTGAAATATCAACAAATCTTAGCTGCCTCTCACATTCCTAACCATAAAAAGGGACAAATTCTGCAGCAGGATGGTGCTCCATCGCATATTTAAATCTCTACCTCAAAGTTCAAGGCAAAGAACATCAAGATCCTCCAGGACTGGCCAGTCCAGTCACCAGACATGAACATCATTGAGCATGTTTGGGGTAGGATGAAAGAGAAAGCATGGAAGACGAAACCAAAGAATGTTGATGAAGTCTGGGAGGTATGCAAGACTTCTTTCTTTGATGTTCCTGATGACTTCATCAATAAATTGTATGAATCCTTGCCGAACCGCATGGATGCAGTCCTTCAAGCCCATGGAAGTCATACAAAATATTACATTTGGATCTCACAGCACCACTATGTTATGTAACATATTTGTGTATTTGAAGTACATTTTTGTTCAATTTTCACACTGCTTTCTGTAGGCGACCAAACTTTTGTCTTGCCAAAATTTGACAGTTATGTCTTCATTAAATGAAAAATCTTTTTTCAGTGAAACAAATATATTTTGTACATTCAACATCATTTGGGAGGGTCTTAGCTTTCAAATGAGCCATTTCTGAAACCAATTGAATTATTAAAAGTCAGGTTATTAGAAATTGTTTCAACAAAATGGATAAGCGACAAGACTTATATGGGACTGTATATGATGCTACAGATTCACCTGCTCTCATCTCTTCATTGGTCTTGCTCCTTAGGACAAAAACACCAAAATGACACCTTCCAGGAAAGAGTTTTATTTCCATATGAAAGCAGTTAAAGCTGGATGTTTTGAACACACAAGCAGTTTAGTACAAGGCTTCGAATCAAACCAGTCATAAAAATCCTATAGCACCCAATGATGCACTGTAGGACTACTAGGTTGGGAGAAAGAGCAACATAAATTGCATTATCTATACCAAATGATAATTGCACCAACTTTCAAACTGTAATCAACAGTGTTAGAACATATACAGTTTTGCATACCTTGAGGGCAACTGGACCACGTCTGATTAGGATACATGCTTTTCTGTTCACATACGAGCACAGATCGCTTTGAAAACACCTAAGAGCATCCAAAATATGAACAATTAAAAGGGACATATCAGGAGAGTAAGCAAGCAATGTCCATCTTGGAAATCACTGCTATCAAAAAAATAAACTTAATCTTCACTTAATCCTCCAAATCAGTTTTCAACTTCCCCATTTAAAAATAAATGGCATACAGCATAATTAGTACACACAGGCTTGAAATTATTTAGATGGTGTGGAGATTGCTTTGATGAACTTCCAAAAATATTCAATGTTTTAATCATGTGAGACCTAGCGGGTGTGTAAGGCTTGTTACATCAACATTAAAGCAACATATACAGGGTTCGTACATCTTTTTCATGGCCGAAGTTAAGGACTTTTTAAGGACTTTCAAGACCAATTTTCCAGGTCTTCCTAATACCTTTGAAACAATATATGTTCAATATCTCAATGTTTTGGTTTTTTTTCTTTTATTTTTACGATCAGGCAGAAATCAAATATAGTTAGTGCCTTTTCACAAGTACGCAAACATCTTTCAAAATGTTCTCCGACCCCGGAGGCTCGAGAAATTTAGTTTGAAAGGTGGCGAAACACCGTAGGACGTTGCATTCCTGGCGCAGTGAGCACTTTGTGGCAAACTGAACGCCTCCTATGGTATAGTAGAGGTGCTGGCGTAGTAATAGCATGCTGTTGGGTGGACAGAGACACACACGTCGCGGTAGACGAAAAATTGATATATGAGCTTTCTTGGAAGTTTTTGAGACAGGAAAAATGGCTCTCACATCTGCAATTGCTAAGCTAAATGATATCTCGATGTACGTTTGTGTGGAACTGTAGTTCACAACAACAAAAAAGTATCCAGTTAGAAACTAGTAAAGCTCTTTACAAGGCTATTACAATATATCTTACTCCTTCAAATAAGACTTGCAATTTTCTTGTGCATCAAGGGGAATCGATCAAGAGCCAGACGAGTCGGAAGAGTCCTAG